>NC_064923.1:315794110-316138485 GCF_023897955.1 Schistocerca gregaria | reverse complement strand
ATGGAGTGCTGCACAGGGGAGAGGTATCAATGTCGGTCGGTAAGTCCTGGGACGAAGTCGGTGTTCCAGAACATCCCAAAAGTGTTCTGTAGGATTCAGGTCAAGACTCTGTGCACGCCAGTCCATTACAGGGATTTTACTGTCGTGTAACCATTCCGCCACAGGCCGTGCATTATGAACAGATACTCGATCAAGTTGAAATATGCAATCGCCACCCTCGATTTGCTCTTCAACAGTGGGAAGCAAGAAGGTGCTTAAAACATCGATGTAGACATGTGCTGTGGTAGTGACACGCAAAACAACAAGGGGTGCAAGCCCCCTCCATGGAAAACACGACCACACCGTAACACCATCGTCTCCGAATTTTACTGTCGGCACTACACACGCAGGCAGATGACGTTCACCGGGCATTCAACATACCCACACCCTGCCATCGGATCGCCACATTGTGTACCGTGATTCGTCACTCCACACAACGTTTTTCCACTGTTCAATCGTCCAATGTTTACGCTCCTTAAAACTTGATTGACAGCTTGTCCTGGCGGAACACTCTCACAAGAGTATGCTCACGTTCGATGTTTTTGCCCGTTTTTACGGTTGAAGGTCTTCCTGAGCGAGGCTGGTATTCAACGTGTTCTCGGCTTTCAAAAAATGGTTTGTGCCAGCAAAAAACCTGTTCTTTTGATAAGGGATATTAAACATAAGACTGATTCAGCTTTTCGAAGGTCACAGTCGCGGATTCTCCAAGTTAAACACAAATCTTGAAGGTATAACGTTGCTCTAAATTCCACTGTTCTATTTTCGTAACACACAACAAAAACAAAAGTTCACCGATTGCGTTCTCAAAAATCACCTGTTAGCTGTACGGAGGAGCTGAAACTCTGACTGGCATAGGGTATGGATGAACACACCGTCTAGACAATTAGAACAACGAAGCGTTGAAAGATCGCTCGGAGTGTTATCAGCCTCATTACCTTCCTCACACGCCTCGCATTCTGGCCAACTAAATACCAAAGTACCACTCGGCCTATTAATACGACACGTATCTCCCGCAGATTACGAAAGTGGAAGTGGTTGAAAGCTTGAATTCGCCAACAAATCTGATGCAGGAAAAAAATCCGATAAACATTTATCTTAGAACACGGCAGGAAAGTCGGTGTTCTTGTTAGGTCTTTCATTGTTGATAACTGTTCGAGTTGGTCACTGCAGGCTGGCCACTTCCTGCAAGTTAGCATAGCGTCCACAAATGACGGCTAATGCGTCACCTGGCTCTGTACAGCCACCATGTGTGAGACAGGTGGAGGGATCTAGATGGCACGTAGCCTGCAAGGAAAGGTTCAGCAAGAAGACAGAGAGGAGGAAAGGAGGCCCCTGCGCGTAATTTGGTGGTCCCGTCTGAAGGCCGCCCGCTGCAGTCGCCCCGGGCCAGTTAGCTGCCGCAGACTTCACACCCAGTCACCTCGCCTCACCGGTCGCCCAAGACAAAGGAGACCGCCAAACACTCGAAAGGCACTGGAATGTACAACAGTGTGTGTCCCTTTACTTGCAGCTGACAGCGATCGTGTGAAACGCAGCTCGCTCTGTTCGTCCACGAGACCCAGAAAGCAGTAGATACCGGCGCTCAGTTGTTGATACCGTTTCTTTACTTCCAAGGTACGTTCGATACAGTTCCGCACTGCCCCCTAATGAACAAAATACGAAGCGTGGTTGCGTACGGAATATCAGAGCAGCTGTGTGATTACATTGAAAAGTTTCCAGCAAACAGAACTCAGTATCTCATAATCAACGGAGAGAACCTTCAGACTTAAAAGTAACTTCGAGCGTACCCCAGGTGAATGTTACAGGACAGGACCATTACTTTTCACAATGTACAGAAACGACCTAGTGTATAACAATGGTAGTTGCATGAGGCTCTTCAAAGATGGTGCTGTCGTATGAAGAGACAGCAACGCTAGAGATTTGTAGGGAAATGCAGGAAGACATCCAGAGGATCCACTCTTCCTGCAGGGATTGTCAATTAACCCTCTACATAATTCAAACATATTGCGCATAAATGGGCAGAAATACCAACTATTGTATGATTACACGATTTCAGGCTGTCACTGGAACCACTCATGTCCGTGAAATATCCAGGAGTATACATACGGAGAATTTTAAAGTGAAATGACCACGTAAAACTAATCGCAGATATGACAGCTGCCAGAGAGATTCATTGGAAGAATCCTCAGAAAGCGCAGTCAACCCACAGAGGAGGTACTTTATTATACCACCGTTCGTCAGTCTGGAATTTGTACCAGGTGGGATTGATAAAGGAAACAGAGAAGAGAGCAACGCGTTTCGTTACAGTTTCATTTAATAACCGCGGAAATGTCATTGAGCAGCTTAGCCAAGTTTAGTAGCACACGCAGCAAGAGAGACGTTCTGCATCACGGTGTCGTCTACTGTTAAAGTTCCGAGAGCGTACGTTCCTGCAGTTCTCAACAGATACATTAAACCTCCTACGTGTGTCTCGAGAAAAGGCAATAAAGGTAGAATCAGAGACGTTCGAGGACGACCATGAAGGAGAAGGCGTACTCGCCTTACAGTGTATAAGACAATATTTCTGTTAATACTGAGAACTATGTAGGTGCACAAGTCATCCTGCATGGTCCATCAGTGTTCTGTGGTGGAGTTCTTAACTTTACCCTTAGCAACAATGATGTGAGTCAGCACGATAATGGTACAAATAGCTCTGAGCACTATGGGACTTAACTTCTAGGGTCATCAGACCCCTAGAACTTAGAACTACTTAAACCTAACTAACCTAAGGACATCACACACATCCATGCCCGAGGCAGAATTCGAACCTGCGACCGCAGCGGTCGCGCGGTTCCAGACTGTAGCGCCTAGAACCGTTCGGCCATCCTGGCCGGCAGTAGCACGGTAATGGCTGGGTAACCGTAACCCTCGTTCGACGACCTAAAGTCAATGAAGTTGCAGGGCTAGAAAGTTTTAACAGCCGTGACGTCATTGATTATCGGACATTTCAGATCGGAGAGGTCTATAATAGAGATATGGGTAAATCGTGTTACAATTCTTCCATGCTTTTGGTTCTCAGGACCAGGAATCATAGTAAAATAAATGAACCTGAATCTGCGTTAGTATGGGTGAGGTAATCGTTCTTCCCGTGAGTCATCCACGAATGCCACAGGAAAAAGGGGAAATGACAGTGGCACACAAAGTACCCTCCGCCACACACCGTAAGGTGGCTTACGTTGTGTAGTTGTAGTTTATCGGGGGAAGATTATCAGTGGAGGAACACAACTCAGGAATTCAGAAATAGTAGGGCCAATCATCTCAGCCTTCAGACTCTTTCGTGTACTAATGGCCATTAAAATTGCTACACCAAGAAGAAATGCAGATATTAAACGGATAGACAAATATATTATACTAGAACTGACAGGTGATTACATTTTCAAGCAATATGGGTGCAAAGATCCTGTGAAATCAGTGCCCAGAACAACCACCTCTGGCCATAATAACGGCCTTGATACGCCTGGGCATTCAGTTAAACAGAGCTTGGATGGCGTGTACAGGTACAGCTGTCCATGCAGCTTCAACACGATACCACAGTTCATCAAGAGTAGTGACTGACGTATTGTGACGAGCCAGTTGCTCGACCATCATTGACCAGACATTTTCACTTCGTGAGAGATGTGGATAATGTGCTGGCCAGGGCAGCAGTCGAACATTTTCTGTACTCAGAAAGGCCCGTACAGAACCTGCAACATGCGGTCGTGCATTATCCTGCTGAAATGTAGGATTTTGCAGGGATCGAATGAAGGGTAGAGCCACGCGTCGTAACACATCTGAAATGTAACGTCCACTGTTCAAAGTGCCGGCAATGCGAACAAGAGGTCACCGAGACGTGTAACCAATGGCATCCCATACCATCACGACGGGTGATACGCCAGTATGGCGATGACGAATACACGCTTCCAATGTGCGTTCATCACGATGTCGCCAAACACGGATGCGACCATCATGATGCTGCAAACAAAACGTGGATTCATCCGAAAAAATAACGTTTTGCCATTCGTGCACCCAGGTTCGTCATTGAGTACACCATCGCAGGCGCTCCTGTCTGTGATGCAGCGTCAAGGGTAACCGCAGATATGGTCTCCGAGCTGATAGTCCATGATGCTCCAAACGTTGTCGAACTGTTCATGCAGATGGTTGTTGTCATGCAAACGTCCCCATCTGTTGACTCAGGGATAGAGACGTGGCTGCACGATCCGTTACGGCCATGCGGATAACATGCCTTTCATCTCGACTGCTAGTGATACGAGGCCGTTGGGATCCAGCACGGCGTTCCGTATTGCCCTCCTGTATCCACCGATTCCATATTCTGCTAACAGTAATTGGATCTCGACCAACGCGAGCAGCAATGTCGCGATAAGATAAACCACAATGGCGAGAGGTTATAATCCGACCTTTATCAAAATGGTACGCATTTCTCCTCCTTACACGAGGCATCACAACAATGTTTCACCAGGCAACGCCGGTCAACTGCTATTTGTGTACGAGAAATCGGTTGGGAACTTTGCTCATGTCAGCACATTGTAGGTGTCGCCACCGGCGCCAACCTTGTATGAATGCTCTGAAAAGCTAATCATTTGCATATCATAGCATCTTGTTTCTGTCGGTTAAATTTCGCGTCTGTAGCACGTCACCTTCGTGGTGCAGCAATTTTAATGGCCAGTAGTGTAAATTCTTCGTCGTGGTGTCTATTACCCACATCCACTGAGTGCAAGAAGACAGAAACCAAAGATAGTCATCTGCTCTAGCGAGCCTGTGTCTTACCACTGCGCTTTTACTGCTTGTAAGACAGGTTGATATTCGAGTGCTGTTCGTCGGATTGCTATGACGGCGGAAACTCTAACGGACAAGACGTATATTCTACTGGACGGAGCCGAAATTACTCAGGCTCGTTCCAGCTGGGATAACTTCAAGCTGGCGGTTGTTTAGTTTTATTTGGAATTTGTGTGTGTTGGTGTCAGATGATCGAGGCGCCGAAGCCAATGTTATCGGATTTTCCTGAAGTTTTCCTCGCCCACTCTTACAAGTATTCGAATTGAGAGGGCCTATGTTTATTTTCACAGCTCTCATGGAATAGCCTTCGATATGTGGTTCTACCGCAGAACGCTCAAGGTTTCCTGGACAGACAAGAAATCAAACGAAGAGGGGCTCCACAGAGTGGAGGAAGAGGAGCCATGTCTCCCGAAGGTAATCGAACACAGAAGGGACACATGGGTAGGTCATCTGCTGAGACAGGATGGCGTCATTGGAGAGGCAGTAGAAGAAAAAAATCCAGTAGACAAGCAGATACTAGAATACATCAACCAGACCATGGGGGATACCAGTTGCACCACCTGTACCGCTCTCAGGAGGAAGACAAAAATGCGTGTCGGACTGCTGCTAACCAACCTGCTGCTTGAGGACCTAAGGAGACCTAGATCTACGTTCTGTCTCCAATTTTTAATCAAGTAATTCACATGTACATTAAATAATGACATGCGACAGTCTTGATTAAGACCTGTATTGGTTGTGGTTCCTTCAGTTTGATTATTACCAATTTTTATTATTATTATTTTTGTGTCCAGGGATAAGCTTTATATAGTTACAATAAGATGTGTACGGTGTACAGTTTTATACTCTATGTCCCATTAGTTTCTTTCTGTTCAGTGTAAAAACTTTTTTGATGTCAATAATAGCTATATGTGCTCTAAATCGATTTCTCGTCCTTTCTCTAAATTTATTTTTATGACAAAAAAAATCCAAGATTGTGATGATCAAATAATGTATTCATTAAAAGTGCTCTTAAAATCCACAACTACGAACATCCCGAGAGGCACATACCGGCTCTTACCTCGCTGACAGCTTATATCACACAGCAGAGCGAGACTGTCTACAGGTCTCGGCGAAAAGCCCCATTTAAAATACAGATCGCATAGTTAGTTCTCCGAAAAATCGCCTCGAAGTGGTCGGAAAGAGTAGGTTATTAGTAAACCATATTTTTGCTAATTGTTTCTTATTGGACAGAGCATACTTCATATTTTAACTTGCATAGGGTAAATGAATGCATATTAGTTGCAGAAACAAAAATGCGTCAAAATGTCTTACTGTGAAATACTGATACAAAGCTGCGAGATATCGAGAGAATTGAGCAGAGCCGCGCTGGATTAGTCGAGTGGTCTACGGCGCTACAGTCATGGACTGTGCGGCTGGTCCCGGCGGAGGTTCGAGTCCTCCCTCGGACATGGATGTGTGTATTTGTCCTTAGGATAATGTAGGTTCAGTAGTGTGTAAGCTTAGGGACTGATGACCTTGGCAGATAAGTCCCATAAGATTTCACACACAATTGAATTGAGCAGATAACAGGTAAATTAGATTAAAAACACAAGGGTACGTTGATATATGGCCATTTTCCGGAACCGTAACATCTCGAATACCTCTGGTTGGTTCAAATGGCACTGAGCACTATGAGGTCATCAGTCCCCTAGAACTTAGACCTACTTAAATCTAACTAACCTAAGGACATTACACACATCCATGCCCGAGGCAGGATTAGAACCTGCGACCGTAGCGGTCTCGCGTTTCCAGACTGATTGTATGATTATATGATAGCGGAACAAACACTGGTAGCACTTACTTCTGTAAAATATCTGGGAGTATGCGTGCGGAACGATTTGAAGTGGAATGATCATATAAAATTAATTGTTGGTAAGGCGGGTACCAGGTTGAGATTCATTGGGAGAGTCCTTAGAAAATGTAGTCCATCAACAAAGGAGGTGGCTTACAAAACACTCGTTCGACCTATACTTGAGTACTGCTCATCAGTGTGGGATCCGTACCAGATCGGGTTGACGGAGGTGATAGAGAAGATCCAAAGAAGATCGGCGCGTTTCGTCACAGGGTTATTTGGTAACAGTGATAGCGTTACGGAGATGTTTAGCAAACTCAAGTGGCAGACTCTGCAAGAGAGGCGCTCTGCATCGCGGTGTAGCTTGCTCGCCAGGTTTCGAGAGGGTGCGTTTCTGGATGAGGTATCGAATATACTGCTTCCCCCTACTTATACCTCCCGAGGAGACCACGAATGTAAAATTAGAGAGATTCGAGGGCGCACGGAGGCTTTCAGACAGTCGTTCTTCCGGCGAACCATACGCGACTGGAACAGAAAATGGAGGTAATGACAGTGGCACGTAAAGTGCCCTCCGCCACACACCGTTGCGTGGCTTGCGGAGTATAAATGTAGATGTAGAAGCGCCTAGAACCACTGAGCTACCCCGGCCGGCCGAATATCTCTGGGACTTCTTTGCACTGACAGAACGTAACTAAAAACACGTAGTGTGCTCTGTCGGACCGATTTTCTCCGTGACACACAGACGGACAATCACACCCACACATATACATAAAAGAGAGTACATATCTAAATATACTCCACCATGAGTTTCAAAATCCAAGCCCCACTTTTCAATATGGCTGTCTTCCTTTCAATTTGTTAGTTTCTACTTACCTACAAAGTAAACATGTATGAAACCTCACACTCTGTTTTAAGACAAAAGTATGCGAGCAGTTCGCTGATGAAACAGAAATCCTTAAAACAGAGTAACGACGGCTTTTTTAAAAGTTATTTCAATCCAGAGAATGCTTTGTATTAGAAAGTATGCTGTGTCACATAAAAATTTGTGCGCGTGTATGTATTGGCACAGTGTCTAGTTTCACCGGCGTGGAGGGTGGGCCGCACAGACTGGACGGGCCGGGCGTCCGACACGAGGTGCGCGCGCAGCGTGGGTGCCAGTGCGTGGGCGGGACGCGGCCCGGCGCGGCGCGGCGCAGTGGCTCCCATTACACACCCCGCGGGTCGGTAATTGGGTGCGAAAAGAGCGCCGCGCGCAGCCGCCGTAGCCGTCTGACGTCACGCCGACTGGGCGCCACAAATGCGTAACTACTACCGTCTCAGAGCTGAGGTACCCGCGGCGGCACTCGCCTTCGTTGACTTCCTACTTTTACATCTATATCATCTCTCTGCATTTCAGAACTAACTGCCTGGCAGAAAGCTCATCAAGCCACCTTCAAGCTACTCGTATTTCTCTACTGTTCCACTCATCACGCCGAAAAACGAACTTTTAAATCTTTCTGTGTGAACTCTGATTTCTGTTATTTTATTATGATGATCGTTCCTCCCTATGTAGGTGTGAACCAAGAAAATGTTTTCAAACTCTGAGGAGAAAGTTGGCAATTGAAATTTCATGAGAAGATCCTGCCACTGCGAAAAACGCCTTCCATCTACATCTACATGGATACTCTGCAAATCACATTTAAGTGCCTGGCAGAGGGTTCATCGAACCACATTCACAATCCTCTTTAATTTACCTCCCATAATAAATTAAGATCTCGGGACCAAAATATTCGCTCACGTCAGACGTGTGAAGAAAAGTACTGAAGCTTTTGCAGACGAAACAAAATGGCAGATTTAATAATTTGACTGTACTTAAATCTTTAATTTTATTTCTGGAAAATTAGATCGATGTTGATGTTGGAGAAATTGTCTGTTCCACGTCTGTACCAATTGTAAAGTATTCGGCAACTGTAAATGTGCATCTATTGGAACCAAAAGACGGCGAAAGACTGAAAGGACTGAGATGAATTGGTTCTTAAACTGCTAAAATTCGGAAGAAAGTTCCTGAAGAAAGAATGTGTGGCAAGCGATGTATATTTTTTGGGCCATCCATGTACGTGAATCACTGCACTCAGCACTTGAGTAATTAAATCTAAATATCTATCCAAACTGACTGATGTACGTTAAAGCGAACATGTGTGAACTACGGTCATGTTTCCAGCTAGATTTAAATCGCGTCACAATAAAAATGAACGGCCAAAAAAGTGCATAACAAAACTTACCTCTTAGTGCTTGTTGTATAATGGAATGTACTTCAACTGTATTGGTTCTGAAATGAAAAATATTAGATCAGCTTACAAGTGCACAGCAGTTCTTTAAACGCCACTATGGGTGTGGCTGATGGCAGCCTAATTTTAATTTCTTCGTAGAATGAGAGTGTCTATTACGAAACTGCACGTGATACTTGCATTTCATCTGTATACGACGAACCTTGTTTGGCTCATTATTGTAGCTGTACTGTTTTTACTCATACTGACTCCATCTGATCATCAAAGAATGTGTACGCAGGTCTGAAGATGGTGTTACTGACTGAAATTAGTACGCTGATACATAAAAACAGTATGAATCGTAAATGGAATAAAAAAAGAAAAAATCCATATGAATATCTTGCTGGATCACTGGGAAATTTTTTCTGCGCCTACGTCGCAACTCGTGAGACATCATTTCATTTGAAAAAACTGTTACATGTACTCCAACTCACAGACTTATAAAACTGTGCAAAGATATACAGGGTGCTACAAAAAGGTACGGCCAAACTTTCAGGAAAAAATCCTCACACACAAAGAAATAAAATATGTTATTGGGACATGTGTCCGGAAACGCTTACTTTCCATGTTAGAGCTGATTTTATTACTTCTCTTCAAATCATATTAATCATGGAATGGAAACACTCAGCAACAGAACGTACCAGCGTGACTTCAAGCACTTTGTTACAGGAAATGATCAAAATGTCATCCGTTAGCGAGGATACATGCATCCACCCTCCGTCGCATGGAATCCCTGATGCGCTGATGGAGAATGGAGAATGGCGCATTGTATCACAGCCGTCCACAATACGAGCACGAAGAGTCTCTACATTTGGTACCGGGGTTGCGTAGACAAGAGCTTTCAAATGCCCCCATAAATGAAAGTCAAGAGGGCTGACGTCAGGAGAGCGTGGAGGCCATGCAATTGGTTCGCCTCTACCAATCCATCGGTCACCGAATCTGTTGTCGAGAAGCGTACGAACACTTCGACTGAAATGTGCAGGAGCTCCATCGTGCATGAACCACCTGTTGTGTCGTACTTGTAAAGGCACATGTTCTAGCAGCACAGGTAGAGTATCCCGTATGACATCATGATAACGTGCTCCACTGAGCGTAGGTGGAAGAACATGGGGCCCAATCAAGACATCACCAACAATTCCTGCTCAAACGTTCACAGAAAATCTGTGTTGATGACGTGATAGCACAATTGCGTGTGGATTCTCGTCGATTGTGAAAATTTATAATTTGATCACATACTGACTAAACTAAAATGAGCTCTAACATGGAAAGTAAGCCTTTCCGGACACATGTCCACATAACATCTTTTCTTTATTTGTGTGTGAGGAATGTTTGCTGAAAGCTCGGCCGTACCTTTTGTAGCACTCTGTATACAGGCAGCATGTGTGTCTATTTTTCCCATAATTTTTGCTGTGTTGGGCGTGTATACTGATAGAATGTGTAAGCCAGAACTTGAGATACTGGGAGAGGTTTCGGAAAACCACTGAAATGTCTGTCGGATTACAACCTTCTTCGGTTCCTCACAGGTCATGCCCATCTCGTTACTTGTAGATCTAACACTGAACTCACTCACTCACTCACTCACTCACTCTCTCTCTTTCTCTCTCTATCTAACCTCCGACACACACACACACACACACACACACACACACACACACACACACACACACACACACGAGCGCACCCACACATACAATTCTGAAACAGCATATCCATTAGTTGTTTTTACAGTTTCCTCTGGCAAGCAGACGAGACTCTCGTACTGCTGTGACACGCCAAGGGAATTTTCCCATTGCAGCAGGACGCGCGTGTCGCTCGGAGCTGTACACGAGATGCAGCTCCAAGGCGTCGCGGAGGCTGCCCGGGCCAGCTGTGACCAATCTGAAGGTTGCTCGCGGATCTGCATTTGCATACAAAGCAAAGTCTCTTCTCGGAATGAGGACCGACGGCTGCGGCGGCGATGGCGACGTAGACGTTTTGTTTTGGCGCCGTGTCTGGCGCTCGGGTGGGCACGCATCAAAATTCCCAGCAGCAAGTACGTGCATCGGACAACTCATTTTCGAGCCCTAGCATCACGCCGCCAATAGCTAATTCCCATGGGGGACAAGGATATTCTTTGACCTTTCAGTTGCTGTTTCAGAGCTAATTTTAGCTCAAATATTACCTCAACGGTAAACGGAGAAATAAAGCGGTGTGACACAGAATTTATATCATGACGCCAGACCCTGCGAATCGTGGATTTCCACGAGCTTCGGCATACTACAGTTGAGTCGGAATAAACTGATCTCTGATAGTCGCACGGGCCGAGCGCTCCTACCTCGATAGCGGTAGCGCCTCAGTGTTGGCACAGCTCTGTAGACGGACTGTTTTCTTCTGTAGCGTTAGAACTTCCCATTTAAAATATGGCGACACCGCTGTGAGCTGCCAGGGATGTTCTCGTGCCGCTTCAGCTATAGTCGGGGGGCCACTGAAAATGCGTTCTACAGATCACGTAGGTCACTCTATTTTCTTTTTCGAAAAAGTCGAGGTAGAAAGTCGGGACGCAGGATTTGTTTTTGGATCTAGTGAAGTCGTCAGAACATGCTAAGAAAAATATAACTGTAAATATCGCACCCACAGCATAATAGATTTTTGAATCACCGCAATCTGCCGCACTATTTGTTGCTAACTGGATTAAAATATCCTTTTATTTAGGTTTCTCCACTGCTGCACAGCTTCCACAATGTACGCGTTAAGTTCAACTGTCTGAAACTACACTACCTGACAAAAAAGTGAAGCTCCAACTACATGAAACATCCCTGGTTGAAAGCGTATGTGATGTTACTGTAGCGATTACCAAATCGATTCAAATTCACAAGCACCTTACAGTATGGACCACGTATTAGTATGACATTACAGCCCACTCTGGCTTCGATTGGGAAGAATGTCATACAGCCGTGTACCTATTCTGATGCAAGCTACCCACAGCTACTTCAGCTGGTCCTTCTCGTCCTGGATACTGGCAAACGGATGGAGTTGACATCCAAGTCGGTCCCACACATGTTCTAGGGGGGCCGGTTCTGGGGATCTTGCTGCCCACAGTAGCACATCAGCGCCACATAGACAGTTCAGACACACGTGCCAAGTGTTGACGAGGATTGTCCTGATTGATATGGAAACTGACAAAGTTTCAAGATTCACTTTTTATTTAATTGATGACTAGTTCTGGGCTGCAAGAATCCATTTTCACATCGTCCAGACAGACTGAACAATATTTTCCGAGGTAGCATATAAAGCACGTCATGATTATACGAGAGCTATTCGGAAAGTAAAGAACGACATGTCGCGAATTGGAAACCACAATGAAAATCAAAACTGTTTTATTTGCAAAGGTTAGCTACACTGTCCAACTACTTCTCTACACAGTCGCCGCTCAGACTTAGACATCTGTCGTAGCGTAGTACCAACTTTTCAACTCCCTCGTTATAGAAGACAGCCGCCAGTGCGTTTCGACAATTTTTTACTCTGAACTGCAGCTCGTTGTCCATGTCAAAATATTGTCTTCATAGCCAGCGGTTCATCTGAGAACAGATGAAACTCAGGGGTAGCCAGTTACGGGCTGTACTGTGGGTGATCAAGCACTTCCCATTGGAAACGCTACAGGAGCATCTTCATTGGCCCTGCAGAGTGCGGCCGAGGACCGTCATGTAGAACGAACTGCATGACAGTTCTGTTATGTGGATTGCATAGTTTCAGGCGAAATCTTCCGCCAGGTCCTCATACTTGGCGGAAGACGCTAATTTCTAGCCACTTTTACGTTCTCACTGTGAGCTCAGAACTGAAAATAGCTACATAATGCGATCGACAGGCGTACTAGACACAGCGCCCAACGCATCTGTGCAAAGCCTTATCAGATTTTCACTGTATTTTCCATTTCGCCACCGATCGTTCCTTATTTTCCGAATAACCCTCGTACATATACGTATAACGGTCAAGTTTAATCATGAACCATGACACACAAACACATGTCACTGTTCATGGTTAAACTTGACTTCTTTATATGTATATCTATAATTCTGACATGGTTTATATGCTATACCGAAAATAGTGTTTTGCCTGTTTGGATACTTTGAAAATCAATTCACGTAACCCGAAAATAGTCATCAGTTAAATTAAAAGCGAATCTTGCGACCTTGCCTGTTTCTATATCGAACTGGTGAACACAGGTAGCTGCCCTACAATTAATACCGCACGCTTGGAACCCAGAACACTGTTCTGTTGAAAAACAGCACCGATTCTGTCGCATGAGAGAGAACGCATGAGGACGCAGGAAGTCCGCGTTCTGCCGTTGTGCTGTCAGAGTTCCCTCAGTCACTGTCACCCGTGACGTGAAGTCATACCAGATGGTTTTCCACATTATGATGTCAGGAGTCACACCTCCGTTCCTCTCCAAAACATTGAAAGAATAGGACGTCTCTCCAGGTCGCCGCCATAGTCGCCGGTCGTTCAGTGTAGTGCAGAACCACGATTCAAGCTGAACACAATGTGGCACCATTCATTATCAAGCCACGTTTCCTCGACACGGCACTACTCTAAAACACAGCAGTTTGTGATGTGGGGTTAGCGACAGCCTAGGCATGGGGCGGTGACTCCCTAGACTGGCTGCCACTTGTTTCCGTTAATTGCTGCAGAATGCCACAGAATATTGCAGTGAGTTCTTTACTTGTTCTCGATGGCGCTTATGTGAAGGGGCCAGTATTTACTTCGAACACAATATGGTGATCCTTCCTTGTGGTGGTCATACATGATCGACCGGAACCCTGACAAGTATCTCTGCCCACACCTTCCCATGCAATCCAACACAAGGTCACTGCCATATCCGAATGCCCCACAAATCGACATTTTGCGCTATTCGTCCAGCTGCCCAAACGAATGCCCACAATGAGCCCCAAATCAAATTGCTAGGTGCTGATAACGCTGTCTCATATTATATAACCTACCAAGCCTGGTAACAAAACTAAACACTAACAACACTAATGTCCCGTTATATGTGTCACAGAGGATTGTAACTCTAATTATTCACATACCTGCCGATGGTGAGTATGTGTACGACGTTATGTTAACATCCGACCATGTCTTCCGTTCTTTTCTCTCAGACAGAGTACATGTGAGCAGAAAAACGTAACTAAGATACAAATATGAAATAACTATTCGTTTAGTCGAATCGTTTCCGAAAAATTGAAGAATTAGTGATTTCGATCCGTTGCAGGAGAAAGGGACGAAGTCCAAGTGATGTTAGGCCTACGTTCACGTAACAGGCAACAACCGGGCGTGTGGATTCCAATCGCATAAAGATCATCCATATTTTTTGACCTGAAGATCCATAGCCTGATACATAATCAGTTGTCAGCTACAATGTTTCACACGATGTTTCCGTATACGTGATACTCGTCAAAATTAAGTACCTGGAGAAGCACCTTTACAAATATAAACCAAGTTTGCTTAGTTTAATTTTTTATTTTGATCCCTTTTTATCCTCAAATTTCCTGTAGAAGGAAAGATGTTTTAGGACAAAAATTCAGAAAAAGCTATAATCTGCACCGAGGATCAAACAAGCGTCGCCAATGTTCGAAATGGTTCGTGTATTGATCATTATTTTCTTCACGACAATTTTTTTAAAATAACAATATATAAATTTTTGCGGAAGGTTTCATTATCCCACGAAAGAATATAAATCTTCATTTAAAAAGAAAAAAGATTCGAACCTAAGTGCACGCAAGTTGCCCGTGATGAGAGCGCAGGCCTTATCAGTATGCCACGCCCCAAAACAGTAAGAGCTGTATATCTGCAACACTTCACAATCACCAATTCTTCGATTTATCGAATATTATCCAATCTCGGGCTTAATAAGAACAAATAAAATTTCGTAGTTTTCGAGAGTTTTAGGAGTAACGATTCCACCTGGTAGGATACAGATATACTGCGTCAGGGCCTTCGATCTTGATTTTTTCGGAAACGGAAGCGTAGTGACCCAAATCGTATTACAGGATCTACTTTTGAGTGAACCCCCAACCAACAAGCACTTCGAAATCGGTGTGTTGGAAGGACTGGGATCTCCTTGCTAGATTCTCTAGAGTTGTTACTAAACAAGTATTCACTGTGAAAGGTTGTGTTTCGGACTCGTGACTAGGAGTATCTCCCTCCCACATCTTTAACGCTTGCCAAAAGCAAGCTAAAACCGTTCGCAACATCCACGTCTTCACATACATTCGGGTAATGAACCATACACCCTTTACGATGATCAAGTAGATTAAATGGCGCAGTGCAATATTTCTACACCGAATATTAGCTGAAGTAGGAAACAACCGTGATGATTGGCTAGTCTGATGTAACACTAGGACGATACGAGCAGGGTGAAAGCGATATCTAACGACAATATTTCGGACGTTTATCCGGGATATTTCCTGAGTATTTTGGCATGTGCAGCTGACTCTCAATGACACGTTATGCGGTTCGTAATGGAGTTGAATACTCCGTGTTTGTGTAATTAATATTCATGACGAAGAGCTACGGCGTTGGCCTCGTGCGCTATCAGTGCAGTATTGGTACTGGGCAATAATATCAGTTGCTACGCCAAGTTGCTACGTCGTAGTGTCGAAGATACAATCGCACTTTATGCGAACGGTGCGTCTGTTCTATGTTGAAGCGAGTCTGAAGATCACTGACATGAGTGCGGCAAGCAGAATGAATATCCTCGCTGGTGTCCTCGCACGTTGTCCTGCAGGACATACAACAACCTCCAGCAATAGGAAAGAGTGCCAGCGAACAACAAGGAAAACTAAGAACAGGCACCAAACCAGAAGTAGCAAGAAAGATATCTTAAGATGATACAGCATGCAGAACAAAAAAATTGGCAAACTACAAGGGGCAAACAAAAAGTTTTCTTTCGAATGCCGTATAGTCCAGTACTGTTAGGTCAATCAGGCAAAATCGCCTCGAGCATTGACGAACTCATCCCACCAGCGCACGAAGTTGAAGAGATGAGTTTCGTAAAACACCGTATCCCGCTGCGTGAAAAAGTCCGTAAGCACCTCTATACATTCTCGTCCAACAGGAATCTTCGACCCTTCAAGGCCCTTTTTCAAGGGACCGAAGACGTGATAATCGCATGGGGAGAGATCAGGACCATAGGTGGAGGGATTCCTCGAGTGTCTCACACTTGAATTTGTGTAACTTCCGCGTTGTGCCGTTTGTGATATGGGGAGGTGCGTTATCCTGAAGCAGCAGCATACGTCGTCGCAGTTTTCCCGGACGCCGTGATTTCTCCAGTGTTCGTTCTTCATTCTCCGATGAATGTCTACCGGTGTTTGTCCTTCGGCAGCCAAGAAAAGAATAACAGCTCTTTGGCCATGTTTAGACGCATCAGACACAAATGTTGCCATAGTTCACGTTTCCGAATTTACGGTACTTCGATGCGAGATGCCTTTAATAGGTTCCACAACGAAACATTGTCTCGAAATTTGGTAGAAAATCCGAAGAAATTCTGGTCGTATGTAAAGTACACAAGCGGCAAGACGCAGTCAATACCTTCGCTGCACAGTGCCGATGGTACTGTTACCGACGACTGTGCCGCTAAAGCGGAGTTATTGAACGCAGTTTTCCGAAATTCATTCTCCAGGGAAGACGAATGGAATATTCCAGAATTTGAAACACGAACATCTGCTAGCATGAGTCTCTTAGAAGTAGATAGCTTAGGGGTTGCGAAGCAACTCAAATCGCTTGATACGGGCAAGTCTTCAGGTCCAGATTGTATACCGATTAGGTTCCTTTCAGATTACCCTGATACTATAGTTCCCTACTTAGCACTCATATACAACCGTTCGCTCGCCGATTGATCTGTACCTACAGATTGGAAAATTGCACAGGTCGCACCGGTGTTCAAGAAGGGTAGTAGGAGTAATCCATTTAACTACAGACCTATATCATTGACGTCGGTTTGCAGTAGGGTTTTGGAGCATATACTGTATTCAATTATTATGAATCACCTCGAAGGGAACGATCTATTGACATGTAATCAGCATGGCTTCAGAAAACATCGCTCTTGTGCAACGCAGCTAGCTCTTTATTCGCACGAAGTAATGGCCGCTATCGACAGGGGATCTCAAGTTGATTCCGTATTTCTAGATTTCCGGAAAGCTTTTGACACCGTTCCTCACAAGCGACTTCTAATCAAGCTGTGGAGCTATGGGGTATCGTCTCAGTTGTGCGACTGGATTCGTGATTTCCTGTCAGGAAGGTCGCAGTTCGTAGTAATAGACGGCAAATCATCGAGTAAAACTGAAGTGATATCAGGTGTTCCGCAGGGAAGCGTCCTGGGACCTCTACTGTTCCTGATCTATATAAATGACCTGGGTGACAATCTGAGCAGTTCTCTTAGACTGTTCGCAGATGATGCTGTAATTTACCGTCTAGTAAGGTCACCCGAAGACCAGTATCAGTTGCAAAGCGATTTAGGAAAGATTGCTGTATGGTGTGTCAGGTGGCAGGTGACGCTAAATAACGAAAAGTGTGAGATGATCCACATGAATTCCAAAAGAAATCCGTTGGAATACGATTACTCGATAAATAGTACAATTCTCAAGGCTGTCATTTCAACTAAGTACCTGGGTGTTAAAATTACGAACAACTTCAGTTGGAAAAACCACATAGATAATATTGTCGGGAAGGTGAGCCAAAGGTTGCGTTTCCTTGGCAGGAAACTTAGAAGATGCAAGAAGTCCACTAAAGAGACAGCTTACACTACACTCGTTCGTCCTCTGTTAGAATATTGCTGCGCGGTGTGGGATCTTTACCAGGTGGGATTGACGGAGGATATCGAAAGGGTGCAAAAAAGGGCAGCTCGTTTTGTATTATCACGTTATAGGGGAGAGAGTGTGGCAGATATGATACACGAGTTGGGATGGAAGTCATTACAGCATAGACGTTTTTCGTCGCGGCGAGACCTTTTTACGAAATTTCAGTCACCAACTTTCTCTTCCGAATGCGAAAATATTTTGTTGAGCCCAACCTACATAGGTAGGAATGATCATCAAAATAAAATAAGAGAAATCAGAGCTCGAACAGAAAGGTTTAGGTGTTCGTTTTTCCCGCTCGCTGTTCGGGAGTGGAATAGTAGAGAGATAGTATGATTGTGGTTCGATGAACCCTCTGCCAAGCACTTAAATGTGAATTGCAGAGTAGTCATGTAGATATAGATGTAGATGTAGATGTAGACGCACGTCGGTAAGAAAGAAATGCCATATTAATTCTTTACCTGTATGTTGGTGCTTGTATAGCCGCATCGGAGCAGCGCTACGTTGCATATAAGCTGCAGAAAATTCCTTAAAAGAAAATTTTTCGATCACTTCTTGTACATTCCAAGTTGGGGAAACTACAAATTCAACCTTAAAAATCAGTGCCGAAACACTGCGCGCAAGAAGGTAACTGAAGACTTAAAATGCATTAACATGTAGTCAAACAATCACGCCGAGATAACAGCAACTGAAGAGAGACGAGCTTTTTGTCATGTTCGAAGGCTGCCTGGAATTCAGAGCCTATGACTAGCAGTTGCGACGCTGAAGTGCGTAGGTATTCCCGGCGTCGAGCTGGAAATGAGTGTTTTCTCGCGACTGCGTTCCCGGGGCACCGCTACGCGCCCCTGACAGCACAATAGACAGACGAACGACCGTGAGGCGCGCGTGCGTAGACTGCGAACGCCGCCATTACACGCAGACTTCTGCGCCGCGGAAGCCCACCACGCCGACCACCAGACGCTCGGCTAGACCACGCAGGCGCGCCTCTGCGCGATCGCAAGGCACAGAACTGTGCAGTCACGAAGAGCAGATCTGGCTGCCGATCCCTCCGTCACTCGGGAGATCCAAAAATTGTCACTGCACGTAGCCAGGAACAGTTTTACAAGGTAAATTTTATTACGTGAAATGTTTTAGCAGATGAGAATATGGACAACCGTCAGCTATATAATGGAACGACGACAACGGAAATAATTGGTGACCTAGACCCTAACCCAGATTTTCCGCTTGTCACAAGCAATCATCTTACCATTAGGCTACAGGAGGACGCACCACGGCCAGACCCAAACTTCTATATGTCATCAACCATGTATCTACAACCTGTAATCGTATATTTATTATGTATATTCCTGTACAGTAAAGATAAACTGCTGGCCATTAAAATTGCTACACCAAGAAGAATTGCAGATGATAAATGGGTATTCATTGGACAAATATATTATACTAGAACTGACATGTGATTACATTTTCACGAAATTTGAGTGCATAGATCCTCAGAAATCAGTACCCAGAACAACCACGACTGGGCATGAGTCAAACAGAGCTTGGATGGCTTGTACAGGTACAGCTGCCCATGTAGCTTCAACAGGACACCACAGTTCATCAAGAGTAGTGACTGGCGTATTGGGACGAGCCAGTTGCTCGGCCACCATTGACCAGACGTTTTCAATCGGTGACAGATCTGGAGAATGTGCTGGCCACGGCAGCAGTCGAACATTTTCTGTACCCAGAAAGGCCCGTACAGGACCTGCAACATGCGGTCGTGCATTAGCCTGCTGAAATGTAGGTTTTGCAGGGATCGAATGAAGGATAGAGCCACCGGCCGTAACACATCTGAAATGTAATGTCCACTGTTCAAAGTGCCGTCAGTGCGAACAAGAGGTGACCGAGACGTGTAACCAATGACACACCATACCATCACGCCGGGTGATACGATAGTATGGCGATGAGGAATACACGCTTCCAATGTGCGTTCGCCGCGATGTCGCCAAATACGGATGCGACTATCATGATGCTGTAAACAGAACCTGGATTCATCCGAAAAAACGACGTTATGCCATTCGTGCACCCAGGTTCGTCGTTGAGTACACCATCGGGGGCGCTCCTGTCTGTGATGCAGCGTCGAGGGTAACCGCAGCCATGGTCACCGAGCTGATAGTCCATGCTGCTCCAAACGTTGTCGAACTGTTCGTGCAGTTGGTTGTTGTCTTGCAAACGTCCCCATCTGTTGACTCAGGGATCGAGACGTGGCTGCACGATCCGTTACAGCCATGCGGATAACATGCCTGTCCTCGAGGCCGTTGGGATCCAGCACGGCGTTCCGTATTACCCTCCTGAACCCACCGATTTCATATTGTGCTAACAGTCATTGGATCTCGACCAACGCGAGCAGCAATGCCGCGATACGATAAACCGCAATCGCGATGGGCTGCAATCCGATTTTTATCAAAGTCGGAAACGTGATGGTACGCATTTCTCCTCCTTACACGAGGCATCACAACAACGTTTCACCAGGCAACGCCGGTCAACTGCTGTTTGTGTATGAGAAATCAGTTGGAAACTTTCCTCATGTCAGCACATTGTAGGTGTCGCCACCGGCGCCAACCTTGTGCGAATGCTCTGAAAAGCTCTTCCTGTCGGTTAAATTTCGCGTCTGTAGCATGTCATCTTCGTGGTGTAGCAATTTTAATGGTCAGTAGTGTATTTTAATTAAAAATCGCTTGCTCTCTGTCGGAGAATAAATGCGGCATTGTATTGCCTGTGTTGTTTAGAATTACGATGCAATGTTCCTTCGGACATGCAAGCGGCCGGCTACACACAACTGTGATTTCCTGCAATGTTGGAACGTGTGGACACTCATTCGAAGTGGTCGACGGATCACAATGAAGCACCTCGTTCGTCAGCTGCACGCCTCTGCTGGCAGTGCCGACAGAGTCGTCAACCAGCTGGGATACTCAAAGGTTTGTACCCACTGAGTTCCTGGTCGCCTAACAGAAGACCACAAAGAGCAACGAAGGACCGTCTGCGAAGAATTTCTTGTAGATGAGGCTGATTGTGACACTTTTTCGTCGATCGTCGTCGCAGGTGATGAAACGTGGCTTCATCACTTCGAGCCAGAAATAAAATGGCAATCCATGCAGTGGCGCCACACTATCTCTCCTCCAAGGAAAAAGTTCAAAGCCACACCCTCAGCCGGGTAAGTGACGGTGACGGTCTTCTGGGACTCTGACAGGATTATTCTGTTTGATGTCCTCCCTAGTGGTACAACCATCAACTCTGAAGCGTGTCTTACTACCCTCAGGAAACTGAAGAAATGACTTCAGGGTGTTCGTCTTTTTGCTAATGTCTGACGAATGTGAAAATGAGCGGAGTGTTAGAATTTCATAAAGCAACTAACTGCAGCGGACCACCACCACTAGTCTGTCTCTAAATGTAGATTTTTCCCACGAGAACAGTGAGTGATCTCTGTCATGATTGCATGTTCATTTAGTGTCTTTTTTCTTACTGTTTACGTGCTGCCAACCCAACGAAGCAAATATTATCAGGCTAGCGATTGTTCATCTCTCTCTCTCTCTCTCTTTCTCTCTCTCTCTCCCCCTCTCCCTGATTAGATTAGTTTTTCGTTCCATAGATCCGTACTGAGGAGATCCTCGTGGATGTGGAACATGTCACTTTCTTCTTTAAGCTGAAAGAACAATACTAATAGTATGAGTATATACAATACATCATTTGTTTCTATTAAAAAATACGTCAATGGAGTAGAAGGAGCTGGCCACTAGTAAGTCTTTCAGGCTTCTTTTAAACTGATCTTTATTTGTAACTAATTTTTTTTATGTTTGCTGCAAATTATTGATCGCATGCGCTTATGTGGTCTGTATGTCTCTGTGCAAGTCTTTTATCCTTACTTCAGAGAAATTAATATTATGTTAAGGTTTCTGGGAGGGTCTTAACCACGGGGGTATAATAAGGGGAGTTGTCTTGACGGCACAAACTTGAAGTCGACGTCCACTATATTAGTAAGGCCAAAATTATTTCCTGATGGAAGCGTTTTGATAAAAAAGTGCCACCTTTAATAGTTATGATTATAGTCGTAAATGTAAAGGAATCATTTCATTCCTAAGTGGACTCGTTCGAGCGATATTTTCTTTTATATACATGAATTTTACTTGCACTGGTTTTTTTTTCTATGGTAGTTTGATTTCTTTACTTTGGCGTTAGATTCCCTGTAAGTACAACTCGTAGAGAGCTGTAGTTCAACGGTGTGAGCGGAAAACGCTGCAGTCCAGATGTAGTAAAATATGTCCACAGAATTTTCACGAAGAGGACATAAGGACTACACTGATCAGCTAGAACATTACGACCACCGACCTACTCTCAATATAAACCTGTCCAGGCGATAGCAGCGTCGCATGGTGGGGAGTGACTGAGTGACTCGCACGGTGCATGTAGTATTGGTGAGCGTGGTGCCCGTGTGTAGAATGGAAAAGACGCGCGATGTGTCTGGCTGGGGGCAGATTGTGGTGGCCCGGAGGCTCGGCGCAAGCATTTCGGAAGCCGCACGACTTGTTGGATGTTCGAGGAGTGCTGACGGCAGTGACATTTGCAACAAGATAATGCGCCATGTCACAAGGCCAGGTGTGTGATCGAATGATTCGAGTAACACAGTGGCGTGTTCCAATTGATGCGTTGGTCCCCCAACTCGCCACGCCGATGTTAACCCGATAGAACGCTTCTGGGATGTAATTTACGGTAATTATGTGACTTGTGAGTGCAGTTGTGTTGCCAACTCCCTCCAGCGACCTATCAAGGCTCATTGCTTTCTTGCCCTGATGAGACACTGCTATTATTCGTGTCAAAATAGTGGACATACCGGCTATTTGGTAGGTGGTCATAGTGTTCTGGCTTATCAGGGTAGACCAAAAATCAGTTTCGTCATTCCGTATTAAAGAAAGGAAAAAAAAGGAAGCTGTAAACAGTAATGTGCCAATGCTTAGGCGATACTAACAGGGCGGCGCCGACTTCAAAACAATGTGAAGTGTAAGTCTGTAGCGCCATCTTCCCTTAATACCTCCAAGGTCCTAGCATAATGTTAATTAATATCTCTGAACTGGGAAAAAAAGCACATACACACACACACACACACACACACACACACACACACACACACACACACCTGGCGGGTGTGCAAATAAAAATGCGGGCTGCGAAGTCTCAAGTGCCCCGTCCTAGACTACATTGACAAACCTATAATCTAGTAACCCTAGACCTGATGTGTATAAAGTAATTGCTTTTGCAAAGCTGAGTACGCAATAGGATAGTTTCTGCCTTAAGCTGCTCCATTTCATCGAAACTTGTTTTACAATCATTTTCTACTCGTCGCAGCACTGGCTCTTCCACGTTTTCTGTGCAAACAGTGCCGTTACCACGATTCCTTGTCGTATTGCAAGTGATCCCATTTGTGCAGTTCTCTAAAAAACCTCTTGAATCTTTTTATAATGGACCGTGGCGTGGGGTACGTCATCAGACGTAGATGTCACATGCCAGTCGAGTGACACCATGGGTGGCTGACAGTAGCAATAGGCCCGTCTGCAGTTTTCCGCCATTTGCGTTATTCACATTCCACGGAATCGTTACTCTTGTTCTGATTCCAGCTCAATTTCAAAAACATACGTAAGGAATAGATTATGTAAGACACCGTTGTAAATGTTACGTCTGATCGTAGGATCACAGAGGACAAAGTAGAGATGCATCACAACCAATAAGAACTCAGCAGTGAGACACACTTTCTATTTGCGACCAATAAGAGCTTGGTAGACGGTTAGGGAAAGAAATCACTTCCTAAAAGCATTGAAGATGTCGGTCCTATAAATATCCACAATCTGATTTCAATGTGCTAAGACATGGATATCCATGTATTCCTTTAAAGATATTTTAATTCACACAGATACATGACCGTGTATTTCAAGAAGGTCGGTAGATGGCAACGTTTTCCCTCTTCACGCCAGTTCGAAACAAGGTCTGCCAAGGTAGACCTGTGGTAAAGCCTGGAGAGAACGCGTCTCTACTGACATGCAGCCCTGTGTACATGTTCAGTGCCCACTGCAGACCTCCTCGTGGAGGGATGAGCAGTGAATGGCGACAATGTCACTGGTCACCTCTCACCTTATACTCTATCCTCATGAGGCAATCTGCACACAGTACTCGATTACCACACTCTTCCGGTGCGTCCGCGAGGTCAATCCGTAATTGGGAGCGGACTGCGGTCATTTTCTTCCGATTGAGCAACACCATATATCGCTCACCGGCGCACTTGACAGCCGCTCGCCGCCCTTGACTGAACCTTCTGGATGGCGAGTCTGTCCTGGCTGCAGTTTCTACTACGGTTCGTCAGCTAAATGATACCTCTGCACCATTTCATCAAGACAGGTAACCAGTCTATCAACGCTAGCTGCTGTCCCACTCAAAAACATTCACAGAAGACGGAAGCGATTGCAGCGCCGCTGATTCATACGCGGAAGTTTTGGGCAGCAATACTATGGTTACGTTGTGCCGAATTACTGTGTCGTTTCATGTATGATCTCACAAGTTATTACTTTTTTTCGCACATTCCTTAATTTTCTATATAAATTTACTTCTAACAGTCTGGTACTGAATTTATTTCGAACCTCAGCTCACGTGAAATAGCGACCGGAGCACTGAAAACCTACTTATTTGGACTAAACACTTACGTGTAAAGCGTGTCAGGAATTTTAGACAGAGCAATTTGTTTTGACACACCGTCTTAGTAATCGTATAGTAGAATACCCGGGAAAACGAGGACATGATTTCACTCCTGTTGCTGCTGAAAGCTTTTACCATCAGTCTACATCTACACTCATGCTCATAAATTAAGGATAATTGCAGAATGTGGTCCCACACAACGCAGCACTACATACAACTGGCGCTAATAGCATAGGCACATAGGGAATACACATGACACAGATATGTAAGTCCACGGTACTGTTGATAAGTTCAGAAAACCGTCCCGGAACACATCTACTACAAAACGCCACTGTTTCCTGCGCATGGACCCCGAGCTAATTATGGGATATGATCACCATGCATCCGTACACAGGCCGCACAACGGGTTGGCATACTTTGGATCAGATGGGCGAGCAATTGCTGGGGTATAGCCTCCCATTCTTGCACCAGTGCCTGTCGGAGCTCCTGAAGTGCCGTAGGGGTTTGAAAACGTGCAGTGATACGTCGACCGAGAGCATCTCAGACATGCTCGATTGGGTTTAGGTCTGGAGAACAGGCAGGCCACTCCATTCGCCTGAAATCTTCTGTTTCAAGGTACTCCTATCATCCACCACGAGGGAGGTGGGACCCACTGCTCTCCTGAAAATGCGGACATACTGGTGCAAAATGACATCCCGGTACACCTGACATGCTACAGTTCCTCTGTCAAAGCTCTGCAGGGGTATACGTGCACCAATCATACTCCCACCCCACACCATCAAAACACGACCTCCGTACAGGTCTCTTTCAAGGACATTAAGGGATTGGTATCTGGTTCCTGGTTCATGCCAGATGCAAACCTGGCGAGAATCACTGTTCGGACTATATCTCGACTCGTCCGTGATCATAACCTGGGACCACTGTTCCGATGACCATGTACTGTGTTCTCGACACCCGGCTATAAGGGCTCTCCTGCGACCAGGGGTCAGTGGAATGCACCTCGCAGATCTCCAGGCGAATAAACCATGTCTGTTCACTCGTCTGTGGACTGTGTGTCTGGAGACAATTCTTCCAGTGGCTGCGGGAGGTCCCGAGCAAGGCTACCTACAGTACTCCGTGGCCGTCTGCGGGCACTGATGGTGAGATATCCTTCTTCTTGTGGTGTTGCGCACTGTGAACGTCCTATACTTTAGCGCCTGGGCACGTTTCCCGTCTGCTGTAAACGTTGCACACGAAGGGCCCGTGCTTCGATCTACTGTCTTTGACCAGCCTCCTATCGCCCTAGGATTCTACCCCTCATAACGTCTTCAATATGTGATCTTTGAGCCATTCTCAACACACAGTCACCATTAGCACGTCTGAAAATGTCTGCACACTTACTTGCTGCACTGTGCTCTGACATGCACCAACACACCTCTGCGTATGTGGACAGCTGCCAGCGCCACTGTGCGATGATCGCAGGTCAGATGCACCGCATGGTCGTACCCCGAGGTGATTTAAACTCGCAAACCGCCCACCAGAGCGTTGTTTCACTGTGTAACAGCATTTATCCTTAATTTATGAGCATGAGCGTACATCTACATAGATACTACGGAAGCCACGGTACCCTGTACACTACTTGTCATGTCCTTTCCTGTTCCACTTGCAAATAGAGCGGGGGAAAAACGACAGTCTATGTGCCTCAGTATGAGCCCTAATGCCTCGTATCTTATCTTCTTGGTCCTTAACGCGCAATGTGTGTTGGCGGCAATAGAATCGTTCGTCAGTGAGTTTCAAATGCAGGTTCTCTAAATTTTCTCCATAGTGTTTCTCGAAAAGATATTAAATTACTAAGAAGAGCACACGACGCAGGAAGCCATAATTGTAGAGCGCCTCAGAACGCTCCGAGAATGTTTGAATCGTACAGTCGCCAAGGCACAGATTAAGAGATTGCCAACGACGTACTATGCGACCAAAAGTGCCCGGACACCCCTTTGTATTGCGGAATTGATCACTATATGTCACAAGAAGAGCACCTGCCAGTGTGAAAAGTGACGGGGAGTATCGTGATGTGTGCAGAGTGGGTCGGTCAGGGGAGATCAGTGACTTCGAAAGATGTCACCGGAGTAACGCATCCATCAGGAACGGTTCAACCATACTTATGCTGCCCAAGTAGACTGTTGATGATATGACTGAACTGGAAACTGGAAACCAAGACCAGGCAGACTCCATGTAATGGCGGACGGGGACCGTCGAGCACTGCGGAAGGTGCTTGTAAGAAATCGCATGAAATCCGTAAAAGGAATCACTTGTGAGTTCCAAAGTGCTTCCACTAATCCAGCTATCACAATGACTGCACGTAAGGAGTTAAGAAAAATGGAGTATAATGGTCGATTAACTCCTCATAAAAAGACACATTCCTGTGGCCGGTGCTAAGCGGCGCTTAAGCTGATGTAAAGAGCGACTCCACTGGACAAAGATGACTGTAAACGAGTGATGCGGAGTAATAAATCACGCCATACACTGTGGCAATCCGGTGAAAGGTTCGGCTACGACGAATGCCTGGAGAACGCTACCTTGCACAACGTATAGTGTCAAAAGTGAAGCACCGAGATGGTTTTATGGTATCGGAGAATTTTACGTGGTTAGGGTGCGGTTCGCTCAGAGACGTTGATTGTATCAGCATGACAATGCGCCCTGTCATAAAGTAACATCTGTGAGAGTCAGAGCGCCCAGACCTCAGCGGCGAACATCTCTGGTTTCGTGACAAAAAATAAAAACACTTACAGCCGTCCTTATGATTTTATTTTATTTTATCGCTACCAGTTTCGACGTTTCATTGCGTCATCTTTAGGCTGTTTTGATGCGGTACAGGTTGATACGATCCCCATGCATAACCCATCAGTTGCCAACATTACTGGATTCGCAGATAATGTGTCAGCACTCCAGCCATCAACTGTCAACTGCCACGAGAACCATTCACATATTTTTTTCTAAAGGAATTTATGCACTTTGTAAGTGCTGGAGGACTTGCATTGAGCGTGGGGGAGATTATGTTGAAAAGTGATACAGCTTTGTACCACCTAATACGTCAAACTAGATTATCTTCAAATCTTACTGTTGGCTGAAAATTACCTTATAGTTTCAGGGATGTAAATCGGGTGGTTCATCTTTAGGAGCGAGGTTAAGAAGTCTCTGTCTGATTATGAATACCGTACTACGTAATCAGCTTCAAAATTCACTCATTGTTTGGCTTACTTTTTCGTCCCGTTTTAAGTCGATAAATTGTTTCCAAGGTTTTTTCTGAGAGTATATTCCATCCTTGTGCCATTCTGGAACTTCTAAAAAATATCCGTCTGCAGCTGTCATGAGCGTTCCAGTGGACTCGCAGCACTGAGCAGCCATATATTCTTTATATGTGAGAATAGGTGGAAGTTTGACAGTATCAAATGTTAAGAGTGGTGGGCGTTGCAACAAGTCTTACTACGAATCTCTTAACTTTCAAACCGTTAAAGCGACTGCATCCGCTTCCGTAAGCGAGGTCGTTAATGCACGCCTGCCCGCTGTCGCTCACCTCGGAGTTAGGCGGTTCATATCCTGGTTGTCGAATGAATTCCAAACCTCTCCGCATTGTCTCATGGAGTGAGGGGGTGTTGCTCTGTTAATGGTGATCACTCCGTCGAATGGAGATGTTAAAAGCGGAGGTTCTCTTTGTGTCATTTGCGAGGGGGAGGCTAAGTGCCATCACCGAGTTTCTCTTTCTCCTCTGATCATCATGCAACCCGAAAATAACATATTATACACACACAGCTACTACAGTCCCCAACACTCAAGAGAGACACTTAAGGCACAATTCTTACACATGAGGATAGGATCTCTCAGTAATACCATAAGACTCTCTCTTAGATGGCGGTACGCTACTGTTACCCCCGGTGCATTCACAACTGCATTACGGGTAAAATGATTACAGTTCGAACAGAGACAGCCAGTCTAAGGTCACAAGAAAGCGGTTTGAATAGCCAGCAAGGTATGCAGGAACTACATAAAACATACTTTTTTTTACTGGGTTTAAGGTACGCAACTGAAAATGGCAATGTCTTTTTGGACGAAGAGTGTAGCCTCTGTAACAGTAACTATTTATTCAAATACGTAGCTTTTTGTGAGTTTTAGCGGCTACCAATAATGTAATTACAAAGATGTATATCGACCCATCAATAAAAACTTTAATTGAACTTTGGATAAAATCGTTCCTAAGGCTCACTGTTAAAGGAAACGCTGTTAATTAAGTATCGACTTAATTTCTTCCTATGATGGTGTGTTCCTGAAGAACCTTTCATTTCAAGACAGAGAATAAAAATGTGCTGGCTGAGCATCTATACATGTTTGTTACATGTTCGGACTTATTCATTGTGTTGTTGCCCATGAGGTATGTAGATGCAACTAGCAATTTCTCAGATTCAGATTTATATGCTGGGGTACGCAGATGCAATTAGCGTGTTCTCAGATTCAGATTTACTTCCTTAAAATACGTCCTCGAAATCGTTGGCAGAATTTTCCGTAGTACGTTTTCTTTTCTTTCTCCCACATTAGTCAACGGAATACTCCACGCTTGTTGGATTGTTTCCGCAATTTTTCAATCGGGAAGTTTGCAACGCCCAATAAAACACAGCAGATACACATCGCGAGTACGTGTAACTCCATTGTTCTTTAGCGAGTCATCTCGGACTTCCTGTCGATGACAAAGCGTTCGCGGTATTGCGAAAACTAATGAAGGCCTCTGCAATATCAATGCACGGTGGCGTATGAATCTGTATGGCTGAGCACACGTAGAGTATTCCAGTTCAATTAAAATTCATTTAATTCGTCGTTGACATCACTACCATTTCCTGGCTGAATACTGTACACGTCACAGCTGTCACACGTAACTGATGAACAAAGTACTGCAAAGTACAGGGTGGCTCCATAAGAGCGTGCAAAAATGTAACAGGACACAGAGAATACCCACTGAACAATTTGAGGCAGGGAACTTTGGTTCGAGAAGCCAGCTTAACGAGATATGGAAGCAAACTTGTCTACCACCTTGTCTAGCACTACTGTTTTCCAACTTCCTTACAACTAACATGTGTACAAGTTTACACGTACTGTGCTCTTTATTTATATGTACATTCTTTATTTCCTGCAAGGAAACAAGGAGGTCATGATGCAGGTTTCATTTACTTTACTTGTCCATAAGGTGGATGTGTTGTATCGTATTTACATTGTCCCACGCCAGACCCATTCATTACCCAGTGTTGTCCAGAGGTGTATAATACAATACGTTGGCGCAGTACCGGTACAATTTCGCAGAGCTCACTGCGATGCAATTTGTGTGGGGGAAGCACGTTGCAGTGCTCTCGCTGCTGAAAGGCTGTACAGGGAACAATTTCCCAACAGGCATCATCCGTGCCGGCCGGAGTGGCCGTGCGGTTCTAGGCGCTACAGTTTGGAGCCGAGCGATCACTACGGTTGCAGGTTCGAATCCTGCCTCGGGCATGGATGTGTGTGATGTACTAAGGTTAGTTAGGTTTAATTAGTTCTAAGTTCTAGGAGACTGATGACATAGTGCTCAGAGCCATTTGAAACAGGCACCATCCGTCACGAGGAGTGTTTATTTCTCTCGATCGACGAATGCGGGAGACTGGTTCATTGGAAATAAGGAACGAGGGACCGCTAGCACACCCCTTTCGAAGAGGTGGTGCTGGAACATGTTGCAGCGGACCCCACTACAAGTACTCGTCGTATTGCTCGTGAAATGGGCGCTGCACATATTAGACTGTGGCGAGTACTCCAGTGTACAACAATTACACCCAAATTACCCACAACGATCCATGCAATGCTTGTGACTGACTTTGCACAAGTGTCACATTGTGTCAGTGGTTGCTCCAGTAATGGATTGATCGACCATTTTCCCCCCAAATCGTGTTGTTCACTGACGAGGTCTCATTTGATCGCGATGATATTTCTAAAAGCAGGAATAGCCAAGTGTGGGATGAGGAAAACCATCATGCTGTAGTAGTCACACTATCAAGTACGTTTTGCTGTGAAAATCTAGGCCGGCATTGTAGGCGACACTCTCATTGGTTCAGATCTTCTATTTGGCCGCCTGAATGGCCACCACCTGTACTTGAGGTTCATGCAAAGAGTTCTACCCGAATTGTTGGGGAACGTACCCTTAGCTGTGTTCGTGAGAGGCTGTGGATACAACGTGACGGTGCACCGCCTGACTCCAGTGTGGATGTCAGCAATCATCTCAATCCTGTATTTCCTGTTCGCTGAATTGGAAGTGGAGATAACAGTCCATGACCTGCGAGGTCACCTGACCTGAACCCCTTGATTACTTCCTATGGGGATATCTAAAGTCACTTGTGTATGAGATCCCAATGGCTACGGAGATGGAATTAGCTGCCAGAATTTTAGCTGCCTGTGGTGTGATCCGAAAAAACCAAGGTTATTTGTCAGGGTGCGCCAGAATCTTGTTCGCCGATGTCATGCTTGCATTGAGGTTGATGGCCGTCAGTTTCAGCACATTTTGTAAGATAAGTACAAACGGTACGTTCAGTGTGTCAATAATGGTATTTGTAAATAAAATGTTCACAGTAATGTGATTTTATTCCTATTATCTCCTTAAGGTGGCTTCTCCGACCCCAGATTCCGTAACTCAAATTGTTCAGTGGAGCATCCTCTATGTCCTGTTACATTTTTGCACGTTCTCACGGAAACATCTTGTATATCTCAAATAACATTCTCCTTCTCTTCAGTGTACTGCACGAGCACCAATTACTAAGACTATGGCAAGTTCGATTTAATCCAGATTTTTATACGATCTGAATATAGTATCGACACTGAATTGTAAGCCATAAAGAGAGTACTGTCTCCGAAAAGAGAGATCCGTATAGCAAATGGTTCAAATGGCCCTGAGCACTATGGGACTTAACATCTGTGGTCATCAGCCCCCTAGAACTTAGAACTACTTAAACCTAAGTAACCTAAGGACATCACACACATCCATGCCCGAAGCAGGATTCGAACCTGCGACCGTAGAGGTCACGCGGTTCCAGACTGAAGCGCCTAGAACCGCACGCCCGCACCGGCCGGCTCCGTATAACATGACGCATGCCTGTGAACAGCGAAATATGTCATGGTAAAAGAGCAGTTAGGTGACTTACATTGTCTCGTAAGTTATAAATCCTCCAAAAATTTTCACATCGGAGATGGCGCTTTTCTTCTATAGTCCACAGTTTTTGTGTGAGTAATCTTGCAATAAGAACGGCCACATCCCTTGCATCGTTTCTAGCATTATTGCTAGAATTCTAAAGACTTAGAAAGTTAGCTCCCCTCTTGTCGTCACGCTCAGAGTTTTTCTTTTGTGTGTGGCTTACGTATAGTCTTTCTTCCTACAACATTTTCTATTTACTCGTAAGATATGTGTTGCCTAAAATCCAGACATCTGCTTTGTGTGGAAGGACGTAGGCTGAGCAAAATCATAGTTCCTTATGCGCTTCTAAAGTATCTTTCTCTGCTTAGAGAAGCTATTCTTATAATTTTCTTGTTGAAAATCGCTCATCAGTTAAATGGGGTAGACAGTATGTAGCCTATCTGGTTGTTCGGCGAAATATCGTCGTCCCAGAGACAGAGAAGACTAAAGGACTTCTAGCATTGCCGGGAAGTGTCAGCGAACATTTTGTCTCTAACAAAAGTTGTTTCGCATGATGTTACCTGTAACCTCTAGACGTTTGATTCAAAGACATTGAAACACCCTGTACACATGCCACCCCGCACCACTCGAAATACAGAGCTCCTCAGTGTTTAGAACAGCTTTGCAGTTTACGATCATACATTTTTCTGCTTGATAGTTCATGGTCTACGGCTGCAGATACCCATGAACTATGCTGTCCGCCACTACTTCCATTACGCGCGGGTTCAGCGTTAGGTTCGGGGGGAGGGGATACCGTCCCGTCACCACTACTTATAGCCTACCTCATATGCATACAGCTTTAATAAGAGTAAAATATGTAAAATGTTTTAATTGCTTAAATACCACTATTATACAACATGTCTTAGCTTGATAATAATTTGTTTACATCATTTCTTTTGCAATTCAAAAAAATATAGCCTCTGAAAGATGATGGCCAAAAATTTGAGAATACCTGTATCACGCAATTAATTGAAGAAGTATGATAGGGGCATACTCTTACAACTTTTATAACATCATAATACACACAATATTCGTAATATCAAAGTATGCACGCACAGCCGTCAATATTTCACTATGATTGTGAACATTAATCTGCAGACCTTGGCTATTCGAAAGTGTAAACGAGGGTAATCCAGTTTCGGGAAGTCAGTTGTTCTGTTACTTTTTTCCCTACTGGGGGGTGGGTCTTCCCCTTTCTGACTTTCCTTACTACTTGCTGATCAGGGAAAGCAACTGCCAAATATCCTGTGTTAAGTTCGAGAATTCCTCTATATTTTCACGACTCTTAGTTTTCATGCAACTTTATTCTGTAAAATTTAGCTTTTACCTAAAGTTTCTCTGGATGGACCGTGACCCTCACGATCACAACTCATTTCCCTACCCTCCCTCGGACCAACACCTGACCAGCAGCCTCTCTTGGAAATTTACATGATACATGACGCGTATATTTGAGCGGTCTACAATCTGTTTTAGTCAAATTCATTGAAAAACGAATTGCCCACTATGATGAGAAACATGGCAATCACACATCAATAGTTCCCTCAATAGCTTTAGTCATTAAGAAAAATTATCTTTGCTGATGACAACATTACAGGCACTGAAAAACCTGGGAAACTCCATGGAGTGACAGCAAATGATATCCTCAAGTACGTTGATAGGTGGACAGTACGCAATAAACTTACGTATAAGAAAGCAAATGCATTGAAATTCAGTTTGAAGGAGCAAAATGATATTGTGACATTAAATGTAGATGACATCTCTATAGATTGCATAAAAGATACAGAATTACTAAGAGCGAACATATTATCATCAAGTTATGTCTGTTATGTCCTTAGAGTCCTGTGATCAGTGTGGGACGGCCAATGACATTTGGTTACTTACTGTACTCATGTGTACTCAACGTTAAGCTAACGAATTCTTTTCTGGGGGACAAACACAAAAAATAAACAGAATTTTCAAACTTCAGTAATAGTCCACAAGAATAATAAGCACAAATAATAATTGGACACATTGTACAAATCTGTTCAAAACATTGTGGAATTTGCCTACACTGCTTGTCCAAAAAGTACCGAAATTGATTTTATTCCTGACGTATAAGCGACTTCAGCCCAGTATTTGGCTCTGAGCACTATGGGACTTAACATCTGTGGCCATCAGTCCCCTAGAACTTAGAACTACTTAAACCTAACTAACCTAAGACCAACACACACATCCATGCCCGAGGCAGGATTCGAACCTGCGACCGTAGCGGTCATGCGGTTCCAGACTGAAGCGCCTAGAACCGCGCGGCCACACCGGCCGGCTCAGCCCTGTAAAAAAGGTGGCAGCTTGAACTAACTAATGTAAACAGGAGATGTGCTTTCCACCAGTCAGTTGCGAGCATGTAGCGTAATATAGTGGATGTGCAGACGTAGTATATCAACGTTATTGTGTCACAAATTGAAATGGAGCATCGTCTCGAAATCAAATGTTTAAGACAGTCTCCAGAATGACTTGAAAGTTGTGTGCAAAGTTCGTCGGGTACACCTTGACTCCAGAGCAAAAGCAATGATCCGTGGACGCCTACCGCGACTTGATTGAAATGCAAAACGTGAAGACATATTTTCTGGAAAAATCATGAAGAGTGGCGAGACGTGGTGTTATTAAAACGAACATATCACAAAAGGTGCATAAAATTACATGAAGGGTTAATGCTTTGACGATACAACAGACATTCGAACCAATATGAAGCGCGAGTTAAATAACATTCCAAAAAACGGCTTTTCTGACACTTTCCCATTGCTGTATGAACGTGCTGTACGTTTTACTCAAGCGAGGGGAGACAGTATAGAACACCTGAACCCTTAAAATCACCATCTTAATTTTTCTCTATTTTTTTTTTTATTAATCCAGTCTCGAAACATTTCCGACTGACAGGGAGTAACGTGCAAGTATATTTACCAGCAAGTTTCGAACGTAGGACGACCTTGATGACTGCTGTACGAACATATCTGCCCATAACCACGAAAACCAAGAGAGACTAAAATTACAATTACGAAAAAAGAATAAATCAAAGCATAAAACTGCACAATTAACTGCCAAAGAAGGTTAAAGAGATTGCTAAAACGAATTCATTACAAAAAAAAAAAAATGTACGTGTCAAGCAATGTATTCTTTTCAATGACGTATTACTTAGATAATACCGAGTATGATTTTGGTAAGAAATGTAATGTAAAGGAATTGCAATAAAGTACTTAATGAATGAACAGTACAGCAATAGTTTTTCACACTATGAGTAGCGTACACAGTGTAGCACAAGATTTCTACATAACGAAAGAATTTCTCAGGAAGAAAGTATAAACAAAACAGCATTGTACAAAATAGGTTGCGCTGTTTTTTAGAGACTGGACGTGTATTCGGGAGGATGCATGCTCTAGCTCCCAACTGGCTATCTTGATTTTGTGTACATAGTGTCCCTGAGATACTTCACGCAAATGCCGGTATATTTCCTATAGTAAAGACATGGCCGATTACCTGTTCCATCCTTCTCAAAATACATATACGAGTATACAGGGCGTTTCATAGGCCATGTCACAGACATCTAGGGGTTCGTAGAAGGGACTTAGTAGATAGAGTTTTGGAAAGGAAATATACAAATAACTAAAAACAATTCGATGCCGAAAACCTGTATCTCTCGTCAACATTATGATAATCAATAGACATTGATCTATAAAAGGGCTACGTCTTAGCGCTCCTATTATTCAACCTATATATCTCCGATCCTCCCCCCATGAACCATGGACCTTGCCGTTGGTGGGGAGGCTTGCGTGCCTCAGCGATACAGAAAGCCGTACCGTAGGTTCAACCACAACGGAGGGGTATCTGTTGAGAGACCAGACAAACGTGTGGTTCCTGAAGAGGGGCAGCAGCCTTTTCAGTAGTTGCAGGGGCAACAGTCTGGATGATTGACTGATCTGGCCTTGTAACAATAACCAAACGGCCTTGCTGTGCTGGTACTGTGAACGGCTGAAAGCAAGGGGAAACTACGGCCGTAATTTTTCCCGAGGGCATCCAGCTTTACTGTATGATTAAATGATGATGGAGTCCTCTTGGGTAAAATATTCCCGAGGTAAAATAGTCCCCCATTCGGATCTCCGGGCGTGGACTACTCAAGAGGATGTCGTTATCGGGAGAAAGAAAACTGGCATTCTACGGATCGGAGCGTGGAATGTCAGATCCCTTAATCGGGCAGGTAGGCTAGAAAATTTAAAAAGGGAAACGGATAGGTTAAAGTTAGATATAGTGGGAATTAGTGAAGTTCGGTGGCAGGAGGAACAAGACTTCTGGTCAGGTGACTACAGGGTTGTAAACACAAAATCAAATAGGGGTAATGCAGGAGTAGGTTTAATAATGAATAGGAAAATAGGAATGCGGGTAAGCTACAACAAACAGCATAGTGAACGCATTATTGTGGCCAAGATAGATACGAAGTCCACACCTACTACAGTAGTACAAGTTTATATGCCAACTAGCTCTGCAGATGATGAAGAAATTGATGAAATGTGTGATCAAATCAAAGAAATTATTCAGATAGTGAAGGGAGACGAAAATTTAATAGTCATGGGTGACTGGAATTCGATAGTAGGAAAAGGGAGAGAAGGAAACATAGTAGGTGAATATGGACTGGGGCAAAGAAATGAAAGCGGAAGCCGCCTGATAGAATTTTGCACAGAGCACAACTTAATCAGAGGTAACATTTGATTCAAGAACCATAGAAGAAAAATGTCTACATGGAACAAGCCTGGAGATACTGACAGGTTTCAGATAGATTATACAATGGTAAGACAGAGATTTAGGAACCAGGTTTTAAATTGTAAGACATTTCCAGGGGCAGATGTGGACTCTGACCACAATCTATTGGTTATGAAGTGTAGATTAAAACTGAAAAAATTCAAAAAGGTGGAAATTTAAGGAGATGGGGCCTGGATAAACTGAAAGAACCAGAGGTTGTACGGAGTTTCAGGCAGAGCATTAGGGAGCAATTGACAGGAATGGGGGAAATAAATGCAGTAGAAGAAGAATGGGTAGCTTTGAGGCATGAAGTAGTGAAGGCAGCAGAGGATCAAGTAGGTAAAAAGACGAGGGCTAGTAGAAATCCTTGGGTAACAGAAGAAATATTGAATTTAATTGATGAAAGGAGAAAATATAAAAATACAGTAAATGAAGCAGGCAAAAAGGAATACAGACGTCTCAAAAATGAGATCGACAGGAAGTGCAAAATGGCTAAGCAGGGATGGCTAGAGGACAAATGTAAGGATTTAGAGGCCTATCTCACTAGGGGTAAGATAGATACTGCCTACAGGAAAATTAAAGAGACCTTTGGAGATAAGAGAACCACTTGTATGTATATCAAGAGCTCAGATGGAAACCCAGTTCTAAGCAAAGAAAGGAAAGCAGAAAGGTGGAAGGAGTATATAGAGGGTCTATACAAGGGCGATGTACTTGAGGACAATATTATGGAAATGGAAGAGGATGTAGATGAAGACGAAATGGGAGATACGATACTGCGTGAAGAGTTTGACAGAGCACTGAAAGACCTGAGTCGAAACAAGGCCCCCGGAGTAGACAACATTCCATTGGAACTACTGACGGCCTTGGGAGAGCCAGTCCTGACAAAACTGTACCATCTGGTGAGCAAGATGTATGAGACAGGTGAAATACCCTCAGACTTCAAGAAGAATATAATAATTCCAATCCCAAAGAAAGCAGGTGTTGACAGACGTGAAAATTACCGAACTATCAGTTTAATAAGTCACAGCTGCAAAATACTAACGCGAGTTCTTTACAGACGAATGGAAAAACTTGTAGAATCCGACCTCGGAGAAGATCAGTTTGGATTCCGTAGAAATGTTGGAAGACGTGAGACAATACTGACCCACGACTTATCTTAGAAGCTAGATTAAGGAAGGGCAAACTTACGTTTCTAGCATTTGTAGACTTAGAGAAAGCTTTTGACAATGTTGACTGGAATACTCTCTTTCAAATTCTGAAGGTGGCAGGGGTAAAATACAGGGAGCGAAAGGCTATTTACAATTAGTACAGAAAGGAGATGGCAGTTATAAGAGTCGAGGGACATGAAAGGGAAGCAGTGGTTGGGAAGGGAGTGAGACAGAATTGTACCCTCTCCCCGATGTTATTCAATCTGTATATTGAGCAAGCAGTGAAGGAAACAAAAGAAAAGTTCGGAGTAGGTATTAAAATCCATGGAGAAGAAATAAAAACTTTGAGGTTCGCCGATGACATAGTAATTCTGTCAGAGACAGCAAGGGATCTGGAAGAGCAGCTGAACAGAATGGACAGTGTCTTGAAAGGAGGATATAAGATGAACATCAACAAAAGCAAAACGAGGATAATGGAATGTAATCGAATTAAGTCGGGTGATGTTGAGGGTATTAGATTAGGAAATGAGACACTTAAAGTAGTAAAGGAGCTTTGTAATTTGGGGAGCAAAATAACTGATGATGGTCGAAGTAGAGAGGATATGAAATGTAGACTGGCAATGGCAAGGAAAAGCGTTTCTGAAGAAGAGAAATTTGTTAACATCGAGTATAGATTTAAGTGTCAGGAAGACATTTCTGAAAGTATTTGTATGGAGTGTAGCCATGTATGGAAGCGAAACATGGACGATAAATAGTTTGGACAAGAGGAGAATAGAAGCTTTCGAAATGTGTTGCTACAGAAGAATGCTGAAGATTAAATGGGTATATCACACAACTAATGAGAAAGTATTGAATAGGATTGGGGAGAAGAGAAGTTTGTGGCACAACTTGACCAGAAGAAGGGATCGGTTGGTAGGACATGTTCTGAGGCATCACGGTATCACCAATTTAGTATTGGAGGGCAGCGTGGAGGGTAAAAATCGTAGAGGGAGACCAAGAGATGACTACACTACGCAGATTCAGAAGGATGTATGGTGCAGTGGGTACTGGGAGATGAAGAGGCTTGCTCAGGATAGAGTAGCATGGAGAGCTGCATCAAACCAGTCTCAGGACTGAAGACCACAACAACAACAACATATCTCCGATCTTCCCATTACCAGGTCAACAAAATTCTGCTACGCGGACTATATCGCTCTTGCCTGTAGAACCAAGGATCTCAGACAAACGGAGACAATTCTCACAGGAGATTTAGCCGTTATGAGCTATTTTATAAAGTGACGACTTAAACCCAGCACAAGTAAAATTGAAGTATGAATATTCTATTTGAATAACAGAGAAGCAAACGCGGAGCTCAGAGTGAAACTTAATGGAAACACTCTTTGCCATAAGAAGTACCCTAGGTGCCATGGTGTCACCCTTGATCGCACCCTTTCATAGAGAGAACATCTTGAAAATACTGTTGCCACAATAAAAACTCTTAACAATATTATTCAAAAATTGTGCGAAATGACATGGCAGGCTCCAGCAGATATCTTGCGCACATCATCCATTGCGCTTCTCAGAAACCGAATATTGTGCCCCAACTTGATCGACATCCAGTTGAACCACACTAGGCGGTTAATAACTAAGACGATCCGACCGACACCGATATATTGGCTTCCGTTGCTGGGCAACATCTGTCCACCCGCTATCCACAGAAGCGTGGCCATGCTTAGGGAACACCGCAAGCTACCGGAGAACTTGGAATTACCCATGCAGGAAGACATTTCAAGTCTACCACGAAATGGTGTGCGTTCAAGAAACCCACGATTACGACAAGCAGAGCAGCAGTAATACCGGGGTACCTGTGGGATCAGAACTGTCAACTTATTGAAAATCCTGAAGAGCGTGGGTGGTTACAAAAGTGTAACTATGGTACTGGTGGCCCAAAACCCCATAGGAAACTATGGGACAAACTGAACAGAGCTCGCACTAGACAAGGGCAATGCGGAGACTCTCCTTACTAATGGGGTGCTACAGAGTCTCCGGTTTGTGGCTGTTGGGGTCCGAGCTAGACAGTCAAGCATATTAGGGATGAATGCCGCTTGCTTTCCTATCAGGTGAGTTGGAGCGACCTCGTGAAAGCTGATGGTACAGCTCTTATGTAGATTAGTATTTTAGATATTGACATTTAGTTAGTTTTCGTATTCTTGTTGTATACATATACTAATGTTATATACCTGTATTTCTGGACTGCAAGTGAGTCATACAAATAAATAAAAAGACTACTACTATTCAACCCACACGCTACACCTTTGGATTTCTAAAATTGTACTCATTCATTGCCTTCTATCAATTACGATGTTAATGTAGTATCATAATCAGACGTGCAGGTCGGCAGCTGGATACTTCAACAGGAAGGGTGGGCCGAATGCGGGTAGGGGTGCAGTGACCTGCGGTGGTGCGGCAGGGCCCTGCTGGTCTCTCCCGCTATGGCCGCTGTTTACACGGCGTGGCCGGGCGGCCTTGGGAGCTGGCCATTAGGGCCAGACGGCCCTGCCTACGGGCGCTCCCCTCCTGCCACCCAGCTCTCCGCTGCCGTCTCCGTCTACCTGGTGGCCCTCCAACAGCTCAACCGTCATGTGAAACGCTCGGTCACACATTATAAACACTTGCTGTGTCAGTATCCGAGCAGAGCTCATACCAGCTAGAACACATGGAATCTGCTTTTAATGGTTCCCAGCTCACACAGGATTCGCTTACAATGATTAGGTCGACCACTTGCGAGATGATGATTGATTCTCGTCCTATAATGACCACCAGTCTCTTATTCTCCGATTTCAATATAAGTATACGAAACCTAGGAAGAATGGACTAAGGGCTACCGCCATTCAGTCTGGCGTGAATGTCAATACTATGTCAGTATCCAACTATTAACTAGAATTTCGTCCATCTTTCGGAAATTTCAGACAAACAGGAAGGTGACTGCTGTCTTGTTGCGAATTCGTACCAACCATGGTTCAACACATTCCCAATCATATCAGGTAGGCATCAGGGATTCCCTTTTCGCGATTCTCAAAAGAAAGAAAATGGGATAATTAGTTGCTGTTTTTCTGCAGTTTCTTCGAAGCACAGGACAAGCGGTTATTTTTGAAAATGTGTCACACCTAATAGGCGTACTGGTCTTACTCTGTCATTGAACTGTTCAAATCCTCAAAGTTGTTTTTTTACATCACTCGAGACAGTCTTGTATGTTTATGATACATGGAGTACTATCAAGGTTTACATTAACACTTAAATCTTCAAGTGCGTGCTTTAAATGTCTATTGAGTTTATCTTAAGCTGTATGTATTGTGTTTATTTAGAAACTGGCGAGGAATAAATCATTCTTCAGACTCTTTGTATAGCTGTTTCGCAATAAAGAAAAATTTAAGTAAATCAAGGTAAAAATTTAAATCTGGATGGCCTGATAAATTTGAACAACTGTCCTCTCGAATACCAGTTCACTGTCTTGTTAATCCACTGCCTTCCTTGGTTAATAAGTGAGTGGTATGTATGTACACAAGTATGGTGCTTAAAGACGTGTGTATCATATTATTAAAGGTGTTGTACTGGTTAGCACAAGGAAAAAAGTGTTGTAAACACACGTCCACAAAGAAGTACTTGCTGACATATGGGCTATTCTCTTCTGTCGAGAATGTTCATTACTTAATGATGTGATCTGTCTCCCTGTTGAGGTTCACTGCTCATTTCTTATTGATTGTGTTTGTTTTTGTTCTTAGTCATCTAACTAGCTGTCTCATGCATAAGTCACTACATATGTAGATAGCACGTAAAGATTGTGCTGCCAGCAGAACAAGATTGGTGTTGTGTGCTAAGCAAGAGAACAGATACTGCAAAACCACTTGGCTGACGTCACTCAGGATTATGAGAACATGAGAACATTCGCGAGGGTACGGTTCTGTGCAACCATTCTCTCTCTCTCTCTCTCTCTCTCTCTCTCTCTCTCTCTCTCTCTCTCTCTCTGTGTGTGTGGGGGGGGGGGGGGGGGCAGGGAATTGAACCCAGATCCCTTCGGCTGGCATCCAGTCACACTGACAGGGCAGCTACCGAGAAGCACTGTAAAACCGTTGAACTTGTTTTAGAGTGGTTTTTATCCAATGTTTCCGGCCGGAGACGCTGATTTCCGAGCTGCCCACGAAACAGGTCTTTTATTGTAAGAAATCAATGACAGACATGTGAACGAAACATTCAGAATTAATGGAAGTGATTAACGGAAATCAAATAAGTCTTAATTTAGTATGATAAGTATGTGATTTAATCAAAATCAGGTGGTTAAGTAATAAAGATGAGCAGTCAGTACTTAATTCATTGTGTTATGTAATGCGAATCACGATCTCCTCCGCAAATGCAGAGCAGTAGCAAGGCCATCCAAACCTCTCAAGTCACGCACATCATTTGGAGTTCTGTATGTGTGTCTGAAGCATGCCTTAGTTTGAATCATATTACAAGTTAGAAATATATCAGGCCAGTATATTTGGATTTTTTAAATTTCTGATCCTGTTGACGCTGTCTTTGTTGTGTCATTTACTAAGCCACACTATGTAGAGGAAGGGATAAGTGCCAGGTAACAATAACAAGAACCACGTACGCTGTCCTCAAGTAACCTCGTAGACAGTTCACAGAAGACGTCTGCAAGGTCAGCTCTCACTTAGGGCCTTTCATAAAAGTGGATGTCAGACTCTTTAAGACTTTATGCTGTACTTGAATTTGTTCCAAAAGCAGGAAATGTTACTACTAGCTTTTCCTCTCTGGCCTCTCCAAATAAGGAAATACAAGGGCGTGCTGAAAAGTAATGCCTACGAAATTTTTATGTGAAAACTCTTAAAGCGTTTAAATGAAACAAACGTTATCATCATTCTACATCTTTATTCTTCAGGTCTACATAATTATTCCTCAACACTGTAACCATGGCGAAGAACACCTTTTCTCCCACGAGAGACCAGTTTGTTGATGCTACCACTGTAGAATGTCTGACTTTGCTGACGGGTCCACAACCTCATCTCTGTTTGCACGACTGCATCACTACGAAAGTGACGTAGTCAAAAGTGTTATTTAAGTTTTGGAGATAGATGAAAATCGGATGGAGCCAAGTCGTGACTGCGCTGAGGATGATCGATGACAATGAATACAAGGCGTCGGATAGTTGCTGATGTCGCAGCGCTCATGTGTGGTCTGGCACGGTCATGGTGAAGAAGAGGGTGCTCCATATGTGTGCATGAACTCTTCGACTTCGAAATTCGATTACAGCACGCATTTTTCACGCCCAACAAAGTTACGTTACACACCGTCATGTTATACGGAGCCCTCTAGGAGCACAGAGCTGTAAACATGGAGACATGAAGAATAAAGACATAGAAAGTTAGTAACGCCTGCTTTATTTAAAAAGCATTAAGAGTTTTCACATGAAAAATTCGGAGGCACAACTTTTCAGCCGGCCTCCTACTGCCGCGTTCAGTAAAAGAAACAGCACTAGCCTACAAGAGGGGCCACTAGTCTCGTGTTCTGCAGAAGGGGGTTTCAAATCCCCGTCCCCCTGTCCAAATTTAAGTTTTTCTTTGTTCCTTAACTCACATAAGAGGAATGCCAGAATGTCACGGCCGATTTTCTTCTTCCTCCCTGTTTCAATCCGAGATCCTACTCTGTCATTAGTGACCTGGTCGTAGAAGGAATAATAAACCGTAAAGTTATTCCTTTCAATAGAGGTGAGGAACAAAAATTCTTACTCATTAGATACTGTAAACAAATAATTCAAAAAAATCTGGCAGATGAATTTATCTACCAATAGTTAGAAGACTTACAAGCTTGTACGAAAATATACGTAAAAACGTTATCCGCAGTTTCTAAAAAGTATTGTATATATTGTATTATATGTTAACCGGGGACTTAGAAACGACGGAGGGGCTCCGTTCCCGCCGCAGCCGCAGTGGTCAACCCCACGACGACTACCGCAGTCCACTTCACCCCTCCGCCGCCCCCCATCGAACCCAGCATTATCGTGCGGTTCGCCCCCCCCCCCCCCCCCCCCCCTCCAGGGAACGTCTCACACCAGACGAGTAAAATGAAATGTCGTGTGGCTAGGGCCTCCCGTCGGGTAGACCGTTCGCCTGGTGCAGGTCTTTCGATTTGACACCATTTCGGCGACCTGCGCGTCGATGGGGATGAAATGATGATGATTAGGTCAACACAACACCCAGTCCCTGAGCGGAGAAAATCTCCAACCCAGCCGGGAATCGAACCCGGGCCCTTAGGATTGACAGTCCGTCACGCTGACCACTCAGCTACCGGGGGCGGACATTGTAACCCCTATGTTTGCGTGGTAGAGTAATGGTGGTGTACGCGCACGTGGAGAACTTGTTTGCGCAGCAATCGCCGATATAGTGTAACTGAATAAGGGGAACCAGCCCGCGTTTGCCGAGGCAAATGGAAAACCGTCTAAAAACCATCGACAGACTGGTCGGTTCACCGGACCTCGACACAAGTCCGCCGGGCGGATTCGTGCCGGGGACCAGGCGCTCCTTCCCACCCGGAAAGCCGTGCGTTAGACCGCACGGCCAACCGGGCGGGCTTTCTAAAGGTAACTTAACATGTAAATTTGTACACAAAAATTTGCTGTTTCTACAGCTTCCAGACAATCAGAACTCAGTGTAAGAAATTACCATTTTGCCCCAAGCAAAAGTAAACTTCAGTCACTGCTATGTCAGAAGTATCTTACATTTATATTGTAAGCCTTAACTTTAATCATTCCTGATGGTGTCCTTCTGTTGAACATAACTAAACAGTAAGGCTGGCTGTTACCAAATGATGGACTAAAGTCAGAGTCCAGCAAGAGATTTAATTAAACACGCTTCTATCTTACTGGCGTTTAACAATCAGTGTTTAGTGTCCACTCGACAGTTAAAATACGGAAGCCGAAGTAATTACTCTGAGTTGACTAACAAACTAGCCTCTAAGCCTGGGTAAATTATTGCCGCGCACCTCGGAGTGACGTAGCGAAATCACGAAAAGTCTATACCAGGTCGTGAAATATGAACTAATCCCACAATATAAAAAGAAAAGAGAAATCTGCCTGAGCTGTTGACACTAGCTTAATTGGGATGATATTTACGCTCACGATAACTGTTTTTCCCTTTATTTGGTTCTAGGCGCTTCAGTCTGGAACCGCGCGACCGCTACGGTCGCAGGTTCGAATCCTGCCTGGGGCATGGATATGTGTGATGTCCTTAGGTTAGTTTGTTTTAAGTAGTTCTAAGTTCTAGGAGACTGATGACCTCACATGTTGAGTCCCAAAGTGCTCAGAGGCATTTGAACCATTTTTCCCTTTATTTTCAATCTATGTTTGAGCCTGTTTTGTGCGACGCAAAAAAATTCGTTTCAGAGCAGAAATTAGATGTAAAGAATATTACGTTGATCAGTTAGAATGCAGCGGTATTATATGCAACCGATTTCGTCGTAGACATTCACCTGTTAATCGGTTACAATCTCGGTACAAAAAGTATGTCATTTATTGTAATGATATGGACTGACGCTCTTTATCGCCTATTCAACGCAATTCATTTTCGTTCACTGGTAAGTACTGCTCAATTGCTGATGGGTGCATGGGTTCTTAGCGCTAATTAAAACAGTAAATCTATTATCCTTCGAGATACGCAGGCTGATAAAATGTATGGCCGTCTTCAGTCTGAAAAGTGGTTGGAGCACCGCAGTAGATATGCTCGTATTGCACCTTCAAACTGACTGACAGTTATCTGGAGTGGGGGCCTCTGGTCTAACTTGGAAACAGGACTATGTTCGAATCTGGCATTATTCTCATACTGAAACCACTGTCAGAGTAAAGAAGTGATAAGTGACACACAATTATTAGAACTAGCTGGGATTCAGCCCTGCACCTTCACATTTTGTAGTTTGATACTTACAGGGAAACTAAATAAAAAGTAATGCGCTAGTAGGAGAATAACTTCGTTCTGTACCGTTCTATGAGACGGAAAATTTTAGCCGCACCATGTTTCACATTTTTTGAGACCTGTTTATTGAGGGATAGTTAACATATCTTTTTATCCAGTATTTCAGTTATCTGTAATGCTCCTTTCAAGTTCGACAGTATACTTACTTTGCGTTTACACAGGCCATATTTCACAGAAAAGTGTTGCTGCAATAGAGAGGCTGTAATTATTGCTGCAATATTACTGCAACATACGGTAATACTATGACACTTCGCGACAATGTTGATGGAAGACATTTCTTTTTGAAGTTGCCGAGGAATGGCCGAGGTTTCGCTGGTGTTGCCCACCATGCACGTAATCTGAGCGGCGAAAGAGTTATTACTTCGCTTCAGTTTGAAAGTTTGCTTACGTACGTAGAGGAACTAGATTGTTTTCCCCCTATAAGAATGAAGAAGAGGGCAAACAAGCGAAACATGCTTGTGATAAACCTGGTGTGACCAGAGCTACAGAAGATAGAAAGCAATATACAGGGTGGTCCATTGATCGTGACCAGGCCAAATATCTCAAGAAATAAGCGTTAAGCGCCAAACGAAAAAACTACAAAGAACGAAACTTGTCTAGCTTGAACGGGGAAACTAGATGACGCTATGACTGGCCCGCTAGATGGCGCTGCCATAGGTCAAACGGATATCAACTGCGTTTTTAAAAAATAGGAACCCCCATTTTTATTACATATTCGTGTACTACGCAAAGAAATATGAATGTTTTAGTTGGACCACTTTCTTCGCTTTGTGATATATGGCGCTGTAATAGTCACAAACATATGGCTCACAACTTTAGACGAACATTTGGTAACAGGTACATTTTTTAAACTACAATGCAGAACGTAGGTACGTTTGAACATTTTATTTGGGTTGTTCCAATGTGATACATGTACCTTTGTGAACTTATCATTTCTGAGAACGCATACTGTTACAGCGTGATTACCTGTAAATACCACATTTATGCAATAAATGCTTAAAATGATGTCCGTCAACCACAATGCATTTGGCAATACGTGTATCGACATTCCTCTCAACAGCGAGTAGTTCGCCTTCTGTAATTTTCGCACGTGCATTGACAATACGCTGACGCATGTTGTCAGGCGTTGTCGGTGGATCACGACGGCAAATATCCTTCAACTTTCCCCACAGGAAGCAATTCGGGAACGACAGATCCGGGAAACGTGCGGTGCTTCGACGACCAATCCACCTGTCATTCAATACCGCTTCAACTGCACGCGAGCTATGTGACGGACAGCCATCATGATGTCATGCAGTGAAACATTTTGTAGTAACATCGGTAGAACATTACGTAGGAAATCAGCATACACTGCACCATTTAGATTGACATCAATAAAATGGGGGCCAATTATCCTTCCTCCAATAATACATTAACCCGCCACGGTCGCTGATCTTCCACTTGTCGCAGCCATCGTGGATTTTCCGTTGCCCAATAGTGCATATTATGCAGGTTTACGTTACCGCTGTTTGTTAATGACGCTTCCTCGCTAAATAGAAGGCGTGCAAAAAATCTGTCATCGTCCCGTAATTTCTCTTGTGCCCAGTGGCAGAACTATACACGACGTTCAAAGTCGTCGCCATGCAATTCCTGGTGCATAGAAATATGGTGCGGGTGCAATCGCTGTTGATGTAGCATTCTCAACACCGACATTTTTGAGATTCCCGATTCTCACACAATTTGTCTGCTACTGGTTTGCGGATTAGCCGCGACAGCAGCTAAAACACCTACTTTGGTATCATCATTTGTTGCAGGTCGTAGTTGACGTTTCACATGTGGCTGAACTCTTCTTGTTTCCTTAAATAACGTATCTATCCGGCGAACGGTCCGGACACTTGGATGATTGTCGTCCAGGATACCGAACAGCAAACGTAGCACACGCCCGTAGCCATACATCAACACGATATCGACCTTTTCCGCAATCGGTAAACAGTCCGTTTTAACACGGGTGATGTATCACGAAGCAAATACAGTCCGCACTGGTGGAATGTTACATGATACCACGTTTGTGACTATTACGGCACCATCTATCACAAAGCGAAAAAGTGGTCCAACTAAAACATTCGTATTTCTTTACGTACTACACGAATATGTAATAAAAAATGGGGGTTCCTACTATAAAAAAACGCAGTTGATATCCGTTTGACCTATGGCAGAGACATCTAGCGGGCCGACCATAGCGTCATTTGGTTTACCCCTTCAAGCTAGACGAGTTTCGTTCTTTGTAATTTTTTCGTTTGATGCTTATTTCGTGAGATATTTGCCATCGGCATACGCCTGCGTACAATTAGAGGCGACAGAGCGATATAGTGCATTTGTAAGACAAGCACTGAAGGAGTGAAGGAAGAGGGACAGTGATCCACATTCATGTCTGATCATGCAGATTAATGTTTCTCCTAGATTCTACAAAACCCCTTGAAGCAAATGTCAAATGGTACCTTCTAAAGCCCACACGGCCGATTTTGTTCCGCTAATGCTAAACCTCTAAAGACCTCATCGTCAACTGGATGTTAAGGACTAATCTTCACTTCTTCGTCTCAAGCCTACCCGTTTTCGTCAAACAGCACAGTGTGTGTAAAAAAAATTAAGAAACAAAGTTTCATGAGACAATATCTTCAATGAGTCACATAATGAAGGTCGAACTTACGCATCGGACCTGTCAGACATTACAAGCCTATATCTTTAATGCTTTACATATAATCTTTTGGCTACGTTTTACAATTACGTTAGGAATCAAAAGTTTCACTGATCCCTCAAAAATGTTAAACGTGCTTCCACTGGAAGCACTACAAAGATCATGACTAAAGCCAAAGTCATCCCATACATTCAGGATATGTCTGGAGTTAACCTCATTCACTGCTGTTGTTTTGTTGTCTCGTTGTTTACCTAAAACTGTCGAATAGGGAGACGCGAAGACGGAGTTTTTAACAAACAACCACAGAAAAAGAAAGGCATCACGTCAAATCAGGCGATCTCCCATCTAATGGTGCAATGCGAAGCCCGTACTGCTGTGCGAACGATGCATCGTCGAGGCAGCTGATTGTTGACAAATGGGCTTACAATTAGATGGCCGCTAGATGATGCTCCAGCTGCTGAATATTGAAATCTTCGACATGATGTCCCAGTTGTGAAGAAAACATGATCTCCAACATATACAAGTAAGTGATTGGCGTAACAGTCTTTTCCACAAAAAAAGAAGGGACGGTAAACTTTTCTTGGGAAAGTTTCCTTCGTGCTCGACTGTCGTATGTGGCGACTGTGGTCCACATAAATAGAACGTATCCTCATCATTCAATACTAAATCTGAAAGAAAACTCATGAGCTGCGACATATCGCGTGTATGGATAGTGATTGAATACTATCAAACGTTCTTTATTCCAGTCTTTGATCACAATATCAATCCTTTTGATGATTACCGGTTTCAGTCTGTAATGACTATCCTCAGATCTCTTCTACATTATGACCTTATCACTTTAGAACATGGTGTAGAAAAGATATGAGGATGGTCATTACTGACCGAAACCGGTCATCGTCAAAAGAATTGATATTGTGATCAAAGACTGGAATAAAAAACATTTGAAAGAAAACTGTTTTCCGCCTCCTATTTTCACAAAAGCTCTACAAGTAGATCAGTACCATGGAAGGTTTCTATACCTACATCTACATGTCATAAATACTTCACAAGGTACTGTGTGGTGCATGGCGGAGGGTACCTTGTGCCACTACTAGTCATTCCCTGTCCTGTTCCACTCGATTACAGACCGAGGGGAAAACGACTGTCTACATGTCTCCGCACGAGCCCTGTTTTGTGTTATCCTCGTGGTTCTTATGCAAAATGTACGTTGGAAGCAGTAGTATGGTTCTGTAGTCTGTCGCAAATGGCGGTTCTCTGAACATTCTCAATAGTGTTTCGGGAAAAGAACATCGTCTTCGCTCCAGGGATTCGCATTTGGATTCAGGAAGCATCCCCGCAATTCTCGCGTGTTGATCGAGCACACAAGTAACAAAGCTAGCAACCCGCGTCTGAATTGCTTCGATGTCTTCCATTAATCCGACCTGGCCGGCCGGAGTGGCCAGGCGGCCCTAGGCGCTACAGTCTGGAACCGCGCGACCGCTACGCTCGCAGGTTCGAATCCTGCCTCGGGCATGGATGTGTGTGATGTCCTTAGGTTAGTTAGGTTTAATTAATTCTAAGTTCTAGGGGATTGATGACCACAGATGTTAAATCCCATAGTGCTCGGAGCCATTTTTGAGTTCTAAGTTCTAGGGGACGAGTCCCATAGTGCTCAGAGCCAGCCAATTCGACCTGACGAGGATCCGAAATACTCGAGCTGTACTCAAGAAACAATGGCACTCTTTTTAGATGAACGACATTTTCCTAGAATTCTTCCAGTAAACCACCGTCGACATTTCGCGTTACCTACCAGCGCCCTTACGTGCTCGTTCCACTTCATATCTCTCTGCAACGGTACGTCTGGATATGTAATCGACGTGATGTCCCAAGAAGTATACTGCGAATGCTGTATTCGAACGTTGAGGGACTGTTTCTCCTACTCAGCTGCATTAACTTAATATTTTCTTCACTTGGAGCAAGCTGGCATTCATCACGCCAACTAGCAATTTTGTGTAAGCCATCTTGTATCGTCCTGTAGTAGCACATCTTCGGCACCTCCCCGTATATCACAGCATCAGCAGCAAACTGTTCACACTGTATGTCAGATCGTTTATGTAACAGAGATTATGAGCCATTCTGTCACATTCCTCTGGGGCACTCCTGTCAAGACTCATATCTCTGAACACTCGCCGTCGAAGACAACTTACTCGGTTCTACTATTAAGGAAGTCTTTGAGCCAGTCACATATCTGGAACCTATTTCCTGGGCTCGTACCCTTGTAAACTGGCTGCAGTGTGGCAACACTTAATTGTAGCAACTGAATCATGTAGGGTTTGAATCACAACGTCACCGCTAAATGCGTCAGACAGCTCTCGGCTGACATTGCGTGCAAAAATTCAGTTGAAAGTGCTCTACACCCTTGAACGAGCATAGGCGGCGATCCTTACACAAGCAATTAGTCTTTGAAACTGCTAGTGGTGTCATAGAATGTTTTGTGCTGTAGGAGGTACAGTGCGAGACTATCGATCAAAATCACGCCAAGGAATTGCAATTAAAGTACGCTATATGAAATGTAGAACACAAAAGTGCCTTTTATTGTTGTATTTTCGCCATGTCGACCTCGTGCACATTGGGTGATGAATGAGCGAGCCACCTTTAAGGGGCGAGGCCCCGACCGGAAAGCACGCTGATCAGCAACTTAAAACAGCCTTCAAAATGTAATTCCTGTTTTTATGCACGAGTTAAAATTCATCCCAAGTTTCTATCTTCATACACGTGAAAGGTATGGTGTCGTGAAACGAGATATGCCTTTTTTAAAACATCCTGTACTTCAGCGTAGCTGCTAAGATTGTACTGTAAGCACAGACGTGGACAAGTGTTGTTTGCTGAGTAACAACGAGGGCTAAAGCCCCCTGTGTTTTGGACCCGGGAATGCGGCGTTGCACAGGGCCGCCTCTCGCAGATAAGAGCGTATCAGCTCCTCGCTTTGCCACGCGTCACGTGGGCCCCCGCAGGACATGGCAAGTTTGCAGCCACTTCCTCCGGGGACCCTCTCCGAGCTACGAGAAACACCTCACCGGTTCCAGTTTAGGTAATACGCTCGCGGCCGAGTCCTTTTTGACGCCTAATAGGCAAGTTCAAACAAAATTGTCATTCTCAATGGATACGACGTATTTACCGAATATCATCGCCTCTAGACTTGATAATGCCTCACTTCGGCGAGGAAGACAATCCACAAGTTTCATCCGGGTTATCATATATCCAGCTGAACGCTCTGATCCATTATCATTTCCCATAGAGCTACCAAATTGCAAGGATGCTGACTGCTACGTTTCGCTGGCTGCTCCAAGTAGTTCCAGACACTTTCTCTAGGGTTCAGATTGGCCAATTTAGCGAGGTACTCTAAGTAAGATAGAGCGCTCCAGTGTTCGTCAAACCAGAGACGGATGTGTGCAGTGAACACGGCTGCGGTCACCTTGGAAGACGGGAGAGTCCACAGCACACACATCATGAAAATATAGAAAAACGGGTGACATTTCGTATTAGAGAAATTTCAGATGAACGTCCTGTTTATGGTGACATGAATTATTGGACCAAATAGTGCCAAGAAACACAATCTTGAAATATCGCACAACCTCCGACCAAAGCTACGCCCTCAATACAGTGCAGGTTAAACGCTTCATTGGCTGTCGTACCAATCGGCACCTTATATCAACTGAAAAACAGCAACGCTTATGGTTACATTACCCGCCTCCGGTCAGCTGACGCCCAGTTTGTATGTTGTTTGGCCTTCCGAAGAGGTGCAATTTATTTGTCGCTATGAGCAATGGCCTATAGCGAGATACCCACCTTAAATGCCCATTAATACAATTTCCTTCGAAATGTTCTCTCGGAAAGTTGTTCACACGAACAGGCATGCCCTGATTGCAGCAATTCCTGTCAGTTATTGTCGAGGCGCAACACTCCTCTCCGGTTCCTGTTGGTTAGGATATTTTTTAACGGCCAGCTGAGTAGGAGTACGCCATTGCTTGTACACATTTTGGTCACTCCGTGTTGATACACCAGCACACCACGCAGTTCCATTCAAGTACTGGTCATGCGCACGTCCAAATTCGTTAGCTTCTTTCGGCGATACCGTCACGTCGACACCTGTTACTGCGCTGAATCCTTAGAACCGACTGACACGTGTACACCGTGTTGCCGTGTTTTAAGACAGCCGTGAAAAGTCACAAGGCGTCTAGTATTAGTTTAGTTCTACACCATCTAAAGCGTCCGGAGCGCTCTTTGAAGGAGGGGAGGGGGGGGGGGACACTAAGATATCATCCTGTGAGTTGTTTCGTATGGGACTATCGTTTATTATAGAGTAGAGAATGTTTTCTTCTATTCGTTTTTGTATTTATTGTAGAGGTTTCGTCAACTAACAGTGCAAGTGATATGTATGACTGAATGGTGTCTATTCCTTCGGACATGTCCGACACACATTTTCACTCTTCGCCGCTGATTCCACATAAAGTCCTGATGCAGCTGGTATGATTAGTTCCTTCCCTATCCTTTCCTTTCTCCCCCTTCCACCTTTAATTCGCATAATAGCAAGTGATATGCTTACATATACGCTATCTGCTGAAATGAGTCGTCAAATCTATCTGAAATTGTGTAACTATGTCCCAAATAACTTTTACTAAAGTAATTACAAATTTCAAAGCTGTATGCTGAAAAAGCTATCTTGTGAAATTCTGTACTATGTTGTGCAGTCAACTGTGTTACAATGGATCGCGTCACAGTACCTGTCCTGCAGTACTAACACACAGGACTAACGGATTAAAAGTCCTGCATAAAATTCCAAACCGAACTTTGAAAGAATATGTGCCCAAAAACGCCTATAAATTTACCTACCCAAACTAAGCAAAATTCTGAACGTTGAACCATACACGTGCGAACGCATAACACTGTACTGTAAGTGTAAGAATATCTGAGAAGTGAGATCTGAACTAAACTTTAACTGTGCTGGTCCTGATGATAATTTTGAAATGCAATGCTTAGCTGTAAATAATCTTGTTTTGTCCTAACAATGATGTCAAACTGGTCCTAACAAACTTTCGTGACTTACCTTTCAACGAAAACAGAAACACGGAAGTGATGAATATTACAGTGCAGTGGGGCAGGAAATCAGCTAAAGAAAACCTCGTTCAAGAGCAGTGCAAGGAAAAGCAGCTATGGTAAACACATCACACTTTAAGCTTTAAGTAACTGTGTTGCCAAGTGCAATGCGGTGACACACGGCCACAAAATAAAACCTTAATGAGCGAATGGTGAAAGAAATTAAACTCACCGAGTTATACAGAGGAGTCTAGGATTTATAAACTGTATTGTGAAACTCACTTTTAACTATTACCACAATCTTTACAAAATTTACTTCTTACGAAAAAAAAATTCTGCCACGTAATTCGTTAATAAAATGGTAAAGGAGCGGTGAATCTACGAGTTGAGGCCATGTGAGCACATAATTTTGCTTAATCTCGTTTCGACAATGAAGCTCTCCTGCGAACATCTTCCACAATGCTAGGCTTGCAAGGTTCACGTCTGTGAAGTCTGGAAGGTAAGAGTGGAGGTACTTGCGGCAGTAAAGCTGTGAGAAAGAGTCGTGAGTCGTGTTTGGGTATCTCTGTCGGTACAGCACTTGTCAGCGAGAGGCAAAAGTCCCGAGTTGACTCGGTCTGACTCACAGTTTTAATCTGCCAGGAACTTTCATATGAAAGTTTCATTCTGGTACGCGCCTGTATTAGTACTATTCGAGAAATTTACGTGAAAATCCCGCGTTTCACAAAGTCTTTTGTCATCAGTAAGGCAAACACATCACCATACTCTAGCGTAAAAGATTTTACTAAAGGCCACGAGGGTGGCTCTTATAGAGCACTTAAAAATCACGACTTTTTTTTTTAATGACTACCCTTCCCATCCTCACATTCGTTTCATTTTATCAAAGAGTGACTTTTCCATATAAAAATCTATACAAACGGTGTTCAATGGAACACCAAAGCACGTACACAAAAGGTGTAAGTGGGGTCGGTATTAGCTAACAATGATATTTTGTAACAGAGGTAGCATATATGTTCAATGCAGTCATGGCTCATGTAGAGTGTTCCGCGTTTCTACATATCAATATTGCTATTGCTTTCTCACGAGATACGGTACCTTCTGCTCGTTCTTCTTCGGCTCATACTGCAGGCCAATGAGCTTGCAGCTAAATCATTTACTTCAATTTCGCGAGTTTAAGTAAAATGAACAGCTGATAGTGTGTGACTTTAAACTCGCGAAATTGAAGTAAATGATTGGAGTTGTTGCTTTTGCACAGGCCTGCTGCAGCATCCAAACTGCTGTCGAGATTGTACTACTGTAGTAACTAAAGATTCATGTAATTTGCCAGCTGAAGATGGGTGCAAACCCGAAATGCATATTGGCGTAAATAAAAAAAAAACGCATTAAAAAGTGGCTGGTTGCCGTATTTTTTCAGTGAAAGATGGTCTTATTTTGCAGAAATATGATGCAAAATGTATTTTCCTACCCTTGTCTAAGATTAGGGTCCTTTTATGTTCTGTTAAGGATGACTTTGGTTCGCGTAAGGCGAGTGTATCATATTTCTTGCAGCTATTGCATGTCATATATTGGTCAAATTGCCAGGACCGTGGAGGACCGGTGTACTGAGCACAAGTGTCACACAAGCTTACAACAGCCTGGTAAATTGGCTATTGCAGAAAACTGTTCTGGCACCGGTAATCCTATGGAATACAACAACACAGAGATTCTGGCATACGCTTCCAGCTATTGGGTTAATGTTATTAAAGGAGCAATTGAATTTAAATTAGCAAGTAACCTTTCAAACACAGATGGAGATTTTTGCTTAAATTGTGCGGAGTTAATGGTACCGCACTCGTTTAGTAATTTTCACTACAGATAACTTCTGGTGTCAGCCATCTTTGGTTGTGTGGCGGGTGTCGCTAGTGTAGTGTATACTGTGTGTGTATACACAAATAAAAAGCCAAAACATTATAACCACAGCGCACTGCGCTGTTGAATGTCACCTGGTGCCGTTGCGGGTCGGAGATTCGGTAACAGAAGTATGTAAGCGGAGCAGACACGAACGGGGAATCATCCTAGCGACGATAAGGCCTGCAAATGGGAAAATCCGTGAGATATAAGCGACTGCGATAAATGAAAGATTATTATTAATCAGAGCCAGTCAACGAGTATCTCGAAAACAGGGAAGTTGATCGAATGTTCACGTTCTGCTGTGCTGGTGGAAGCAGTATTATGCTATGGGAGACGTTCTCCTGCGCTTGAAAGGGACCTGTGGTAGAATCGAAGACACGCTGACAGCTTCGAACCAGATACATCCCATCATGCTTTATGTATTCTCCGACGGCGATGTCATCTTTCAGCAGTATAATTGTCCGTGTCTCGGAGCCAGAACCGTGCTACAGTGGTTTGAGTAGCATTATAGTGAACTAACGTCGACATCTCGGCGAACAGATTCGACTGATGTAAATCCTGTGGAACCCATCATTATCGAGAGCAATCACCGCGTTCGCATACCAGCGACCGGTTATTAATACTAATTACATGACCTGTACGTAGACATTTAATGCCACACACCTCTGCAAACCTACAAACGAACTGTAGGATCCCTGATACAGAGAATCAGTGATGTATTTCCTTCCAAAGGCGTACAGAAAAACTATCATGCGGGTGAACATAATGCTTTGGCTTATATTGTATATTTCCGGAATTGCTCTGCAAACCGATTTTTAAATTCCCTTACGCAGCGCTTAATTGCTGCAGTTGTGCCTTGAAAATAACAGGCCACCTGTCGAAATAGCGGCGATTGTCGACTACGTCATCTCTACTCCCGTAAGTTATCTGAACATATACATTGTTCAGTATACTCCTAATGTTAGTTTACAACTACAGATTGAATAGGAATTAGAAAGAATCTACGCTGTTTCCTCGGGCATTTAATGGGGAAAGGAAGGTCTGCCATTGACAGAGTCAAAAGCAGTGGTAGGCTGCAATTTGATACGGCGAGCAGGTGATTAGCGCTTTTTTTCTTCCCCTCGCCGCGGGCCACACACGGACCGGCGAGGTGGCGACTCTGCGGTCTGCGGCTGGTGTGGCGCCGGATCTGTTCAAGCTTATAAGAGCCAGCTGGTGATACCAATACGACGCGCGCTGCGCTGCCGCCGAACTCGCCAATATTACAGCTCGCGGTCGCCGGGACAGAGTGCTACCGGAGATGCATACACAACACAATCAACGATACAAAATGATCCACTGTGTCAAGCAATCCAACTAACCGGATATTTATTCTTTTTCTATCTTTTTCAGACTTTCAGAACTGAAGTGTGTACTCTCAGATGATTCATTAAAGTAGCTGAGACCACTGGGATCAAGAGGATTTTACGCCACATAGCTTGAATTGAAGAATCTACTGAGTAAATAACGGGACGTTTGATATGAAAGGTTGGCACATTTCACTGACACATCAGTTGACTGAAATATTCGAAATAGCTTCGACTCGATAATTAATGAAGAATGGCAAAGCTCCTTCAGTGGCTAACATCCCAGCGGAAATGAACAAAGCCGCAAGACCTATCATAATTCAGTGGCTGTATAGAATATTGAGAGTAGTATAGACATTTGGGAAGATTCTTGGTAATTGGAGAAAGGCAATTATTGTAGCTATCTTCAAGAATGGCAATAAGGTGACCTGCTAGAATTACAGGGGAATAGCGCTACTGTTCCACTGCATGAAGATTTTTGAAAACAAAATTGTACAGAAAATCTTAGCTTCCCTGCACTTCATATTTGTTTCATTCCTCAGCGACTTGTATTTCTGAATTCAGGAATTTCCTTGAACATTTTTGTACCGTCTTCTTTTATCGATTAACTGAAGTATTTTTTCTGTTATCCATTGTTTCTTCGGCGTTACCTTCTTTGTATCTATGTTTTTCTTTTCAAATTCTGTGATTGCTTTTTTTAGAGATTTCCATTCCTCTTCAACTGTACTGCCTACCGAGCTATTCCTTATTACTTTGTTTATATCCTTAGAGAACTTGAAGCGTATCTCGTCATTCCTTAGTACTTCCGTATCCGACTTCTGTGAGTATTGATTCTTCGTGACTAATCTCTGAAACTTCAGCACATTCTCCATCATAACTACATTACGATCTGAATCTATATCTGCTCCTGGGTATGTCTTACAATCCAGTGTCTGACTTCGGAATCTCTATCAGACCGTGATGCAATGTATCTGAAATCTTCCCGTATCACCCAGCTTTTTCCAAGTATACCTCCTCCACCTGTGATTCTTGAGTAGAGTATTCGCTATTACTAGCTGAAATTTATCACAGAACTCAATTAGCCTTTCTCCTCTCTCATTACTTGTCCCAAGACCATATTCTCATATAACCTTTTCTTCTACTCCTTCCCCTACAACTGCATTCCAGTCCCTCATGACCATTAGATTTTCATCTCCCTTCACGTACTATATTATCCTTTTAATATCCTCATATATTTTCTCTTTCTCTTCATCTTCAGCTTGCGATGTCGGCATGTCTACCTGAACTATCGTTGTCGGTGTTGGTTTGCTGTCGATTCTGATAAGAAAAACACTATCACTGAACTGTTCACAGCAACACGTTCTCTACCCTACCTTCATATTCATAACGAATCCTACTTCCGATATACCATTTTCTGTTGCTGTTGATATTACCCTATACTCATCTGGCCAGAAATCACTTCACTGATCCATGCTGTACCTACATTGAGCCTCTGCATTTCTATTTTCAGATTTTATAGCTTCCCTACCACGTTCAAGGTTCTGACATTCCACACCCCGACTCTAAGAACGTTATCCTTTCGTTGGTTGTTCAATATTTTTCTCGTGGTCACTTCTGCCATGGCAGCCCCTCCCGGAGATCCGAATGGGGGACAATTCCAGAATATTTTGAAATTTGGAGATATCACCACGACCATTTTCCGGTTAAAGATCACATGACCTGTGGACGCACGTTATGAATCTGTAATGCAGTGCTTTCCATTGCCTTCTGAATCCTCCATGCCGTTGGTCATGGCTGATTCTTTCGCCTTTAGGGACAGGTTCCCAACTCAAGGACAAGAGAGTGCCTTAAAGCAACCTTTGTCTGCTCCTCCGCCCACTACTTGGCTATACTGATGTTATAGCTCCAGGTTAGGAATTTTACTTCCCCACTTCCCCATGCCGACCAAATGCCACTGATGGTTCCATCAGAGTTCGCAAGGAGTCTTTCCCGACAAGTACAACGGTACTAACGTTCGTTAGAAACTTTGGCTACGGGACAAACTATAAGTGAAAGACATGGTCTTAAAAATAAAAAAATGTCTAAATGTCGTATGGAATCGTTATCTGGGACATCCCACGGGGAGGATTCAGTCGCCTATCGGCAATGATGTTCTTCATTCGCGCACATTGGCCTCTTTCAGACTGTAGGTGAGAGCAGTGGACGCATGTGTAATATGGTGTTACGTATGTGTTGTATAGTGATAAGAGAACGGATAGGGTGAAACCCGATGCCTCCTCTCGAATAGCACCATGGGGGCCTAGGAGCTTAGCGTCCCCATACTCTGGACGGATAGCCATAAACATCGTCACATGTCCTCTCTTCATAAGACACTGCAGAGAAGTTTGGAATTTAATTCAGGATATTATTGCAGAAGCTGATGATCAGGAAAATTATACCACCACCATTTCTCCCCTTCCTAGCGAAATACTAGCAGTGAACATCTTATCCACCACCAGGATTAGCGTTTTAAGAACAGACTCGTCGTAATTAAATGAATGTTGTGCAGGGTGGGGCAACTAAAAGTGTGCTGGAGAACAGTGTTTCCAGGTACAGAGGAACAAAGAACAGGAAAGGAAATACATTACTTCAAATGGTTCAAATGGCTCTGAGCACTATGGGACTCAACTGCTGTGGTCATCAGTCCCCTAGAACTTAGAACTACTTAAACCTAACTAACCTAAGGACATCACACACATCCATGCCCGAGGCAGGATTCGAACCTGCGACCGTAGCAGTCTCACGGTTCCGGACTGCGCGCCTAGAACCGCGAGACCACCGCGGCGGGCGAAATACATTACTAACCTGACCATAGTAGATGTTGAAAGTGAACACAATTCAACTCTTGGCACTTTTGGGGCCAGGTCAACATGTTGCTGAAGGTGATAGAAACTGGACTGCTGGAATTGCTGCAGCCTCATCAAAAATGTTCTACTGCAGTTTTTGAAGAGTGCTAGGATTGTTGCGATACACCTTCGACTTGAGGGCTCCCCGCACAAAGTAATCGCACACTGACAGATCAGGTGACCTGGGTGGACAATTAGGGCCGCGACCGGATAGACCTTTGCTGACGATTCTGTCAGGCGTGACGTTTTGTGTAAATGTACTCTGCGTGGGCAGTTGCCCATCATATTGGAAGTAACGGCACGGCACGAGGTGTGATTGTATGCACACACTCCCCTCCAGTCTTTTCAGTTCGTCCGGACCACTTTTATTTACCCTATCCTGTAGTTTTACGTTTAGTGATGTCGAAGTGAATAAGAGAAAACATTTGACGAATTATAAAAGCATGCGAAACAAATTACTTTTGAAACAATAAACAGTTTACTTACTTTTGAACATCTGTTTAAATTTTTTGACTACTTATACGTACTTAGGCTCTAGATTATACGAAAATCTTTGGGAAAGCCTATATGAAGAAAGTGACAAAATTTAGAATTATCTAAAGAAACAATACTAATATACAAAGATTTAATTCGTCTATCACGACCGAGCAGACAATCTGTAGATAATAAAGATTACCCAAGCAGAAATACTGTTTCATTAAGAAGAAACACTTATGTTCACCAGACAATATTCACACAGTATGTTCCTAACGCGTGTGATCAGTGAGCATAAGATTCAATAAACAGAAGAACTGTAATCAACACCACGGTCAACGATGTAAAAAATATGACATGGTTTCCGTTACACCGCGTAGGAGGAGTCGTGTTGTAGAATGCAAACCAGTGAGATGAGATTCTTTCGTCGTTGACATTTTGTACTTATTACCTCGCTGTTTGTAAGCGTCATTACTTAACGCTCTGAAGAATTATGTATGTAGATTGTAAACTTGATAGCTCTCTAGCGAAACACGCACAAAGAACACAACAGACGAGCTCTCTTACAGAAAAACCACATTAACGAGGGGTGTATTTTACGCCCTACTGTCGCTGATATTATCATCATGAAAACTGGAAGCTTATTAAAAGAAACAGCCGAATACTCGCATTCTTTAGGAAGTAGCGGAGGACGCACGATAGCTTTTTTTTTTTTTCCTGCGCAGTGGACACTAAGATGCCTAGAAAGTAGTGTCTCCCTCCTGCTGAGCGGTTTCGCCTGATTTCATGCAGTCCACATAACGCAACTGTCACGCGTTTTCTTCTTCATTACAGATCTTGGCCGCATGCTGAAGGTGCAACGAGGACACTTCCACTTCGTTCTAGATGGGATGTGTTCGATCATCCACCATATAGCCCTGACTTGGCAACCCTTGGATTTTTATCTTACCGAACACATGAACCACTGGTTATGAGGGCAGCGTTTTGGCACACACAACGAGCTGCAGACCAGCGTATGGGATTAGGACGAATCACAGGTGATTGCCTTTTATAACGAGGTTATTAGAAAGTTGGCACCAAGCTATGGCAAAATGTCTAAGTTGGATCGGCGACTATGCAGAAAAGTAACTGGAAGATGTAGTTAAATGTTTGCAAATAATTTTTGTTTTTTTTTGTTTTTACTGTGGTTTCCATTACGCGACAGTTCGGAGACTGAAAACAGAAATAGCCCTCGTACTGCTGACGAACTGTAGATAACTACAGAACGAAATAAAGAAAAACCAACGAGAGGAAGAAAAAGTAATTTATAAACGTTACAAAATCAATGGGCATTCCAAGAAAAAATATACAAAACCTAACAAAAAGTTCTCACTAAAATTTGTTCAGAGATAGGGACGATGAAAAATAGACAAAAACTCTAATAAAGGTCATAAAGGAAGACTTGTGGCGAACATAGAAATATGGAGGAGGAAGTTGGAAGAATTCTGTAGAAGATGAAAAAGCAAGGTGAGAGCAGACAAAACAAAAGCCAAAAGAAAAGACACAATACCTTATCTAGAAAAATACCCTAACTTTATAAGGATTTGACTGGCTGTAGGTTTTTTATTCATTCCAGGAATCATCTCGACAGCCAACAGAATTTCTTCAACGAAAGCCGTAGGCCACCACGTTTATCATGGTGACCTACCAGCACGTTTTTTAAGTCTTCCTTTCGCTTCATTCAAGTACGTTTGGTAAAGATTTTGAACTTTCGAGCAGCAATAAACATGAAACATCGACAGAGGCTTGTACGCCATTCTCTTTCCTGTTTTTCTTCACAATTCTCGCCATAAATCGAAGTCTTCCACCATTAGCATGGTTACCGCGAAAATATCAGTGGCAAGCATTTAGGTTTTCTTCACATTCTAGGAGACTTCCGAATTTCGAACGGTAATAAGGAACGAATTTCACCAGATCTACTCTTGAAATATGATGATAGCAGATGCTGAGAATCCACTGGGTAGTGGTGTTAGATGAACCCAAGGTGCAAGCGCAATTAATTTTCACAGCAAGTCAATCGGTTACTAATTTGTTTTGTTACTAACACAAATACGGCCTCATAAGATATCGACTCATGTTTTGAGTACCAATCCGAGATACATACGATAAATAAAGGAATAAAAAGGTATAACGGTGGATATTGTTACAAGAAAACTAGATTGGTCATTACTCTTAAAGCGAGTGGCAATCAAGGGGAATGAGATACGTTCATCATTACATCACAAGGGTGAACGATATCCATTATAATTATATTGATAGTTCTTTTCCTAGGGTTGTACTCTAAGGCATTGGCCCCTTACCTACCTTGCACTTATCGCGAATCCCTCGCCCAGCAGAAAGTCACAAGAGGCTGGAAGAAATCGCAGGTGACTCCTGTAGATAAGAAGGTTAAAAAATGGACCCGCAAATTACAGACCAGTATCCATAACTTCGATTTGCTGCAGAATTCCTGAACATACTCTCGGTTCGAAAGTCATAAATTTTCTTGAGACCGAGAAGCTCACGCCGCTTTGAGAACCATAACTGGATGCATAAAGACTACCCCACTATATTGGCTTCCAAAAGTTAGTCATATAGCTCCACCCTCCCTCCGAAGTCAGGAAGCTCTGATGAGGGAACACACAAAAATAATGAATAGTCCCCTACTTCCCAACTTTGGAAAGAATACGATTCCGCTCCAGAAATCCCCCTTTAAGACTGGCCTAACAACTGTCAGCTGCCAACTTCAGCGTGGATACTAAACGGCACGAGAGCTGGAGTGATAGTGCCTCCCCTGACAACAGTGAACTTATCTGTCCATCAGAGAAAACTAAGGGCTTTGAACTTCCACGACAGCTATGGAAAAACCTAAACAGAATCCGTGGACTATGTGCACACAACTACACAAGTGGGGAAAACTTCCCAGCCCTAGCTGTGACTGTGGGGCACTTAATCAAACAATACAGCACATCGCCTAGGACTGTGAATTAAGAGCCTACCAGGGTGCCGGGCTGACTTCTTCAACGCCACACCACTCTGCCTCGAATGGATCGCCAATTTGGACGTCAAAATTTGAAGACTTGTGTAACGCAAAATATCTGCTGTGATATCACTTTTTATTGTGTTAATGTATTATATTGTATCTGAATCCTTCACTTACGTATTTTATAGTGTATTTTATCATATAATTTCATAATGTAATAGGTGTAAACCATGTGTGTATCGCCATAAGCTAAATAAATAATCACTTAATACGTTGCAAGTGTCAGCTGTGATCATCACTAAAATAACATGAAGGGGGGTGCACAAGCTGGGAACTGCAGGACGCACGGAAATTACAAAACCATTCATCAGTGAAGCAAATGTTGTGCTGAAGCCACGAAGCCTGGACTGCGGAGCAACGGAAGAAAGTCACCTCGTTGGATGAGTCTCGTTTCACACTATTTCCAACTTGAGGCCGCGTTTACGTCCCAAGAGTGAAACACGGCGTAGGTTCCGAGATGATTTGGACAGCAATGTCGTGGTGTTCCGTGAGCCCCATGGACACTCCGAAAGGTCCAATTACTGCAAAGGATTTTGGCAGGTCAGGTCCATGCCATGGTGCATTGTTTGTTCCGAGATGGAGATGCCATGCTCCAAGAGGACAGGGCCCCTATGCACACAGGTCGCATTGTCCACGACTAGTTTTGTGAGCGTGCAGATACATTTTCGCATCTGCCCTGGCCACCGCAGTCAGAAAACCTCATTATTACTGAATATTTGTAGCGTACATCGGATAGAAGGGTGCGTGATGGTTATCCACCTCCACCATTGTTAGCTGAACTTGCCACTCTTATGTAGGAAGAATGGAAAAAGATTACCTTGAAATCCATACAGAGCCCGTATTTATCCATTCTGAGACGATTGTATGTTGTTTTGAATGCCAAAGGGGTCGCCTACAGAGTATTTTAATGTATTGCGGTTTCTTTTCGGTGTTTCAGTATGTTTGTCCAATCCCAGTGGGCCAATTCCCTTTTCTTATTCCTGTTGGTGCGACTGTTTTCTGTCACAGTGACTGGAATGACGAACGTGTAGGCCTGACAGCTGCCGCACCTCTCTATCCTCCATTCTCCCATTGACACACGACCCTTCCGCTCAGCTGCGAGGCGATAGCGTGCCCCAGAATGTCGCATTGCATCACAGCGCGTACCTCACCGGCGCCTCCGGCTGCCGCGCGCTGTGCCTTCGCAAGAGCCGCGGAGCTCACCTCAGTGATGTTTCACGTCCTTCACGTTTAACTGTGGCGAAATTCAAATCATATTACATTTGTTTCGAAAACGGATTTGTTTTTATTGGACCTGGAGACTGTCGTCATCTTCGTGAGCGAGCAAACAGCTATGAAAAAGGAACAACCTCGAAGGGACGAATGTGTAGAGCTACGGCCGCGTTTATATCGTCTTCTCGATGCACAAGGTCATGCCGACATATCTTTGATTTATCCTGTTGTTGCCTACCATTCTACCGCCACAGGCGGTGCTGGAAAACAGCACGCCGTCGGCTGGAGATTTAATGAAACCGCAAGCAGTACCTCATCAACTGCTATAAAGACTGTAGGTTTCTAATAAAAATTATTTTTGAATCGGTCGCTGGCTCTCCAGTTAAGAGGCAGTTCACTCAGAACCACGAATGGTAGCAATTAACAGAAAGTGAAACCGGTTATAAGTTCGTGTTTTTTCTCTGTTTTCTCAGTAATGCGGATTTATCTTGCATCCATTTGTGATCACTTCATTCAACTGGGCTTGAGTTTTTTAATTACTCTAAATTGTTTATGCCATTTTTAAAGCTTCCCCTGCGGGCAGAATATTCCATCATTTTAGACAGTGCATTCGGTTGGTTCGTTGATTGAGAGGAAGGACCAAACAGCGAGGTCATCGGTCCCATCGGCTTAGGGAAGGAAGCCGGCCTTGTCCTTTCAGAAGAACCATCCCGGCATTTGCCTGAAGCGATTTAGGGAAGTCACGGAAAACCTAAATCAGATGGACGGACGCGGGTTTGAACCGTCGTCCTCCCCAGTGCGAGTCCATTGTGCTAACCTCTGCGCCCCTTCGCTCGGTGTCCACCAGGAACTGGAAAACTACTTCCTCACCGATATTTCGGGTTCGAAAATCTTCACAGTTATCTTCAAGGTGACACGGTAACTTAATTCGCAGTGTCCAAGCGTACTTGTTTTTACGTTGAAATGCTAAAACCATGTGGTACTAAGATACATTGTGGAGTAAAATGCGCATTTGTCACACATTACACTGCTGACACTACGACGTCAGTCATCGACAAAACCATTCCGTCGCGAAGGAAGGAAGGAAGGAAGGAAGGAATATTAGGATTTAACGTCCCACCGGCCGAGACGAAGGTTCTTTTGGGATCTGCGAAAGATCATGTGCTTAAGGCGCAAGCTACAAAATTCCTTCTCAGTGATAAATGTTATATAGAGCAAATCCCACGCCCAGTACAAGGAAGGAACATCGAACACCAACAGTATACACGCTTTCTATAACCTAATAAATCTGCGGTGCCTCGCGGGATTAGCACAGCGGTCTGGGGCGCAGCAGTCATGGACTGTGCGGCTGGTCCCGGAGGAGGTTCGAGTCCTCCCTCGAGCATGGGTGTGTGTGTTTGTCCTTGGGATACTTTAGGTTAAGCAGTGTGTAAGCTTAGGGACTGATGACCTTAGCAGTTGAGTCCCATAAGATAAAAAAAAAATCTGCGGTGGCTGAACATTGTATTTCCACTGCCCATTTCACAGATTAAGTAAAAGTTAGATTTTGCCCACAACCTAATTCTGTTGGGCTTCAATAGTCGAGGAGGCCGTGAAAATACTACTGGAAGCCGAGACGAAGACTTTTATCCTCCACCCCCCCCTCCCTCCATTTGATGGAAACCACCTGTACACCCCTGAATTCTTAAAGAAGTATTTATTCTCATTCTTCGCTGTTTGCATTCCTCCTTTTTTTTCATTTATTGTTATTTCATTTCACCTCGCTCCATGCAGATGAGTTTGGGAGAGTGGATTGGTAGCGGCACAAGTAACACACGCTCTTCAGTCATTAGAATTTAACACTAACTCAGATACTAAATAAAAAAAAAACATGTACCATGAATTTAAAATAATTGAAAAGGTGACACTAATGTGAAAATATAAATAGTAGAATGCTATTTTCATGAATTGTTCAAAAACAGGACATTTCAAAACCTACCGTCTATTAATATGATCAACTTCCTTTCTGACAACTTATTAGGTGTTGTTGTACGTTTTTACAACGTTTCCATTTCTTGACCCATAAGTTTTATGTACGACTGGCACTGTTGTGCTGACTGTGTTACAAGGTGTACAGTGAAGGATTCCCTAATTTCAGAATTAAATGTGACGAAAATTAAGATCGACAGACTAGTGTTACAAAAGGTGTATTTACTGTAAAGCTATATTAATTTTATACAGAAGTATAAGTAGTTTCAAAATAGAAAGGCTGCTGTACGTTCTGCAGTTCGTACAGCATCAGCGTGCGTAATTAAACTGGTCGTCTGCAAGAAGTCTTTGCTATCACATCACAATCTTTTCGAGATTTCCACCACTCGCAGTACGAAGGTGACCAGGCGAACGACGAAATTTGCCACCACAGCCTGTAAAGTCACAGCAGAAATGAATTCAGAGGCAAATCGCCAATCCAACTTCGTCCAGCTTGGGTGGACGGCTCTGATACACAGTGACTTTCAATGTGCGCCATAAAAAGCAGTCACTAGAGGTCAGACCGGGTGAATATTGAGGCCGAGCCATCTCTGTGCCAGTACATTTGCAATAATCCTACGCAGTGATTCTATTCCCGAAGTATTCATTAAGAAAGCGAAACACCGGTTCGGTGAGAAGTGATCTGGCAGCAGCTTGCATGACCACTCGATGCCTGGTCGATCCTCAGGCACTTTGTGGCGACAAATTGCTCTAAAACGGTAACGTAACGTTTACTAGTGATAGTTTTCTGCACGAAAAAAGGCCAATAATGCCTCTGCTACATGCCGCAGACCAAACGGTAACTCTGAGATAATACAGTGGTTTCGCTACACACCAATGGGGATTTCTGGAACCACAGCTACAATTATGTTTATTCTCAACTTCATTCAAGTGGAACTGTGCTTCATCTGTGAACCACATCAAATCCTTCATTATCAATCATCTGGTTCGCGAGGTCAGTCCTCCGTCGCACAGCTAGTACAAGTATGGCCCAGTAGGTTTGGATTTTGAATGGAAACGTGTGTGGGCTCTGTCTCAGATTTTTTGCGTGGTGGAATGCTTCAAAACAATCTCTGTTGCATTTTTTCGGACGGATTTCACAAACCCTGACGACATCTTCAGAAATAGCTACAGTTTGCCTGGTGCCAAATTCCCCGCTAGATCAGTCACGCTGCTTGTCCGTTGGAATTTGGCGAAGAATTTCCGCATGGTTTTCGCATCGCGTTGTTTTGGAACATTAAAACGTGTTCGAAAACTGCTGCTTATTGCCGTAGGACTGTGTTCTAACCCGTGTTATTCCAACACCAGATTAACTTGTTCAACGAAAAGAATGATTTAAATCCCTCTCTTCGGCACTCTAACCTCCTTTCAAAAAGTGAAACTGATCGCTCTGAGCCGTGGCGCATTATTTATACGCACTGGTAATGCGATTAAAGCTTTTCGAACTATTTCGAAACTTCTATATAAAATTCTTAGAGCTTTTACAACGAACATGCCGTTTGTTGCACATTGTATCGACCTTAGTTTTCGAAATACTTAATTTTGAAATCAGGGACTCCTTTCGCTGAGTGCCATGTACCTGTGCCCATTTTATTACACAATATAGCTTTGTATCACGAGGCTGTAACATTTTATAGTCTTCAACAGGCACTCTAAGTCACTCAGAACTCAGTCACGGACTCGCGAAAAAGACGGCTGTAACGTTCACAGCCAAAATATTGCAAGAGAAAGTGTATTGTGTCTTTACATCGTTATAATATTGTAGAACAAAAGCAAACTGGTGCTTTTCATTTATTATAATGTTGTTCTACCAAGAACCGACGGAAGATTCCGTTAATATAATATTTTGTTTGTTTATATTGCTGCTCTGTTCTATGTGAAAAATTAAGTTAAATGTATATTTATGACGAACCGCAGGGTTCTGCTCACTGGAATACGTTGTAAGTAACTAGCGACACATTACTCTAACAAGTGTCTGTTATATGTTTCTGCGGCAAATGAAACCACAACAAACAACTAGTAGCATCCAGCTGCTAAATGTATAGCACATTATCATTGCTCCATCTGAAGACGAGAGCATAAACTCTCGAAAACCGTCGTGAGATGAAATAAAGAGAGTGAGTTTTATTTGAACTTTTAGACAAATTGTTGTTTTCCCGAATGTACGCCCCTATAAATGATGGAACAAATTCGTGATGTTTGCAGCCAAATAATATTGGCGTATTTATGGTGATTCATTAACGTTACCAAACTTACTCATTATGGATGCTGTAGAACACTTTGACTCTATATTAACTGAATATAAATACAGATAGCTGCAACCAGTCATTTACGAAGTATTTGTTTACTCGCACTGTTGAGATTTCGAGCCTTTTCAGGTGCATCTTTAGTTGCAGTGTGCAGCAATTACATATATATGTATGTTTGTTAACGAAATGCTGGTTGTTGGCTCTTCTATTTTCATTGTTCATCAGCTGCAGAATTAATTACTATTAGCTTTAAACACTGAGTGCCAGCATCCAGCATGTTTCGTACGACTGCTGTGTATTACAATTACGCCCCAAAGTTATAACATTTTTCTTTTGGAAATGATTCTTTCTTTTTTGTGTACATAATATTCTGTTGCCTTACGTACAGATAAACGAAATAACTTTTTCCAGACGAAGAACGCTATATCTTTGAGTGAATACCTTTGTAGTATACATCAGTTGTGCGGCACATGCAGAGTGGTGGCGTATTTATGGTGATAATCAGTGTTAATAATGGACAGCTATTAATTTCGTGGCCAGAAGACAATGAAAATGAAAGCTGCGAGGTAAATATTATCATCATCGCCCGCATTGCCGGAGTAAGTAAGTTTGTGGCACAGCCCGTAATTCTTGACACTGCCTGGATTTCCGGAAAGCTTTTGACACTGTACCACACAAGCGGCTCGTAATAAAATATGGAATATCGTCTCAGTTATGTGACTGGATTTGCGATTTCCTGTCAGAGAGGTCACAGTTCGTAGTAACTGACGGAAAGTCATCGAGTAAAACAGAAGCGATTTCAGACGTTCCCCAAGGTAGTGTTATAGGCCCTTTGCTGTTCTTCATCTATATATAAACGATTTGGGAAACAATCTTAGCAGCCGTCTTCGGTTGTTTGCAGATGACGTTTATCGACTAATAAAGTCATCAGAAGATCAAAACAAACTGCAAAACGATTTAAAAGAAATATCTGAATGGTGCACAGAGTGTCAGTTGACCCTAAATAACGAAAAGTGTGAGGTCATCCACTTGAGTGCTAAAAGGAACTCGTTAAACTTCAGTTACACGATAAATCAGTCTAATCTAAAAGCCGTAAATTCAACTAAATACCTACGTATAACAATTACGAACAACTTAAATTGGAAAGAACATATGGAAAACGTTGTGGGTAAGGCTAACCAAAGGCTGCGTTTTATGGGCAGGACACTTAGAAAATGTAACAGACCTACTAAGGAGACTGCCTACACTACGCTTGTCCGTCCTCTTTTTAGAATACTGGTGCGCGGTGTGGGATCCTTACCAGGTAGCACACTGGACTCGCATTCGGGAGGACGATGGTTCAATCCCGCGTCCGGCCATCCTGATATAGGTTTTCCGTGATTTCTCTAAATCGCTCCAGGCAAATGCCGGGATGGTCCCTCTGAAAGAGCACGGCCGACTTCCCTTCCCGTCCTTCCCTGATCCGACGAGACTGATGACCCCGCAGTTTGGTCTCTTCCCACAAACAACCCAACCCAACCCTTATCAGGTAGGACTGCGAAGTAAATCGAAAAAGTTCAAAGAAAGACAGCACGTTTTGTATTATCGCGAAATATGGGAGAGAGAGTCACAGAAATGATGCAAGATTTGGGCTGGAAATCATTAAAAGAAAGTCGTTTTTCGTTGCGACGGAATCTTCTCACGAAATTTCAATCACCAACTTCCTCCTCTGAATGCGAAAATATTTTGTTGACACCGACCTACATAGCGCGGAACGATCACCACGATAAAATGAAGGAAATCAGATCTCGTACGGAAAGATATAGCTGTTCATTCTTTCCCCCACGCTATACGAGATTGGAATAACAGAGAACTGTGAAGGTGGTTGATGAACCCTCTGCCAGGCACTTAAAAGTGATTTGCAGAGTATCGATGTAGATGTAGAAGGTGATACATTAAATAGTTTCCTTTCTTGTTGTCGCGGAGGCAATAATCGACATCACCCTACAAACATAAATATCTAAGTTCCAGTACTAGGTGACGCAAACGAGAAGCGTTCAAAAGAGATATCTTCCTTCACCACGTGAGAATAACGTTTATAAGTCCGAAATATCAGAAAAAAATTAAATTCTGCAGGAACTAATCACAAATTTCGCCCTCGGTGTTGTATGAAACAAGAGTAGAAGGCTTCGCAGCCGGTGTGTAGTAATTTGGCAGAGCGCTGGCGCGTTGTTTACCGCGGTGGCGGCCGGAGCGGCGCTGTGTGCAGGAATGCGGCGCTGCCACCTGTGCCCTGCCCCTCCCCCCCTCCCCACCCCTCCACACTCAGGGTCACCCCGCACAGGCGCACCACAGGCCTCGCCGCAGCACGCATGCGCAGTGCCACCGCCGCCGCCACGCTAACAGCTGCACCCACCGGCTACTTAGCAACCCGAGCGCTTCCCTCCAGTGCTAGCTTTCGCAAGCAGATACTTGAGTTAAACCAGTCAGCTACCGACAAAGAAAAGAACAACAACGGGATTACTCAAGACTCCACAGAAATAATGGCCCCATAACGCGTCATACGCTCACGTCACTGTCCTGTATCGAAGATGGCCGATCATATCTTGGAATGGTCCTCGCCTTTATTTTCGCAGAACATGTGTTTTAATCGCCTACACAGGTTCTCCGTGGAAGGAGCTGATTGTAATACGATTAGAGGCCAGTAGAAAACACGTGAAGTAAGTTACATTCGCCGACATTAACTTTGTTTCACGCTTTAAGTTATCTGTGACGAGAGTTTTCGGTGGTCTGTATTTTAAACTGTTACAGTAACAGAAATATTCACTGGCTGCTTTTGCAGTATGTATTATCCTGGTGATTTCCGAACTTCATAAGTCGACTCTGATCAGAGCCAAACATGACGCTACGTTTTCGTGTAAGTTTCAAGGTTACAATGAAGTGCGCATGGATCTTATATTAAAATTACAATATAAGCTCGCTCACAATTTATATAACTACATCTAGACGAAAAACTAGCCCCTGTAGGGAGTTTGGAGGAGGATACTTAGTTTACTATTCCATTCGCGTATGGTAGCCCATTTCGGAAGAAGTGCACACCTCTGTATGAATTCGATTTTCGTAATTTTTGACGTCGTGATCATTTTGCGAGATATATATCTTGGAGCAAGTAATGTGTTTGTTGACTTGTTATTGAACGTAGCCTACCGGAATTTTGTGAGCGAGGTCCTCCAAGATGGGCAACATATTTATTGTTGTTTCCCACCGCTCTTTCTTGACATTTTACGTGATAAAAGTTGACTAAACGGAATTATGACGGAGCACGCATGTCTTGTTTCAATCTTCTCTGTCATTGATCGAACAATACACATGTATTGTTCGAAAAATTGTTTTTTTAATCTATGTCTTTCGTGCGTGCATTACACATTCTGACAGAGAGAGATGATGCCGTGGTTAGCACACTGGACTACCGTTCAGATTTAGGTTTTCCGTGATTTCCCAAAATTGCTCCAGGCAAATGTTTGGATGGTTACTTTGAAAGGGCACGGATGATTTCCTTCCCAATCCTTGACACAATCCGAGCTTGTTCTCCGTCTCTAATGACTTAGATGTCGGCGGGACGTTAGATCGAATCCTCCTTCCTTCCTTCATTACACATTCTGAGGAATATTCCACTAAATCTGAGTCTTGCGTCAACTTTCCATTCGGGCAGGGTTGTGAGGGCAGTCCACTTTAAATCCCGAGGATATGTACTCACAAATTCTTATTTTAGACAACTGATTGTAACGCTGCTTTACTGTGGAATTGCCGCGTGGTCTAAAGGCGCCTTGTCACGGCCTGTGCTGCTTCCCCCGTCCGAAGTTCAAGTCCTCTCTCGGGCATATGTGTGTGTGTGTGTGTGTGTGTGTGTGTGTGTGTGTGCGTGTTCTATCTGAGCGTAAATTGGATTAAGTCGCGTGTCAGCTTAGGGACCGATGACGTCATCAGTTTGGTCCCATAAGAGCTTACCACAAATTTCCAAAATTTACTGTGGAATTAAGCAACCTCCATCTCATTACTAACAAACCATCAGTTCAATAGTCCACGGGTGCGAAATGTTGACGGGAGTATGAAACTGCTCTACTTGAGTGGGTGAAATGCCCAGACTCGAAAAATTTAAGTTCCATTTCATGTAATTTGCTTATGTGGTAGAAGTACGACGAGTGAATACTGTCTGCAATCAGGTATCAGACAAAATGCATTTGATGTTTCCATGTAGATTTTCTTCCATTTTTCAACTTTTTACTTTTTTTGTTACAATAACACATATCATTCATACTTATTTATTCGCCCAGAGAGCAATTACGGCTGTGCAGTGATTCTGCGGAGTGTAAAGATACTAGTTTAACAGCAATGACTTTTGTTTTTCAGTTGGTCCACTGCGGTGTCGTCTTTTGCGTGAATGACATGCAATAGTTCGCCAGATCCCGTGCAACGGACTGCTGTGCTTAGTAAATAAGTTTTGGTTTCTGTTGACGACTGTCGGCAACAGAAACCAAAACATTACATTGAAACAAGCGTTCAGTTCATAGTGGTGTGGAATGTGGGAAAAAAATCGCAAATTGGCATTCACAAGAAGAAGAAGACCAAAAATGCAACAGGAGCGTAATGTGTAAGAAATTGTCCACGCAATCTGCCACTGATGATGACTTGCAGAAAATAAAGGCGAAACGCGTATGGCACTAAAACTGTGTTTTATTCAGTTGCTGTCAAACGGCCCATAAGTAAAAATTATCAATATACCGTAATATTATACGCAACTGAGGAAGACAGGACTACAAGAGTTGAAGATGACTATCTCCTTTTTTCCCGAACGCTGTTGCCCAATCCCAAGCAACCTGAAAGTTGCTGTCTATTCAAATTTCGCACCATTCGCACAAGAATGGCGCAAGTGGCGCCACTATGAGGATGCAAATCAGGTTTGCTTTAAATGCATTCTGTAACGGCCGTGAGCGTTAGTTACCTTTGTGATCGAACGCGGTGAGTTGATGTTAGTCAATAACGCCTTTAAGACGACTAAGACGCTATTACCAGTACCTCACTGGGGTTGAACGAGGTCGTGTAACAGGGCTACGAGAAGCTGGATGTTCCTTCTGCGATACGGCAAAAAAACTTGACAGGAATGTAGCCACTGTACATGACTGCTGACCCGAAATCACCGCCGTTTGTGACTTCGGCGGTCTCAAGCGGGGTCTGATTGGAGGTCTTGGTGGAGGTCTGTTGTGTTTTCAATTCCACCTCGTTGCCAGTAATGGCCTTGTGATGGGTTAGGAGGAAGCCACTTGAGGACCTGCAACCATCCTGTCTGGGTACTAGGCACACTGGAGCTACACCTCGAGTTTTGATATTGTATTCGATTTCGTATGACAACAGGAGCACTGTTGTGGTAATCCCACGCATCCTGACTGAAAATGTGTTTGTAAATCTGATGATCCGACCCGTTATGCTGCAAACTTATGAACAGTATCCCAGGGGTGTTTTTCAATAATAAAACGCTCACCCATATACCGTTGTTGTAACCGAACGTGCTCTACAGAATGTCTACATGTTGCCTTCGCCTACTCGATCACCAGATCTGTCTGCAATAAGCATACTTGGGGCATCATTGAACGACAACTCCAGCTTCATCCATAAGCATCATTAAAAGTCCATTTGTTGACCGACGAAGTGCAACAGGCATGGAACCCCATCCCACAAACTGACATCCGGCACCTGGACAACACAAACCATGCACGTCTGTGTGCTTGCATTCAACATTGTTGCGGTTACACCGGTTACTAACGTACTAATATTTCACATTTGCAGTGGCTTATCTCGCGCTTAGATTAACTTGCAGTCTTTCAGAGCTGGTCATGTATATATGTTAACTAGGAAAATGCATTTCTGAAATTTCATTGCTCTACATTAATTATTGGGGCAACGGCCTTGCCACAGTGGATACACTGAAACGTCCCCTTTGAAAAATTTAATGAATTACTGAGATATGAAACGTCCCCTTAGAAAAATTGTACACGACTGTGCTTTAACTGACACACAATAGTTTTTAGCGCAACGCAATCTGACTTTCAAAAATCCCTATGAAAGAATGGCCCGGACTAACATTAATCTATACCTTTCACAAATCACTTACCTCAGAAAAATCTTCGTTACTCGAACTACTGCAATACAGCAAGCGCCACTACTGCCAGCTAATTAAAAGATTCAAACTACGGAAGTCACTAACTACTGATAGGCACAGTTAGCAAATGAAAGATTTTAATAGAGAACAAACAATGTATTTACCTTTATAGTCATAATATGTATATTAGTTCATGACACCAATTCTTACAAATTTCAAAACTCCGCCATCTCTCTCCACACGTCCACCACTGCTGGCGGCTCACCTCCAACTGCGCAACGCTACGCGCTGTTAGCATCCAGCTGCCGCTGCCCGATACTACAATGGCAGACAACAATGCAAACTAAACACAGACTGCGCACAGCACAGCCAGTGATTTTTCATACCGAGCGCTAAGCGGTGTTACCAGTAAGAAAACCTAAACAGCCTACTTACAACACCGGTTTCCGTGAGACCACCGAAACCGAAGTTAAGCGCTGTCGGGCGTGGCCGGCACTTGGATGGGTGACAATCCAGCCGCCATGCGCTGTTGCCATTTTTCGGGGTGCACTCAGCCTCGTGATGCCAATTGAGGAACTACTCGACCAAATAGTAGCGGCTCCGGTCAAAGAAAATCATCAAAACGACCGGGAGAGCGGTGTGCTGACCACATGCCCCTTTCATATGCATCCTCAACTGAGGATGACATGGCTGTCGGATGGTCCCGATGGGCCAGTTGTGGCCTGAAGGCGGAGTGCTTATATTAATTATTGCTTTGATGTTGCCGCTTTTCTCCGTCAGTGTATTTCATCATTCACCGCGACCCCCTCCCTGCACCCACATGCCTCCCACCAATGATCTCGATTGTGTGTATGCTAGCTGCTTGCACGTCCTCACACACAGGCTGTTCGGACAGGGACGTAAAGATACAAAAGAAGTGTGGCGCCGCGTGTGTGGTAAGCGGCGACAGGGCCGTCAGCTGTGGCCGGCCGGGCGGCGGCCACGTGTAGCGAGCGGTCACCCCAGTCACGACAGGACGGCCGGCGTCACGCGGAGGAATTCTGACTGGCCGCCGGCAGCGCAGCGCCTTCCCAGAAATGATTACGGTTGCGCTCTGCGCCGAGTGCTGTGCGTTTTCTGGTGCCGCGGCCAGCGTCAACGAGATGTCGCTACACGGACGACGCCGCAACAGCTGCGCCTCTCGTGTGTTAACGGCTGCGGCAGCGTGCACGCCGCTGCTTCGTATACGCATCGAGCCTGATGATCGGTTTTATGAACACTAGTGTCCAAAATTAAAGAAAAAATCGTTATTACCCTATTTCACGATCAATCATGCAAACTGTCAACTGATGTCCATAAGATCGTTTTTTACACAGAAGATGGCATCCCGATCAACGGAATACCACACCAGGCACCTATCAAACGGGATCATGTTGTTCGTGTAGTACCACATCCACAATCGCTGTGTACGCAATCACAAACGGTGCATTACGGCACAGAGAAAACGCCTACCAGACACTCTGCGGTGGAGGACCTTGGAAAGGGTGGATGCAAGACAACCACAATGAGTGGCCCCGTGGCTTAATGTGAATCATTCTGTTGTTTCAAAGACTGAAGCTGTATCACCAAGACTAGGGCAGGACCGAGCACATGTGACATCGGAAACAGAGTACCAAATTGTTGGATGTAAGGTCCGTTATTTGGCACGATGGTACAGCCTTAGTACTGCATGGAAACTGGCATCTGACCTCGCAGCATCCACTGGACGTGTTGTATAGAGGCAAATGGTGTACGGAACGCCTTTATTGTAGTAGAGCTGCGTCTTCTTACAAGGGAACGCCTAGAGAGGAGTTGTCAACAAGCCACCTGGGCCATCGAACGATGGAACAACGTGCTTTTCACAGAGGAGTCGCGATTTGGTCTGGAGAGTGATTCTAGACGGATTCGCATCTGGATGGCACGTGGAACGCGATCTCGGAACTCAAACATCATATGGGTAGGGACTATGATGATCACTTGAACACATCTTCATAAAATTGTGCGTGTTGTATCGTGAGCAAACCTTGGAACCTCATGTGCGGGTGTTGTGAGGTGCTGTGGGACCAGATTTGTACTGATGGACGATAATGCTTGACCTCACAGAGCACAGGCGGTTGATGTTTTCTTGGAAACGGAAGATGCTGCACGCATGACGTAGTCTGCACGCTCTCCCGATTTGAATCCCACAGAGCATGTCCGACATCCGCTAGGAAGCCATGTTGCATCACGTGAACGTCTACCAACCACTCTCCAAGATTTTCGAGTATATCAACAGGAAGAATTGGCGTTATTGCCTCAAAATGAGATTGATGACATCATTCACAGAAGGCCCCATCGTTTCTAGGCCTGTATTGTTGTCAGAGATGGTCGCATCCCATATCTAGGGAGACAGATTGCATCAAGTCAGCATCTATCAACCACTCTCCAAGATTTGCGAGTAGATCAACATGAAGAATTGGCGTTATTGCCTCAAAATGAGATTGATGACATCATTCACAAAATGCCCCATCGTTTCTAGGCCTGTATTGTTACCAGAGATGGTCGCATCCCATATCTAGGGAGACAAATTTCATCAAGTCAGCATCTACCAACCACTCTCCAAGATTTGCGAGTAGATCAACATGAAGAATTGGCGTTATTGCCTCAAAATGAGATTGATGACATCATTCACAAAATGCCCCATCGTTTCTAGGCCAGAGATGGTCGCATCCCATATCTAGGGAGACAAATTTCATCAAGTCAGCATCTACCAACCACTCTCCAAGATTTGCGAGTAGATCAACATGAAGAATTGGCGTTATTGCCTCAAAATGAGATTGATGACATCATTCACAAAATGCCCCATCGTTTCTAGGCCTGTATTGTTACCAGAGATGGTCGCATCCCATATCTAGGGAGACAAATTTCATCAAGTCAGCATCTACCAACCACTCTCCAAGATTTGCGAGTAGATCAACATGAAGAATTGGCGTTATTGCCTCAAAATGAGATTGATGACATCATTCACAGAATGCCCCATCGTTTCTAGGTCTGTCTTGTTGTCAGAGGTGGTCGCATCCCATACTGAGCACATTAATAAGTTGTTGGAATGTGTGCGAAAATCAATTAAGTTGAAAACAACGAAGTACATTTTTGCCTACTATTGTTCCTGTTGTAGTTGTTTACGTTCTGTATTCTTTACATTGTTTCTGCTTTACTATCACAAGTTTACACTGTTTTGTGACTCAATAAACGCATCCTTGCAAAATTCCGTTTGTTGTTTTAATTTTGGACACCAGTGCGCGCGCGCCTGTGTGTGTGTGTGTGTGTGTGTGTGTGTGTGTGTGTGTGTGTGTGTGTGTGTGTCTGTGTGTGCGCGCGCGCGTGTGTGTGTGTGTAGTTTTTTCCTAATTCCTAAAACTAAATAAGCAAACTGGACAAAAATAAATAAAAAATAAGAAATGTCACTCTCAGGAGAGAAATCTCCTCCCGTAAAACTATCTTTCGGAGTAACACAAGGAAGATATACGTAAATGATTTAGTGAATAACGTTGGGAGGTCCACGAGACTCTTCATGGATGAGGCTTCAGTTATAGGTAAGTCAGAAATCTATAAAATCATGTCGTACTGCCTCAAAACGTCCAAAGGAAGAGCACTTGGTGCACGGTTTTCCAGTTGATACTCAACGCAATTGAATGTAGCGTACAGCGCAGAACTACGCGGAATGACCTGTTATTGTTGCATAATTGGAGGTAGCCATGACAATTAAATACATCCTGTTTTTACGTTAAACAATACAGTACTAGTCCGCTGTCTAGAAACAAGGAACAGACCCTCAACTGTACTACTATACAACACAATAACACTTAACAACAATTAATCAATATTACAGCAGTTTTGATTTGACGTTTTATCTCTGCTTTACATGACCCGCCTCTTGGCAAGCTCTGAAAGAGGCCACTACACGTCCATAACTACGTGGAAGTGGGCGGGGTTCTACCACCTAACACAAACCACTGTCTCATTAAATAAGTACCATTTATCAGTAAAAGAAAAGGTAACTATTAAACTACAGATGCTCACTATTACTGGTTCCCAGTACCAATACGCCCTTGCAGTGAATCTGTCTTTTTCGTAAGGTTTAGAAGAGGTAAACAGTCTACTTCGTCACTATTTTTAGACGCTAGGCGAGGAAGTCTACAAGCACTAACACGCCTTACCTCTACAACTTTCTTAGTCACAATTGGGTTGCTCGTTTCCGCACCACATTTACGGATTGGTCTTGGACGTTTCACTGTCCGATGCGGATACTTCGGATAGCGTCCATGGCCGAACAGAAAATGTACTATATTTCTAGTTGGCTGACAGTAATTCATTTTTACCTTTCTCTGATTAAAGGCAAAAATCCATGCAACACGCCTTTCCACTTCAGATGTTTCCCACTGTCTACTATGTTTCGAGGGCTAGGTTCTTTATTTGCCTCGCATTCTGGCAAAGACTTCCAATTATATGTTCCAGCTTTGTGAAGTCGTGCTTCCTTAACCAGCATATTTCTGCTCGTTGAGGAATAATCTACATCGATACTCCGCAAGCCACAGTAAGGCGCGTGGCAGAGGGTACCCTGTACCACTATAGGTCATTTCCTTCCCTGCTCCACTCGCAAATGGAGAGTCGGAAAACGACTGTCTATACGCCTCCACATGAGCCCTAATTTGTCATATTTTATCTGCGTGGTCCCTATGCGTAGCATATGTTGGCCGCTGTAGAATCGTTCGGCTGTCAGCTTCAAATGCCAGTTCTCTGCATGTTCTCAACAGTGTTTCTCGAAAAACAAAAAAACAAAAAACGTCACGTTCCCTCCAGGGATTGCCATTTGAGTTTTCGCAGCATCTCCGAAACATTTACGTGTTGTTCAAACCTACCAGTAACAAATCTAGCAGCCCCCCCCCCTCTGAGTTGTTTCGGTGTCTTCCTTCAATCCAACCTGGTGTGGACCTCAAACATCCGAGCAGTACTCAAGAACAGGTCGCAACAGCGTCCTATATGCGGTCTTCTTTATAGGTGAAGCACTCTTTCCTAAAATTTTCCCAATAAACCGAAGTCGACCATTTGCCTTCACTACCACAATTCTCACATCACTTTGAAACGTCACGTCCAGATTTTTAAACTACCTGACTGTGTCCAGCTGGGCACTAGTACTACTGTATCCGTACATTACAGGTTTGTTCTTCCTACTCATCAGCAAAAGCTCACGTTTTCCACATTTAGGGCTAGCTGCCATTCATCACACTAACAGCAGCCCTGTGCTGTGAATTGCTCAGGGACCAAACTGCTGAGTTCCTCGGTCCCTAGACTGAAACACTACTTAAACTAACTTATGCTAAGAACAACACACACACCCATGCCCGAGGGAGGACTCGAACCTCCGGCAGGAGGGGCCGCGCGATCCGTGACATGGCACCTCAAACCGCGTGGTCACTCTGCGCGGCCACCGACGGGAAATTTTGTCTAAGTCGTCTTGCACCTTCCTACAGTCACTCAACTTCCGAACGTTACCATGTACCGGAGCATCATCAGCAAACAATCGCTCACGCTGTCCACAAAATCATATCAGTGAGCCCATTCCGTACGGTCGTACCTTCGTCAACAGCCTGCAGTTGGGCGTCGTGTCAAATGCTTTCCGGATATCTATAAACGTGGAATCTGCCTGTTGCCGTTCATCCACAGCTCGCAGCATATCAGGTGAGAAAAGGGCAATCTGGGTTTCGCACGAGCGATGCCTTCTAAAACCATGCTGATTCGTGGTCATAAGCTTTTCAGTCTGACGAAAGTTTATTGTATTCAAAATGAGAATACCTTCAAGGATTCTGCAGCAAACAGAAGTTGAGGATATTGGTCTGTAGTTTTGCGTTTCCGCCTGCACCATTTTCCAGTTGCTGGGACTTTGTGCTGGGCAAGAGATTCACGATAAATGCAAGCTAGGTAAAGGGCCAATACCGTAGAATACTCAAAATATCCAAGGGTGTACTGCCGGTCTATAGTGTCCAACGGTCACAATATTTCGACGATCAAACATGTCGCCATCATCTGATGATGGCGACATGTTTGATCGCCGAAATATTGTGACCGTTGGACACTATAGACCGGCAGTACACCCGTGAATATTTTGATTATCAAATACGCAGGGAGAAACTCAAGAATCACACCGCAGAATACTGTTTGTAAAATCTGACTGAGATTCCATCCAGACCTGGTGACTGTTTGATTTCGGATCTTTCAATTGTTTCCCTACGCCAGGGATGCTTATTACTATGTCGTCCATACGGGAGTCTGGTCGATGGTCAAATGACTGTATGTAATTCTCCTGTGTGAACGATTACTTGAACGTGGTATTTGCCACGCAGAGTTGCAGCTCGGTTAGAGGCGCCATGTCACGGATTGCAAAGCCACTCCCGCCGGAGGTTCGCGTCCTCCCTCAGGCATGTGTGTGTGTGTGTGTGTGTGTGTGTGTGTGTGTGTGTGTGTGTGTGTGTGTGTTGTTCTTATCATAAGATAGTTACTTTAAGTAGTGTGTAAGGCTAGAGACCGATGACCGCAGCAGTTGGTCCGTTAGGAACACACACAAACACACACACACACACACACACACACACACACACACACACACACAAACACACACACACACACACACACACACAGAGAGAGAGAGAGACTGAATGGTAGCCTTAGACTTGCTTAGCGATTTTTTACGTAAGGCCGGATCAACTGGGCATAGGCCCATGGTTACCGCGATCCCCTTACGGGAGACGTGGCATAAAGTCCTACTGACCTTACGACGGCATTTCCCTGTACGCATCATATGTCCGCGGATGGCCTAACCTGAGTCCATTGGCCCAGAAACTCGCCCCATACCCAGTCTCTGAGGCACGTAGACTCCTATGGTATACCCGCATCAAATACAGGATGATTTTGCTAAATGGGGACAAACTGCAGGAAAATATCCGTGATGGGATATGGAGGAAAAAAGCTGGAAATGCGTTTCATAAGATATCCACCCAACTGAAGGTGAAGGTAAAAGCTCTTTGAAAGTGTAGGTCTCAATAATCAAAAACAGACCTCAGAATACTAACAGACAATTGGGAATGTTCTATCTCCACTGGTGTTTTAGTAGCATACTCAAAAGAGCTGTGAGCTGCAGCAGCATCATGCAGTAGCCACATTACCCTCCGTACCACCAAAGGAACGTATTCTAGCTGTGGAGGTGGATTTGCCTCGCCTTGAGGCGTTTTGGGAAGATGACTGGTCCCACGAGGCTGTTGCCAATAATCTCCGCCCTCACATCGAGGCTGAAATGGTGGAAATGTTTCGCAGACACCATGCCGTCGGCATTCTCCGCAGTCCACAAGTGAGTGATGTGAATGTTGACGGTTCGCCCCCTCGTAATGGTAGCTTCATCCCTGACTAAGACGGCTGATAGAAGTGCCAGCGTCGTGATGCCCTGTGCGACGAACTAGCTATTACAGACAGTGACAATCGTCATGGAGAATGTTCCACACGGTCATCTGGCTTACCCCATGCTGCCGAGCCACCTGTTTGCTGCTGGTACCGGGATCATTGTCAAAGATCTTTTATCCCCGCATTTAAGAGGGTATGCCTCCCCTGTGACCATATGTCTGAATGATCTTGTTTCTTCCTTATCCTCTCTGTGATCACCTTCTCCAGTTTCTCTCCACTTACCAAAAACACCCAGTATATGCGGAACGGACTAAAGCGGAACGACCACATAAAACTAATCGCAGGAAAGGTACATGAGACTGAGAGTCACTGGAAGAAACCTCCAAACGCGTAGTCCATCCACGAAGGAGATAGCTTACAAGAACCTCTTTCGATCGTTACTTGATTTTTGTTCCTCAGTCTAGGACTGATAGGGAAAATCAAGAAGATTTAACGAAATGAAACCCATTTCGTCACATATACGCTTGGTAATCACGAAGACGTCTCGCAGATGCTCGTAGACATAGCAACTAGGTTGCGTGATACGGACGCAGTTGTAGGTTGCGGAATTATACCTCCACATTTGATGTGGGTGCCACTGACTGAGGGCCACAGCTACCAGCCACAGCCCGACGTCCAGCATTCAGCAAACAAAGACAAAAAAAACTCAGTCTGTTGGAAGCCGTGGAAATTAACGAAGATCTGGTCCACAGTCCTTATTAAATAACCAAACAAAGCTCAGTATTTCCCCTCCTCTAAATTTCACTTAATCCTCACAGTTTTCGAATCCTTCCCACATTGACGGTTCCTTTCTAGTCCTTCATTTTCATGTATTTATTTATTTTATTGTAATTGCCTGTGTACTCTATGTATAATGTTGTTACAATTTTCAAAGCTACCTTTTACTCTGTCTCTCTCAGTTTCCATGTATAATACCTTCTCAATCTCTTCTTTACTATTTTTGTGAAATACAATTTTTTTTGTTTTGTTAATGTAATTTAAATTGTAAATTAAGTGTTAATATTTTCTGGTTTGCTCCTTTGTATTTATTTACTGTTCAACTATTAACTTTTCAGTTGTATTGCCACGACACTGTCAAAGGTGGCAGTCTGTGTTCGTACCTAACTCTAGATGAGTTACAACTTTTACAATGTTGTTTACAAAATTTTAATTTTTTTGTCGACGAAAGTCCGTTAAAAGTATGACGATGACGGTGATCTTGTAAGACGAGAACCGACTAACTAAATAAATTAATCCTGTAGAGCACGCATATTGTGCTTTGCATTTATAGCTGTGTTGGTGTGCAAATAAGCAACAGAAAAGATGGTTGATAGTTGTGGCTGTGTGTGTACACTGTATTTTTCCAGGCTGTATATTAATCGTAACGACGTGACTTTAAGGGGCGTGTCGAACAGCGGGCCACGAACCGAGTAGTCGCTAAATTGCATTTCAGGATGTTTGTGCTGCAGTCTGTTGTCGGTCGTGGCTTCCATGTTAGCGGCATTTGAAGGCTTCCTATTCTCCGTCGTTGGGTACGACTGCTTAAGAGCTGCATTTTATGCCGTCGTTAACGAACAACTAACTGCTGAGCGGCCTTCAATTGTGAATGAAACGTTTACCTCATGAATCACACTCGGCACTCATTTTCGAATGTGTCGCAGGACACCTTCGGAACTGAACAATTTATTTGATGATTTGAGTAAATTTTTTGAGTAATGTGCAAAAATAATATTTTCAGCTGTAGGAGCTAACGGTGTTTATTCTTTTTTCTTCCCTTTCAGAAGTTATTGTCGAGTGGTGTTCTGGTGAAGGACGATGATTCGGTAAATCCGCATGTTACCTTTAGACAGTAGAAAGTAATAATTTTAAGCTTGAAATATTTTTCCTCATTTACATCTATTTTAGCTTTGATATCTGAGCGATGCTCCCAAGCTTTACTGGAACCGTTTTAGTAAATTTCGTGCCGTTTGCTCTACAAGATTTATTGGATTTCTTTGATCCTTCGAAAGTATGAAGTGTCTTATAAATGACGCGTCTTTTCGAGGTGTGCTGTTTTTGGTTAGCACTGAATTACGGAGTGAGAGAGTAAGTTTTTCTAGCTCTGTAACTCCATCCGATAGGGGAGTAACCTTTAGCAGTATCATATATTCTTATTCCACAATAATCTGTGGACGAGATTAGAATTAACATGTAACACCATTTGTACAGTATTTTGATTTGAAACTTCTTCTCTCTTCTCTTCACGATTATATACGAGTAGCGAAAATGGCTGCAAGCATTCTAGCCTGATGCCTTCGGTTAGAGTGTCTCGACGACACTGGTCCAGCTAATTGATTTTTGCACACTGAGCCAAACCTTTAGTGTAACAATTACACAGGCACTGAAGGATCCTAGTCAGCGTACTTTGAGATAAAAATTCATAGGTCAGAAATGAATATTTCAGGGGAATGAAGAATTTAACGAGCAATACATGCGAGGGACTTGTTTATGAACTACTTACATTCCAGAATAACCAACTGCGAGCCGCATCGACTTAGGAAATCAATAAACAGTCGGTTGGGATGTTTTCACGCCGTAGCTACAATTGTTAACATTTCTTGACTGGAGAAGATGAGGCATTCCGGTACAGAAACTTGTAGTAACACCTTTAAACGTATGGCGCAGCAGCCTGTAGTTCCCAGCCAGATGAACGAAGGTGGTTCAAAATGGTTCGAATGGCTCTGAGCACTATGGGACTTAACTTCTGAGGTCATCAATAACCTAGAACTTAGAACTACTTAAAACCAACTAACCCAAGAACATCACACATATCCATGCCCGAGGCAGGGTTCGAACCTGCGACCATAGAGGTAGCGCGGTTCCAGACTGCTCAGCCACCCCGGCCGGCGAACGAAGGTGCAGAGGAATCTTTCGCAATAGGTGTTGTCCCATCTGGAACAAACTTCACGCTGTGGGTAGAATCTTACGTGAAAATGTGTAGTTAAAGTCACAAAGAGCTGGCCAGGGTTCCCAAGAGAAAACTGAATTGTTGGCGCAGTAGATGGTTTTATGCGGGAAAAAGTTCATCAAGACGCCGTCAACTTGCTCTTAAAATGCATACTTTGCAGAATACGATGTGGATAGTGCTGGCAAATCAATTAAGTAACTCCGGTATCAGGCCCAGCGGACCACGCGGGGGTGTTGAGTGATGTCCTTAGGTTAGTTAGATTTATGTAGTTCTAAGTTCTAGGGGACTGATGACCATAGATGTTAAGTCCCATAGTGCTCAGAACCATTTGAACCATTTTTTTGGACCACGCGAAGTGGTCAGCGCACAGCTCTCCCAAACATTTTCAGATTTCTACATATATGAAATTGAAGGTGGAGTGTGGGGGGGGGGGGGGGGGGGGGGAGGGAGATACTAAAGGTACTAGTGATATCGCTACGAAGTCTTTCGCGACGTATTTCTTCAGTAAAAGTCTCTCGGTGTACAGGACCAGCCCTGACGACGACCATGAAGGTAGTGGTCGAAAGCTTGGAGTTTTATCCTCAATTGACGCGGCATGTACACCGAGAGACTTATTAGTGACATCGGTTGCATCGTGACAATGCGCGAAATCAGCGGCGACGATTGAAAACTTTTGCCAGACCGGGATTCGAACGCGGTATCTCCTGCTTACTGGACAGTGAGTTAACCACTGCGCCGCCCAGGCAACTGAGCAGACTGTCACGGCACGCCTCCCCGGGCCGGCCGGTGTGGCCGTGCGGTTCTAGGCGCTTTAGTCTGTAAACGCGCGACCGCTACGGTCGCAGGTCCGAATCCTGCCTCGGGCATGGATGTGTGTGATGTCCATAGGTTAGTTAGGTTTAAGTAGTTCTAAGTTCTGGGGGACTGATGACCTCAGATGTAAGTCCCATAGTGCTCAGAGCCACTTGAACCACTTGAACGCCTCCCCGCCGACCCACACTCCCACCGAGGGCCGTCTATCCGCAGACCCTGTCTCGTGTCCTCCACGCTCGCTGTTCAGAGATTCCCGCAGGAGGTCGGACGTATTGGTGCATCTTCACTGAAGAAGGTGGATTCGTTGGCCATCTAGGTGAATCAATTATACGAATGTGTGGTGTCTATTCTTTCGGAAAGAACAGACAACGCGCATTCATATTAAATATTTCTAGATACTGGAGGCGATACTTGTCATTCAAGTAGCTACACAGCTGGCATCATGCGGTTGAGTGTTTGTTGTTCCGGTCCCTCATCAACTGTATTGTACTGAAGTGAACTTGAGATGGCAGTCTGATACGCTGACCGCACAGCAGCGGAGGCGGATGGACAGTACTAGCGGAGCAGCTTTCACACTCCTGCCATAAATGACGCGTGCAAGTGTTTGGATCAAATGATTTGAACCCAGAATTCAATGCTTTCAATGAATTATGCAGCGCGGTACCGAACTCCCGAACGTACTGCTGTTGGTATGGTTCGAGAATGAGTGTCCTTTCTACCACTGTGGTCCCAGAATGAATTTTCTGTATGCAGCGGAAATTGTGTTGACATTAAACTTCCTGTAATGTTAAAACTGTGTGCCGGACCGTTTGCAAGACTGGAGAAAGGTACAGGCAGAAGTAAAGCTGTGAGGACGCGTCGTGAATCGTGTGTAGATAAGTCAGTCGGCAGAGCACTTGCCCGTGAAAGGCAACGGACCCGGCTCTGACGCCCACTCCGGTACACACCTTTATTGTGGAGAGGAAGCTCATACCTCTATGGTGTTTTGAAGTAATGCAATACTCGTTTATGAAATGATATTCTCCGCTTGTCTAAGATCACCAGTATCGAATTTCTACCATCGCCTGGTCTAGAATTTTCTACGGACAACAGTATCTTATTGAGTGGGTTTTTTGTATTAATAATGCAAATAGACGCTTTATAATCATTTTAATACATTTGCTCTACTATTAACTAGATTTAGAGCTACTGAAGGCTCATCTTCAGATGGTTAGCATTCACAGGCACGTTACACGTGATACAAGATGCAGCTAGTAGATGGTGATGTGACGCAGGTAGCTACATCAGGTATAAAATGTGACGCGCCTGTAAAAACTAACCACCTGAAGATGAGCCTTCAGGAGATCTAAAGCTATCTACTGAAAGAATAAAAAGTTTTTTAAAGCACTATAAAACCGAGCGAGGTGGCGCAGTGGTTAGCACACTGGACTCGCATTGGCAGGAAGACGGTTCAATCCCGCGTCCGGCCATTCAGATTTAGGTTTTCCGTGATTTCATTAAATCACTCCAGACAAATGCCGGGGTGGTTCTTTTGAAAGGGCACGGCCGACTTCCTTCCCCGTCCTTCCCCAATCCTATGAGACCGATGACCTCGCCGTTTGGTCTCTTCCCCCAAACAATACAGCCCATTATAAAGCGCCTGGTCACATTAGGAGTGCGCTATTTCAGCCACAGTCACACTTTCGACGTTCATGTAAGAGAGAGGATAAACGGGATTTTATTTGCTGCCACCCTGTCTGAGTGCCTCAACATGGTGCATCTCACCTCGGCATTAACGTCACTTACATCTGAACAACTGATACGCTCATACAATGTGCACTACCCGATCAAAAGTATACGGACATATATTGGTGGACATCAATATGGGGTGTGCCGACTCTTCGCCTTTGTCTACTTGAATACTACTGGAGACTATTTCAGAGGAGTGTCTCAATGTCTGTCAGGATTTACAGTCAATTTTCCTCAGGAGCTGAAACCGAAGAAGATAGTTATAATGGACGCAGCAAAGTCGATGTTCTAACTCATCCCAAAGGTGTACCATTAGCATTAGGTCGGGATTCTGGGCAGGCCAATTCATTTCAGGAACGTTACTATTCACAAACCGTTGCTTTACAGACGCTGCCTTTTGATAGGATACAGTTGTCATGGTAATACAATCACTGTCTCCGAATTGTTGCTGTACTGTAACATCCTCCTGCATTTAGCGTTATCTGCAACTTAGTAAGCCCCGAAAAATCCCCTCATATCCTTAACAGCGCTTACTTCGTACTTGTTTATTTTATTCATGGTATGGCGACGCCACCAAATATTAAGAAACACAGTTCACAATATAGGTTTAAGCATTCAGGCACCAAGTTAATATGTTCACGTTCTGCAAGTTAACAATTCAGTAATACTGAAAGTATTACATTTAAACATAACATTAGGACTGTTAAGTAAAACGTATGTACTTAATCAGAGTTCAATATCTATTGAATGTAGCCAGTTGATGGCAGAGGAAGCAGCACCCGTAAAATCACTGAATGGTCCCGCGTTCTATCTCGGAGGGCAGTCGCTGTCAGTATGCTGGACGGTTTGTTCTTGATCACCACAATCGCAGGCTGGAGAGTCTCGGAGCCCACTCGTGCATCACAGCATTGCACCTGGCGTGACCGTTTCTTACCCTGTTTAGTCGTGTCCACTTACTTCTCTTCAGATCAAATCCTGGTAGACTGGCAAAGGGATCTTTAATACCTTGATGTGTTATTGTTACAGCATTCCGACTCGTGCACAGTTCTCCATACCTCACTGTTAGCACTATGCATGATGGAAAGTAACGTTGTCCAGGCACTCGCAAACCCAAATCCTTCCATACCATTGCCCCATCGTAACAGGTTATACCCTCATTCATCATTCCAAATGACTCACTTCCAGTCATCCACTGTCCTCTGGTGTCGCTCTTTACGCCACCTCAACTGTCGCTTAGTACTGGTTACAAAAATATGTTGCTCATGAGTAGTTGCTCCAGATCGCTGTATCCCATTCTTTTTAACTTCGTGCGCACACCCGTTGGTTAACTGACCTGCTGGTAACAGTTTGGAACTCTCGGGTGATTCCTTCGGCTTATTTCATACTAATATTTACCACCGCCCTTCACAATGCTCGCCGGACGCTACCCATCAGCAGATGACATCTGCCTGGTCTCGATTTAACCTTGGTTGTTCCATCACTTTTCCATCTCACAATGACACTACCAACGGTCGACTTGGGAAGCCTTAGAAGGGTTGAAGTGTCCCTGATGGATCTGTTGCTAAGGTGACAACCTATGACTAGTCCATACGACTGAGCTCTCCTGACCTGATTTTGCAGTTACTACCTCTCCACTCTCAAGAAAACATTTCCCGCCTCTATACTTGCGGGTCCACTTTTCGTGGCATCTAGCGGCCCATTCCTAAGACGCAGGTCCACTCTTTTCTTCTTTCTTTTTTTAAAGGGCTACCAGAAGTTATAGCTGCATGAAATCTTCTTTGGAACTAAAGAAGAACTGTTTCGTATGGGTCCTGTCTATTAAAACATGATACGTATTTGCAAATAATTGCTAAAATTTTGTGCATATTTTGAAAACATTCGTTCACACTAACGATCATCAAGTTGACTACTGATTTGAGCTTTTGTTATTGCTATAAAGTCAATTAAAAACTCAGTATTAATTTATGAGTGTTAGTTCCTTGTCTCAAAGCTCTCAGTTTAGCATCCTTTATCATCTGCACAAAGTTTGACCGAAATGTTCGAGGCAACGAATATAGTTATGTAGGTGTGTTTTGGGATAGCGACCACGCAGAGACGGTTTGCGTTCAAGAGACGTCCCCTCTGCGGCCCGTCGTATTCCACAATGGCCTGACTGGGAGAATGGCGTGGGAGGGGAGTACTCCGCCGCGCGCTACGGCGGCCTCTGTGAGCTTTCACTCGAGCCGCCAGGACCCGAGAGATGCGCGCTTTCCATTTCGTGCCAGCTGCCGCATCCGATTCCCGTCAAAGCCGACGTTGTACGAAATACGCTGTAGCGCTGGCGGACTCCAGTCTACAACCATAAGTTGGAGAGTTTACAACTTTTTTGTAGCGACAAAAAGAAGGAATAACAATTAGACATGATATCGAATCCTTCTAGCCATTGCAAGATATATGTTGTTTTAATGTGTGCATCGAAGTCGAGATCTCTTGCCGGACCGTGGCTCATTGTCTTCCCATTGCTCTTTCCTATCTTCGCCGGAGTCAAGAGACTAGTACATCTAAGAGAAATGGTACATCCTGTATTGGGTCAAAGTCTTGAATGACTCCTCGCAAGGTGCTGGGATGACGAAATTACTTGTGCAATACGCACGAAGAGCAAGTATTAAGATTTGAACTAATATTCAGCAATCCGTTTTAACTTGCCAAGCACAAACGGTGAAGGTTATGAAGTTTAGTATGACGTCTGTGTTGAAGTAATTAGTAATTAGAAACCAAACGCTAGCTTGTTTGCACAAGTTCAGTGAATACGTGGTCTAAAACATCGAAAGAAATTTAGATATCCGTTCACTAACACATAACTCGTCCACTTGATGATATACATGTTACTAACGCCCAGAGCCATCAGAATTGCCAACAGTACATGTGATTCCTCATGGACGCAATGATAAACCTCAGACACGTCTTGCACGAAGGCAACAGGACTTCAAGCGCCGTAGCGCATAACTAGCAAGCCGGGGAACTTATTCAAATTCTGCCTTCGAATCTGTCCTAGTAAGAACCTAGTCAGTTATTGTAGGATAAACACACTTGTTGGCCCCGGTATCGACAACAATGTTATAACAATAAATAACAGCGTCGCGATCTATCAGGCCCCTCGAATAATGTACCCGCACCAGAGCCAGCCTAACCCTAATGTGCGGCTGCTTTGATATCATGCAATGCACACGGATCCAAAGATGAAATCTGCAGCGTAAAACTTGGAGTATAATGCACGAATAAAAGTCTTCTGATAAGGAAAGCTGAAAACTTCAGAATAAATGTCGAAACATCGTTCCTAACACTAGAAATTATCAACTCTCAAAGCACAGAAATACAAGCATCTGTATATCCACAATTACTAACGGGAAAGATTCTAAGAAAACTGAATGAAGGCGAATTTTTTTTTCTTCGTAGGTTATATATTCATTTAGACCTCTTCTTAGATCGCAATAAGTTTCGGGTTGAAAGTTACATTCGACTGTTTAACTAAAATAAGATGCCATACACATGAAAATGGCAGCAAAGTTACGAGGTGTGCCAGTTTTCGTTACTGTTTACAAGTTATTTTTTGTCTGAAATGCGTGGCTGACTATCGAGCCATTACGAACAGTATAATTTGTAAATTATAACGAAAGGTAGCACATCGTTTGAGTTTGAGTTTGCCGCCATTTTCATGTGTAAGGCACTCTGCTATGGGTAAACGTTCAAAAATAGGTTTTTAGCTCGTAACTTATTGAGTAGCAAGGACAGGTCCTAATAAATATAAAATTTAAGTGGAATAATGTCGCGTTTGTTCAGCTTTTCTGCTGTGTTCCTCCTAGGCCAGACTTCGGCCAGAGGTTACTGGTAGGTTATGAAGGTTACATTTATCTCATTGTGGCGGTCTTAATAGTGACACCACCGACAAAACCATGCTAATATGCTTAACAGTTTAAAACGACTTACTTCAGATAGCTTACCATTTAATTTTGCTGCTTTCACTATCGAGTTTAGGTATATTTAACTTCTGCAAAATGTGATATTCTGATTTTTCGCATATATAGAGGCGTATCCCAAATTCATTTCCGTTATTTCAGATTTTCTTAAAATTTGATTTCGTGAATCATATTTGTACTGGTAGTGTTGCAGATCTTGTTATCATCCGAACAGTTCAACTGTGCTTGAAGATTATCGGCATTATGCTTTTGATGTATGGAGTCGTTTGTGAAGTGGTGCCTGAAGCACGCCATCTCTTCCCACGTTGCAGACGGTGATCTAAATTGTATCGCGCTTTGTTTCGTGACGTAACAAGAACCCCTTCAAAACTCTTATTAGATTTTCCTCGTCTCTCGTTTCTGCTACCAAGCCCACATTCTCCCGCGACTTTTTCATCTGCTACTTCGCCTACTACTGCGTTCCAGTCCTCCCATGACTATTAGATTATTATCTCCTTTTCCATACTGACTTACACGTTCAATATCCTCATACATAAGTTCTTTATCTCCTCATCTAATGCTTGGAAAGTAAGCATGTATACCCGTTTTATAGTTAACGGCGCTAGTTTGCTGTCGAGTGTGGTTAAAATAATTCGTTATGAATCCTACTTCCGTTACACCATTTTTTGCACTGTTGATAACGCCATATATTCGTCTGACAACAAACTTGTTATCCCTCTACATTTCACTTCGCTGACACTCACTCTATCTAGTCTGACACATTACATTTACTTTTTCAGATTTTCTAGTTCCAATACAACGTTCGAACTTCTAACATTCCGCGCTCCGACTGGTAGAATGTTAACCTTTCGTTGATTATTCACTATTTTTGCCACTGTCTCTTGCTAGAGATCCTAGTGGGGGCTAATCCGGAATTTTGTCCTAGCTAGTACAAATAGATTTGAAATGAAAGCTTTTCGATTAAGTTCCCATCTAATTTGAGTCAAATTAGACGCAAACCCATGCGTTGTTCGTCCCCACATCAGGAACATTTCTCATTGAATATGAGGTTATGACTACGTCGTCCCATTAAACCACACATTCTTACAAGAAAACTCGATGGACGGGCGTACCTTCGGTTTCAGCGGTGGGATGTTCCAGGAGTGTTTCAGGGCAGTCGCCTTGTGCGAAGTTGAGGAGTGTGGTAGATTCACGATAGCTCACCGCATATTTTGCTCCTAACGGAAGACGACATACAACTTGCCGGTATGGTTCAAGATGGATAGGTCGAGCAGTGATTGTATCCTGGCTTCCAATCGCACTTGACGTCAAGCCTTTCCATTTTCATGTGTGCTGTCATCTCAGAGGAGAAGTGTACAGCACTGCCGTCGAAATGGTTGAAGAAGTGGATCAGCAAACTGCAGTCTTTTCAAGATTTATGAGATGAACAGGGGTTGCCTGTAAGAATTCGTATCATACTGCATGGACGAATGCACTACGCATCAAAATGTGGGGACGAGATGTGGAACACCTCATCTAACACATGAGACTGTACAACATATTGTTACATGTAACGTGTTAAATTTCTTGTTAAGGTAAACCGTGGCTGAAATTTAAGCCGAATTACACGAGCTCTTAATCAAAAAGTTTACACTTCAAAAACATTTGTACTGACTAGAACAGTAATTTTGTAGCGAAGCAAGTGGCTGTTCATGACCACACGATTCGCAATTATCTCGTAAACGGTTCATTTTCGGATCCACGTTTACTGGAGCGCTTTTGATTCTACTATTTGTACTCTCAAGCGTTTCAGTTTTGCTATTAATTATGACGCATCCTGTATAACGTCGAATATAGATACATCAAATTTACTTAGACAGCCACTACCTGAACTTATAAGCTACGTTTATAGAATTAATTAAAAATGGTTGAATCACAGAAGAGCAGTAACTTAGAGCAGTAGCTGTGATGTAACCAAGCCTGAGATATAATCTTACTCTCTCGATACCGTCGGGTACAGATAATTTCACTACATAAATGGAAATATTCATATAAAACTTTACCCGCAAAAATTCGTTACTTTATGCACAACTATTAATATATAATGCACTGAGAATAAATTTTGAAGATTGAAGATAAAATATGTAAATTAAATTTACCAAGTTTTGGTATTTATCGGTTAAGGTCTTTGAAAACGAGTTCAGTTCTTTAGCTTAGAGAGTCGTCTCTTTGTACTTTTTAGAGATCCTTTTTGTACCTTTTCGTTGTGAGGACCTGGTGGGAAGTTGTGGTAGAATGGAAACATGTGTGCGTGATGAGGTAGGAAGCAGCTCATGGAAGCAAATGAGTTATGCTTTGTTGTTCCGATGTTTAAAGAATTAAAATACAAATATTCAAAGTGCAGATATTTTTTGTTTCATAGATACACATTCACCAGATTTTCAAAATCCTAGCATCATTGATGGGTTCTTGCACAAAGTGGACCCGCGGTATTACAATACTTCTATAAGAAGACAACAAAGACAACTTCAAGACAACCAGCTAGGTAAAAACCGTATTTTAATAGAATATACCATTCAAGCAATTCCATACAGAATGACAAATGCCCGTTCCAGGAACAAAGTCATTGTATATCAAGTTCAAAAATAGTTCAAATGGCTCTGAACACTATGAAAATTAACATCTCTGGTCATCAGCCCCCTAGAACTTAGAACTACTTAAACTTAACTAACCTAAGGACATCATACATCCATCCCCTAGGCAAGATTCGAACCTGCTACCGTAGCGCTCACGCGGTTCCAGACCGAAACGCGTAGAACCGCACGGGCAAACCGGCCGGCGTATATCACGTACTGAATGGGTATATGCGTAGATAAAGCCATTTGCCTTGTTGGAGTTAACCGCTGAAAACAGCTGCTCCGACATAGAGCCTTCCTCAGCTGCCATATGTATTTTATAATGGAAGGTTAACCACGTCATGCAGTCGACATTACGCACAGAAAGCCACGAATAAGTCCTTCGGTGCACGACAGCCGGGATCGAGTTCGAGACTAATGATACACTTGCATATTACAGCTCTGCTTCCTTAGCTACTTTTTTGCTCCTTCTCCAGACAAGGGCACGGTGGTTCGTCCGTGACGCGGAAGTCGGCCAGTCAAGGAGAAACCGACGGCCGCAGCGGCAGGCGCGCTACGCAGCACGGCGCCATGGCTGTGGCTGTGGCTGTGATCCCACCTCGCTGCCGCGCTCTGTACAGCACGCCGCGGCGCCCACGTACATTCTTCCGACAGACGCGCGCGGCTCCACGCTACACAGTCGCTTTCCTGAGCGAATTTCGATGGAACACGAGCATAAAACTTCCCGCGCGCAGTACACACAGGCAAACTTCACGGTAAGTAGCTAGCCAATCACTACACAAATAAATGAGTCTAAGTAATTGAGGATGGCACAGTCCTTCATTCGTATACTAAAATACTTATTAAAAAAAAACGTTCAAAAGAGTCAGCGACTGCTGGCTTTTACAGCAAAGCGTTGAGCTGTAGGAAGAGGTGTGTCAACTGCAGCATTTCTGGTCTTGTATACCACTGGCCATTAAAATTGCTACACCACGAAGATGACGTGCTACAGACGCGAAGAGGAAGAAGATGCTGTGATATGCAAATGATTAGCTTTACAGAGCATTCCCCCAAGGTTAGCGCCGGTGGTGACACCTACAATGTGCTCACATGAGGAAAGTTTCCAACCGATTTCTCATACACAAACAGCAGTTGACGGGCGTTGCCTGGTGAAACGTTGTTGTGATGTCTCGTGTAAGGAGGAGAAATGCGTACCATCACGTTTCCGACTTGATAAAGGTCGGATTGTAGCATATCGCGATTGCGGTTTATCGTATCGGCCTCGTATCACTAGCAGTCGAGATGATAGGCATCTTATCCGCATGGCTGTAACGGATCGTGCAGCCACGTCTCGATCCCTGAGTCAACAGATGGGGACGTTTGCAAGACAACAACCATCTGCACGAACAGTTCGACGACGTTTGCAGCAGCATGGACTATCAGCTCGGAGACCATGGCTGCAGTTGCCCTTGACGCTGCATCAGAGACAGGAGCGTCTGCGATGGTGTACTCAACGACGAACCTTGGTAGAAAACGTCATTTTTTCGGATGAATCCACGTTCTGTTTACAGCATCATGATGGTCGCATCCGTGTTTGGCGACACCGTGGTGAACGCACATTGGAAGCGTGTATTCGTCATCGCCATAGTGGCGTATCACGCGGCGTGATGGTACGGGGTGCCATTGGCTACACGTCTCGGTCACCTCTTGTTCGCATTGACGGCGCTTTGAACAGTGGACGTTTCATTTCGGATGTGTTACGACCCGTCGTTCTACCCTTCATTCGATTCCTGCGAAACACTACATTTCAGCAGGATAATGCACGACCGCATGTATCAGTTCCTGTGCGGGCCTTTCTGGATACAGAAAATGTTCGACTCCTGCCCTGGCTAGCACATTCTCCAGATCTCTCACCAATTGAAAACGTCTGGTCAATGGTAGTCGAGAAACAGGCTCGTCACAATACGCCAGTCACTTTTCTTGATGAACTGTGGTATCGTGTTGAAGCTGCATGGGCAGCTGTACCTGTACACGCCGTCCAAGCTCTGTTTGGCTCAATGCCCAGGCGTATCAGGGCCGTTATTACGGCCAGAGGTGGTTGTTCTGGGTACTGATTTCTCAGGAAATATGCACCCAAATTGAGTGAAAATGTAATCACATGTCAGTTCTAGTATAATGTATTTGTCCAATGAATACCCGTTTATCATCTGTATTTCTTCTTGGTGTAGCAAATATTAATGGCCAGTAGTGTAAATCGTTATCACGAACAGTCACCAGAAATGTGAAACTGTACAATTCACAAAACGCGAAAACGTAGTCTTCAATGACCACAAGCGAGTAAGGTTGGGCGGTAGTAAGACTAAGTAGCACTCGAACACAGTATTTCAGGTCTTGAGACGTTATATTTATCTTGTATGTTTCATTGTTGTTGATCATGAATACAAATATCTCCATTTATTTCTTCGTTAACGACAATTAGAATTAACATTGTCAATTAACTTTCCAATTAGTGACTGAAAACGATTTTATAAGTGTTGTAAAATAGACACGCTCTCAATGTCAGGGATCTTCCTTTGTATAAAATCAAAGATATAGTCTGTGTGGTAATAGAATCTGAGAATCTGAAGTTTGCTGTGATGCAGATTGGACACCACTTGATTGCGAGAAAAGCGAGCGAAAATAAATCTGTACACGGGGGTGAAACTTTTATAGAGATATTCCGTGGAAGCAAAAAAAGATGGGAGTTGTCATTACGTCACAAACTTGATGCCGACGTCCGCCACCTTGCAGAGCCCAAAACGTTAGGTTCTCCGCATTTATGCCTCCATTGTTCTCCGCGGTGATACTTCCCCGTTACGTCACTCTGACGTGTCTGAGCCCAGTTTCGACCGTTGAGGATTTCTATCGACTTTTATGGTCGTATCCCAAATAGCATCCGGTACTTTCATTTTGTGGAGACGTAGTTATTTCGCCAAAAATTCCAGCTTGGGCATGTAATGTAAAGCTTAAGGGAATCACATTTCATTCGTAAATGGAGGCATTCAAATAATACTTTCTTTTCTGTACACGAGTCATGGTTCCGCTGATTACGTTCATTCTTTCCTGTGTTTTTCATTGCCTTCCAAACAGGCAACCCTCCGACGTCCGAGCCACACTGAGTCGAGGTCTCGTCCCTGCGAAACTCACGGCTACATGACCGCTCAGGTTGCTGGTGCAGCATCTCATGCCCTAAATTCTCCCACCTATAGTTATTTATTGTTCACATTTTCTCCCTCTTTAAAAAAGATTCTGGCCAGAACAGCTTGAGACAGCGGTCATGTGTATATGAGTATAGTGCGTATGATTGTATGAATGCGCGAGTGCGCTTTGCTTCTTTTGTAAAGAAGGCTTTGACCGAAAACTTACGTGAACAATTTTTTCGTCTTGCATAGCTGCGTGCTGCACTGTGTGTGAGTAGCAATTTAACAGCCTCACAATACAGTTATTCTCTCGTGACTTTTTTTGTTGTTGCAGATAATCCAGTGTACTTCAACAGGAACAATGATGTGCATAATTACAATAGCAGAAGAATAATTGACTTTCGTTACGCCAAATTAATTCTGTCTGCAGCACAAAAAGGGGTTCACAAAGCTGCAACCAAAAGTTTTTATCACTTGCTCAGTGATATAAAATGCCTGACAGATACAAAAGCAAAATCTGAAACTAAACTGAAAACATTTCCTTTGACAATTCCTCCTATACTGCAGAAGACTATTTATTATTGTAACGTGTAAATGGTGTTGACTAGGAATTACTGTTTAACATCTTTAATTACTTAAAAACAGAAAAACTAATAAATAATCAGCATTGAGAAACATTTACAAAAAAATTGATGTTAATATTAAATGACTCGTTCCACATCATTAAGATTTATCATGCAAATGATACGTGGAACATGAAAATAACTAACTCACTAAAGGTATACCACAAAGCATGGTACAGACTTCCATACTTTGAAAACTTAAGAACGAAATTCAAACGTAAAATGAGGCAGATGATTAAAGTAGACGTACATTCCAGTTGTGATATGTTTTGCTATTCCTGAAAAACTGACAGAATTACTGACGAGAAATATTCCAAGAGAAGAAGCAAACAGTCTACCGTTGGAAAGGCAGGCTTAAATGGTACACAGGTTAGGCTATCATTACTAAAAAAATGACACATATACATGTTACGGGGACTAAGGCTTTGGACAGTTCCCCTAATCACATTTACAGTATCGCACAATGCTGGAACATGTTTAAAAATTATATCTTTTTTACCCTGTAAACTGCTGGCATTGGTCACACACTGAATGACGCATCATAGGTAAGATTTCAAAGCGAGAAGATGAGTAAACTACTATGAAACTAATGTACTGGCAATCTAAGAAAACAAGAACTCCATTCTGCATGGAGGTACGCCTCTATGCAGTTCTGTTTCTTTTGACATTTCAGTAATCGTTTTCTTTGTTTGACAAGCATAAGATACGATAGCATGCCTTGCGGCTCTCATTGAACACGTTTATGGACTAGCAAAGAACACGCAGGTAAGCTTTTTATTTGCAAACGTGAACATTAAAAAAGTTGTGCATTCGAGTTGAAAGATGAAAATGTAACGAACAAGAAGCAGTACCAGTAAGCAAACAAGCATTGATTTCAGAGTTCCAACTTCATTTACTATTGAGACAAATACAGCAAAAGCATGCTTTTCGCACCATTCCATTCTCTTCTTGGTTATTCTGTTTTGAATAATATCAACAAAAAACAAGTTACATTAACGAAGCCAAATGTCTTATTACGAGAAAAAGTACGCGCTTAAAAACAGAAAATATTTCGAAATGGCCTGCCTGACACTGTGTTATTCATACGAGGACTGTAATTTTTAGCATTTAAAACAGTTGTTCGTGCACATGACCAAAATAGTGAACAAGAGGCAATAGTAAACAGAATCGGCTAATGCTTTTGCCTGTAATGCCATCTCCCTTCTCTTGTTACTCTTTTCACAACACTTCCCGCAAACTCGACGTCATAACCAATATCGACGACCGCAGGAGCAGCAATCGACTTTGTGACAAAGAAGAATATGAAAGTTAGATTCACTCGCAACAATTTAAGCTGTCACCTTAGGTTTCTGCCTAGCCATGCACTCGAAAATCGGCACATATTCGGAGATAAAGAGCCAAATATTAGGGGAAACGAAGAATATTAATTTTATTGCTGCTTGTTTTAGTCGCTACAATTAAAGGTGTCCTCTTAGATTCCTGCCTAACCACGCACTCGGAAATCCTTAAACATTTATTTCATCCTTCGTTCTCGAATTAGATGGAAATGTAAATAACACTGAATATTGCAGAATATACACTCCTGGAAATGGAAAAAAGAACACATTGACACCGGTGTGTCAGACCCACCATACTTGCTCCGGACACTGCGAGAGGGCTGTACAAGCAATGATCACACGCACGGCACAGCGGACACACCAGGAACCGCGGTGTTGGCCGTCGAATGGCGCTAGCTGCGCAGCATTTGTGCACCGCCGCCGTCAGTGTCAGCCAGTTTGCCGTGGCATACGGAGCTCCATCGCAGTCTTTAACACTGGTAGCATGCCGCGACAGCGTGGACGTGAACCGTATGTGCAGTTGACGGACTTTGAGCGAGGGCGTATAGTGGACATGCGGGAGGCCGGGTGGACGTACCGCCGAACTGCTCAACACGTGGGACGTGAGGCCTCCACAGTACATCGATGTTGTCGCCAGTGGTCGGCGGAAGGTGCACGCGCCCGTCGACCTGGGACCGGACCGCAGCGACGCACGGATGCACGCCAAGACCGTAGGATCCTACGCAGTGCCGTAGGGGACCGCACCGCCGCTTCCCAGCAAATTAGGGACACTGTTGCTTCTGGGGTATCGGCGAGGACCATTCGCAACCGTCTCCATGAAGCTGGGCTACGGTCCCGCACACCGTTAGGCCGTCTTCCGCTCACGCCCCAACATCGTGCAGCCCGCCTCCAGTGGTGTCGCGACAGGCGTGAATGGAGGGACGAATGGAGACGTGTCGTCTTCAGCGATGAGAGTCGCTTCTGCCTTGGTGCCAATGATGGTCGTATGCGTGTTTGGCGCCGTGCAGGTGAGCGCCACAATCAGGACTGCATACGACCGAGGCACACAGGGCCAACACCCGGCATCATGGTGTGGGGAGCGATCTCCTACACTGGCCGTACACCTCTGGTGATCGTCGAGGGGACACTGAATAGTGCACGGTACATCCAAACCGTCATCGAACCCATCGTTCTACCATTCCTAGACCGGCAAGGGAACTTGCTGTTCCAACAGGACAATGCACGTCCGCATGTATCCCGTGCCACCCAACGTGCTCTAGAAGGTGTAAGTCAACTACCCTGGCCAGCAAGATCTCCGGATCTGTCCCCCATTGAGCATGTTTGGGACTGGATGAAGCGTCGTCTCACGCGGTCTGCACGTCCAGCACGAACGCTGGTCTAACTGAGGCGCCAGGTGGAAATGGCATGGCAAGCCGTTCCACAGGACTACATCCAACATCTCTACGATCGTCTCCATGGGAGAATAGCAGCCTGCATTGCTGCGAAAGGTGGATATACACTGTACTAGTGCCGACATTTTGCATGCTCTGTTGCCTGTGTCTATGTGCCTGTGGTTCTGTCAGTGTGATCATGTGATGTATCTGACCCCAGGAATGTGTCAATAAAGTTTCCCCTTCCTGGGACAATGAATTCACGGTGTTCTTATTTCAATTTCCAGGGGTGTACTTGCATTACAGTCACAAGAAACTCCCAGAATTTGTTGACAATGCTAATGTGAAGGGGAAAAGAATGCGGGAGGTGAGTTGAGAAACTGCATCTTCGACTCCAGAAACAAGGACATTATCTCTTACGCTAGGACTTCGGCATGTGGAATATTGTCTGCATTGTCATAGCATCTCTTGAAGACTTATATGGTTGATGCATTACTAATTGATAGATACAATGGTGATGTGTTGGTGATAAATTTTCAGTGCTCCATTACCTTGAAATTGCGTTGTAAGTATGTTGCTCGTTCTCTTTTAGATTTTTACTCGCTCCCGTAATACTGCGTGGAGTAAATGATTTCGTATTTGATTTCGCTTCCTATAGAACAGAAGCTAATTGTGTTGCATGGTGTTTTGTAGACTGTTTATACACTCTGGGTGTGAACTACTCGATTAATCACACTTTAAGTACATTGTTTATATTCTACTTCATTTTTATTCGCAACCATTCCTCTGACTTTCTTGCATTAAGTGGAGGACACAATATTAGCGGCGTTCGACACAATTAGTATTCAACTTTATTACCTCTGGTTACGGAATGAGTATGTAACTCTGCTTTGAAAGGTGTTGCTTCTTGCCACTAGAATGCGTGAGTCTTGACGTAAGAATACGTCATTATTATACCAGGTAGACTACTATTATGTAGCAAACACTTTCTACAATACATATTTGTACATAGAACTGTATTATGGTATAGTGTGAACGTAATTCCACACTAGTCATGAGAGATTATTTGGTTTGAAATATCCATTGGAGTGGGAGGACGATTTATTGTTTATAATACCTCTTAACAATATATGAACACATTTCGCATAACTATTACAATATTTTTAGCATCAGCGAGGAAGAATGATTTAGCCACTAACACTACAAAGCATGCTCAGTTGTAAGAAGCAACACCATTCACAGCAGAATTATACACTCATTCCGCAACAAGATGTACAGTAATAAAACTGAATACCAATTCTGTCCAAAGATGTTGACATGGAATTCTTCATTAAAGTATGAAAAACGGGTGCAAAATAAAAATGAAGTTGAATGCAAGAAAACTTGCATAGAATTAAACTGAGCAGCTCACACACAGATTAGTAAGCAGTAACAAATATGCGTCAATTCACAGGAAACGATGCTACAAAACCAGTTTATTTTTATACGAAACAAAAGCACATAGGTAATCATTTACTCCATCCAATGCGAGCAATAATCTAGCAGAATACGGGCAACATGTTTACAATGCAGTTCAAAGAGGGCAGTACAAACCAATTGCAGTATCACGAACAGCATGAGGTGAAACAGTTCCTGCGTCATGTTATGTCAGGTAATTTTCAGGGTTTTACATGTGCTAAAGTTCGATTATTTTCACTTGATAAAATTACCACACAGTCGGAAATGAAATATCAGCTTTTACAAATAAATAATTTTGTAGCCAAAATGTGACCACAAGGTTATTTACAAAATTTTATATGACTGTGAAATCTTAGTTTTTTATTCAGATTTCTCGAATACATTACTTTGCAACGGCACAAAATCCTTCCTGTTTCCAAGAAGACTAATAGACTACGATGCTTACCGATGATGAATAAATAAAAAAGATATTGTCATCTAAACCGCGTATTTCGGATTAAAAATACGGATTTTCGCCCTATATTTCTCATATTCAAATTTCATTGCTAGGCCTCTTGAAGCGCTGGTGTCGTTCGCTGTTTCCGTGCCGTAACACGGACCTTGCACTTATGATGTTTACGTGTTCTTCAAAAAAAAAAAAAAAAAAATGGCTCTGAGCACTATGGGACTCAACTGCTGTGGTCATTAGTCCCCTAGAACTTAGAACTACTTAAACCTAACTAACCTAAGGACATCACACACATCCATGGCCGAGGCAGGATTCGAACCAGCGACCGTAGCAGTCTCACGGTTCCGGACAGCGCGCCTAGAACCGCGAGACCACCGCGGCCGGCTCGTGTTCTTCGAGTGTATATGTCGGCGAAGTGGTGGCAATGCATGTAGTAAGGCCTTAATGTGACGCAGTTTATTGGCCACAGCACATTGTTAATGAATGAAGAAGCTTCAACAAAATTGTTAAGAATACTATATGGCCAACAAACTGCGTCACAACATATTGAAACTTATCCAAAACTGGAAGAAGACCCTGCGCTAAAGTAACTGTTGCCGCCGAACTATTATAATGCACCAGCAGCTTTACCTTACCCCAAGCTGTAAGGTCTCAAACAATTAGACTGTAAAACTGATTGGACAATATATTGTATGTGTACAACTTTAGTCTTAAGAATATGTTAATTATTTACCTGATTCACCATTATCATAAGCCGGGTCCATATCCTGTCGTTATAATAACTGTCACATTGTAAAGAGAAAGAAAGACTTATGTTAAAGTATTAAATCTGCTATAAAGTAAAGTAAAAATTCTCTCTTACTTTCATAAAGTAAATATTGATGGTTAATCAAAGCAATTAATGAATTTGATACTATAACAATATAAATGATTTTAAAAAAAAGGGATATTAATGAACCACTACGAGCAGCTAATCTGGAATTGGTGTAGTACATTCCAATCTCTAAACCAGACATATTATTCGACTTCGTATGTTTAGTAATTTTTTGTATCCATCCTCACTATCGTGAGGAGTATTAAGCACTACAGATGAAGTCACGTAAAATGTCGGTCTAATTTAGGTTCGTTCTGCGCCCCACGTCGCGCATTCTCCGACAACCAATGAGTGTTCAGTTAGTACTCTGAGCACTCTGCTTTTTGCAAGTTGTTATCGCTGATGGTGATGGTAGGCAACAGATTGTACATAAGCAAGCGAGAGACATAATTTGCGGGATAATTTCATCGAGCGGGAAGCCCTTGGATGCGCATACCGCGACTACCGTGTGGAGCTGGCAACAATACACTCCTCGTCCGTCCCTCGAGCTGTGCGAACAGCAGTTGCCCCTCAATCGGGCTACAGTCGTCGGCGTTGTGTAGTGACGTAATGGTAATGGCTGTGGTGACGTGACCTGGTGCCTATTTCCACAGTTTTAATTTTAGTCCGCGAAGCCAACGAATGTGAAAGCAAAAAAGACTTGGTTGTGGTGACACACTCATATGCTAGTTAGCCCGTTTGAAAAAAATCGCCATTGATATACAGTTATAATCCCCACGTTGTTTATGACGTTTGTCGCACATTTCCTACATCATTTATCAAAGCGGACAACTAGTATCGAATATTCCTCTTCATCGTTTCAGCGTTGTCTTATGTGTTGCTGCTGATTGTGAAGAATTTTATACTTAATTACTGTGTTTTTTGGTAATCAGTTTTCATCATGTGGAAGAGTTGTACTTGACTCAGTGGCAGCGAATATTATAGTGAGGTCATGCTTATTAATCATTAGCGGGTCGCCTGAGGCAATAAGTCAGCGAATTTTGTTTTTAAATACTTGTGAAGTATTGAACATAATACTAACTGAATATAACAATTCAGTGATAGCTTGCATATTCAGTTGAGCTCCAGCGTGTGTGACGACCATTGTCAGCCACTCATGTATCATTAGTGTTGCGTAATTTCATATTCAATCACAGTCAATATAGAAATGAGTGTCCACTGTGTGACTTGTCACCGTATTATTTCCACTCAATAAGTTGCACTAAATTGCGGTTTCAAAATTAGTAAGAAATTCGGCTAAGTAATCAAAATTAATTTTTACATTTATATAAATTTGTATACCGTAGTTGTTGGAGCATCACATTTACGTGTCGTCATAACGATTAGCTGTAGACTCTGCTACGTTCTTTTTCTTTATATTCTTCGGAATCCAAGCTATTTGCTATAATTAGGTATATTTAATTACAGTCTCTCGCAAGAATACTAAAGGGATAGTAAGGTTACGACTCATACCCGGGAGAACGACCATCTAGAGTTTCGTTTTCCGTGATTTCCCAAATGTGATTAAGGAAATACCGAGGTGGTTCCTCTGATAAACACAAGATCTATTTCATTCCCCATCCTTCTTCTATCTGTGTACCTCGTCATCGACGATACGTTAACCCCTTATCTTTGTATCTCTTTTCCTATTACAACAATACCTATGCTACATTTGAAAATATCTTCGTACAAATACCCACGTACAACAGTTTGTTGGGATTTGAAATTGAGCTATCACACACTTACACGACACCAGAGTAGTCATGCTAGGTAGTGTCGTGGTGTCAGTGGTAGCCTGGCCAGAGAGACAGGTGTTCCCAATCCTGCTGCAAGCAGACGGCTCCCAACGGTCTCTGGCGACACAGCAGGTGCAACAGTTTGTCCCTGGATGATACTAGGTCGGTTGGGCCGGTATTACACTATCAAATTTCTTTGTCAAATATCTTTGTCAAAGATATTTGATGGTGTAGTAGGAAACTTTGTCAAATGTCGTCCAATATTTGATCAAATCTAGGGCCTCGCTGTAGATTTGATCAAAGAAGTCGCTTGTCTTCTGTTCACTGCAATGTGACATGTTACCACATGGAGTGCTAGCATCGCTGCATTCTGTCGTATGTAGTGTTTTTATAAACATTGCCGGTAAATACAATTGGTGTGTGCCGAGAACTACAAAATTAATAGAGATGTATGAAACTGATGAGGGGCTTTACAACGTGAGGCACGCTGAATACTAAAATAGATTACGTAGATTGGAGATCTAATCTAACCTAACCCTCTCCTGTAGCAAGGAATCGGAGTGTTACAGTGAGCCTGTGTTCTGCAGATGTAGCAGTTCTTAAGTGACTATTGTGCTTTGTGATATGAGGATACACTTCATTGAGCACATACAGAAAGGTATGCTCATCCATTCTTAAGTAATTGATGTACGACTTGACGTCCTCCACTATAAGCTGACTTAACAACTTTTGTTGAATGCTTTTATCGTGTCGTCGTAAAAACCCATGGCTTCACCCAGGTATGTTTCCTTTTTTTTCCCCTTGCTTCTCTTCTGCATGTGCACACAGTGCAATTGTGGTACATGCAACTGCTGCGGTTAATAACAAGTTGTTGTTGTCAGCCATCTTGAACTTTGACGAAAAATATGATGACAATGTAATACCCCTTCTAGCGCTACGTCAAAGATCTTTGTCAAATATATTTGACGGAATAATTGATCACACCTTTGATCAAATCTTTGACAAAGAAATTTGATAGTGCAATACCGGCCTAAGTGTAATACCGCCCTATGCCGCTCGCACAATGCGTCGATCTCAAGGCGTGTGTGTGTATATACTGCCTGGACGTCTAGCACCTGCTGCACAGGTGTGGGAATGTCCCACAGACCGCAGTTAAAAGCAACGACAAACCACCAATGCACTGTGCCCAGCATGTGCAGCAATCCGTCGATACGTCCATCCCGCTTTCCGCAAGCCCAGAGTACGATCCCGACAAAATGGCTGAAGCTGTTGTACAGCAGAACATATTCGTCGACGGGGCATCTTTGGACCCTAGAAAGATTGTTGCAAACACCATCACCTCTAAACTGAGGACTGTTACTGCCTACAAAGTCAACACAGATGGTGCACAGACCGACCTCCTGAACACCATCTGATCGCCGCTGACCGTGACAGTTGAACCACTAACACTACAACCCGTCACTATGTGATCAAAGTATGCGGACACCTGGCTGAAAATTACGAGTTCCTGGCGACCTCCATTGGTAATGCTGGAATTCAGTATGGTGTTGCCCCGCCCTTAGCCTTGATGACACCTTCCACTTTCGCAGGTATACGTTCAATCAAGTGCTGTAAGGTTTCGTGGGGAATGGCGGCTCATTCTTTATGGAGTGCTGCACTGAGGAGAGGTATCAGTGTTGGTCGGCGAGGCCTTGCACGAAGCCGGTTTTCCAAAACATTCCAAAGGTGCTCTACAGGATTCGCATTAGGACTCTGCAGACCAGTCCATTACAAAGGATGTTATTTGACGTCTAACCACTGTGCCATAGGCCGTGCGTTATGAACAGGTGCTCGATCGTGTTGAAAGATGCAATCGCCATCTCCGAATTGCTCTTCAACACTTATGTATAATACTTATATTGTCTTTGTTGGCATCTGAGTTAAGAATTTCCAAATAGTTTACAGGTAAAAAATTAAAACTATGCAGACATAACATAATTTGTGGTCTTTTCTCAACCTTGATTGTCTGGAAGTTGTCCATCAGTCAGTTTTTGTGAATTATTGTTGCCCCAAAAAACAAACTGAAGAACACTGTTAAACAAAGCACAATAACTGACATGCAAACTGTCCAATGATTTATACCGCCTACAAGAAAATGCCACAGGGTACAGAAGGGCACATTGTAAATACTGTTTGTCAGCATTTATTAGACACACAGACTTTCACAGTGTCAAACACGATCCATTCTCTAGTAGTATATTGCAGTCTCCAGTCTGGTAATACCGTGTTCTTTTGCCAAGAAATATGTAAAACAAAAGGAATATGTAAAAGAAAACGCGCTTAAAAAACAATGTAGGTCTCTGCTGTGATAGTGCCACGCAAAACAACAAGGGGTGAAAGTCCCCTCCATTAAAAACACGACCACACCACAACACCACTGTCTCCGAATTTTACTGTTGGCACTACACTCGCGGGCAGATGACGTTCACCGGACATTCGCCAGACCTATACCCTGCCATCGGATAGCCACATCGTGTACCGTGATTCGTCACTCCACACAACGTTTTTCCACTGTTCAATTGTCCAATGTTCGCGCTCCTCACACCAAGCGAGGCGTCGTTTGGCATTTAGCGGCGTGATGTGTGGCTTATTAGCAGCCGCTCGACCATGAAACTCAAGTTTTCTCACCTCCCGCATAAATGTTGTAGCACTTGCAGTGGATCCTGATGCAGTGTGGAATCCTTGAGTGATTGTCTGGATAGATGTCGGCCTATTACACATTACGACCCTCTTCAGCTGTTGGCGGTCTCTTGTCAGTCAACAGACGGGGTCGGCGAGTACGTTTTTGTGCTGTACGTGTCCCTTCACATTTCCGCTCCACTGTCACATCAGAAGCAGTGAACCTATGGATCTTTAGGAGTGTGGAAATCTCTCGTACAGACGTGTGACACAAGCGACACCCAATCACCTGAGTGCCCCATTCGGCTCTCTCACGATGTCTAATGACTACTGAGGTCACTGATATGGAGTACCTGACGGTAGGTGGCAGCACAATGCGCCTAATATGATTTTTTTTTTTTTTGGAGGGCTATAAGGATACTTTTTATCACATAGTGTACCCTAGTGGCACTTAAAACAGTCCGTGAGGGAGCTGCCAAATTCTGCGGCTCCTGTGGTTAAGGATATTTGTGTGCAATTTGGAGATGTCTGCAGAGTGCTTTGCGACGAGATACCTATCAGCGGCAGGTGGGACACTTAGAAGCGAGCAGCGGGGGCTGTTCCCACGGCGCTGCCCACGGAGGCACCAGCAGGTGCAGCGACACGCTACGCCGCCTACGCCACCCCCACCCCTGCCTGAACCCCCCTGCCACGGGCCGGCGCGATTCCATCACACGGGCGCCCCACAGTCCCTGCACACACCTGTAGCAGTACCGAGCCTCTCCTTCATGGTTGCTCCGGCAGGGAACTACCACCGCATAGTTTCGTTTTTTCGTCGATTTCGACGTTCTTGAACTACCTTTTATAAGATTAATACCCTCACGCTCGTTCTGAAGCGTCATTCGTAGTAGCTGCGACTACATTAATACTCTCACGCTCTTTATGAATATGTCCGTAGTCCTTGAAGAATATTTTATTGCCAGTTGGCTCAGATGAATTCCGTGGTTTAATTGAAACTACAAGTTACTGTAACCATTCACATTAGTCTTTTCATAACATGTTCCGGGGGACTGCCTTGATCAACAGCTGAATTTATGTCAGTTATGAGCAACAACGCTCCGTTATATTGTATGTGCGACTTTCGAATAACGTGTGGCGCTATTTGACAGCAGATGGCATAATACATTTTATTACTAAGTTGCAAGCTCTGGAAGGTTGTTCACATATGCAATCAGACTTTGCAGTAAAATAACTTTTGTCTTCTGCTGTCAGACAGTATCACAAGTTATCCAAAAGACTTCATATGACGGCTGTATAATCTTCCTAAATATTTAGCGAAAAATACAACAGTATATGTAACTGTTTATAGCAGTTTGCACTTTCAGCTACATTAAGAAAGGTCATGGTCAAGCCTAACATAAAACATTCACAGTTAAGACTCCATGAACTGCAATAATGTATGGCACCATCTCGTATTGGCATAGACTGAAAATCAGCTATGAATTGTAAGTAAAATTTTTAAGGTGAAAAGCAACCAAACTGAATTTTGTTCCACTACAACTTGTTTCTGAAACTCCACTTCTCGATTTATTACGTCATTATCGGTTAACAACGGACTACAAGAGACACCAGTATAGAAGATAGCAGACGTTGGATCTCTACATTATTAGCAATACAAATAATCTTTGATCATGACATTAGGTAAGAAACGTCAAATAGAGTGCACAGTGCTAATCACTCATGTTATGCACGAAGTATGTTACAATAATGGCTAAACTAAGTGCAAAAGTTTAGATTCCATAAGTTGCGTGGTAAATAGATGCCACTAAACAAGAGACACATTTCACTGCAAATATCACATGTGGACTAATTGCCAATAATATATAAGCAGTGATACAGAAATATTAACATAGGTTTGGCACTAGTCAGACTAATAATTCTGTGTCAATACGTACGTAAATTAGCAATCAGAGTTCATTTGATACTTATACTGAAATCTATCTCTCGTATAGTGGCAACTGTCTACAATGTAACATCTTTCCGATAATGTTGCAAACACTAAGCCCGTAAGTATTGTGGTATATTTGATACATGAGAAGTTATGAGCACTATATTTGATATTTACTATCTAATGTCATGAGCAAGGAGTATGTGCATTTGTTTGGTTTCCATTTGGTGACCACGATCGGTTTCTTGAGTACTAGAGACTTTTGTGGACGTTCATCAACTGCTACCTAGTGATTATCTAAAACATCGGAAAACGGTTCTTAATAAATATTAGTGGAATGAAACGCAGTTTGATTTTCAACATTAAAAATGAATTTTACCATCAAAAAGTGACCGAAAATGCCACTACCCTAAGTAAATGCTTACGTACAATAAACCGTTGAGTTTTTTAAAATGGTTTCTTGGCAGTAATAGTAAAAACTAGTGAGGCAAACCGTCTCAATGTAACTGCAAACTTGCGTAACTCTCCTAGAATCACAGCAAGTTATAGTCTGCAGTCACCAACTACTTGTCAGTTCCGGTCACTGAATCGAAGACATGTTTCGATAAGTTTACATTTCAAGTTCATAAGCAACGGTGCTGGTTAAGAAAGAGTCCAATGGATAAGTATATAAGTCATTGGATAAGTATATAAGTCATTGACACCAATGGTATTCTTGGCGCATATGTCACTCTGTTTGTAATCACTTCGGTGGACGCCTGGTGCCAGTGGCACTTCTTCGATTATCGCCGCGTCAAACCGAGGTATCTCCTCCTCCATCCCTCCCACACCCTCTTTTACTTTTCTCAGTCCTCCGCTGGAAAGGCACCCTGTGCCATGAGCTACATAGATCTGCAGCAGATATCAAACGTTCAGGTAGATTCACCGTTCTATTATAAAATGAATGTTGACTTATATGGCACAAATCAGAATTAGTGAAACATGTGCGAGTTAGTAACCGCTTCAAGACACAAAAGTAAAGTTCCAAGAGACGTTTCCACCACCACTGCTAACAAAAAAGTAATTTCGCTCATGTCAGTGACATAACACATGATAAGTCGGTGAGAGGTCCACGGTCATCCACTCCGCTATCTATCGTGAGAACCCTCCCCCCCCCCCCCCCTCCCCCTCCCAAACAAGTGAAGCCACTCGGCTGGTCTCGCTCTGTAGTGCTGCCGATGCAAACAAATAAACAGGAGTACTCCCGAGTATAGCGTGACCAGTGTCTGTGATTATAAGGGCATCACAGTGTTCCGTTGTGGTTTAGAGGAACACGTGGAGCTATTTAGTGTACATACGACACATGAGAACAACATCACTGGTGGCCTGAGAGGTACACATTATTCTCCTTCCTGGAGATGAAATACGTAAGTAGGAGAAACAAATTGCACCTGACGTAGTTTCTGGACAATGTTTTGGCTTGTCCACGGGTAACACAACTCTTTCGAGATGTCTTGCATAAACTCACTCCATTTCGCAATTCCACCACGACGTCCTCTGAGGCAGGATGCTCCTGACTTAGGCAAATGTATTGAAAGGGTGTCAGGGGTGTTTTTCCTCTACCACTGTAGTTGGGTGTTCCGGTAGAAACAACGACCATCAGTTATAAATGAAAATCATGAAAACGTGGATGTTCTACGGTATCGGTTTATTTGGTTAAAAAGTTTTCGCATGACAAGGCCACCATTATATGATAAATGATTGTCGTCATGAAACACTGTATCCTCTTTGATGAAGATTGTCGATCTTAACCGGATGATGGCCTTGAAAGCTAAAAAGCGCTTAACCGAATAAACTGATGCTGTAGCACATGCACAATTTTGTGCTTTTTCATTATCTACGAAGCGAAAATGGAAGAATCAATTAGCGTAACAACCATTCGTATAACGGCATCAGCTACGTTCTCGCAGTTCAGATAGAATAAGCGCACACACACAAAACTGTCACTTTCCACCTTCATAATGAAAGTAAACATAGGATGAGTGCGTTAGTTTCAGTAACTCGGCAGTCACTAATTAGCTTCATTAGACCTCCCATTAAGGGCTCTGAGCCTATGAACCTCATCTTCATTTGGAAACGTTTGTTAGGAACGTTACGAGTTTTCTAACGTTCAAATAAAACAGTCACAGGTCGTCTATTGCGATTTTTTCACAAGACTTTTTTTTATTCACTTATGGGTCCAGTAGGACAACGCGATGTACAATCAATCAATGTCGCTTTTGATGGTTGGCCTTCCTTTGTGTTCAATTTTGTTTCATCCTTTCAGAATGAAATCTCTTTCTTTCATCAGACCACGGTGTTCCAGTCCAATTTCCCTCTGACCAACGTTCCAATCAGATATCTTTTGTCTGAATGTTTTTTTTTATCTGTATCGCCTTTTTGTATTATACCGGCTACTTTAAGAGCCTCCTGAATCGTAGCGATCCATTTAATTGCCTCGGTCTTGGCCTTGCTTCTGTTCTCGCAGAATTTTACTATTTGTTTTGTCAGCCTAGTGGGTGCCATTCTTTAATATACCAATAAAATTTAAGTCTTCGTTTCCTCACGTCCCCAGGTATGTCTGTGTATTCTTCTATTTCCTTACTACTTCTTAGACTATAAGTTCATCCAGCAGTAATTTTGGAGCCTAATATTTTCCTAATAATCTTTCTTTTGAATTTCATCAGTATCCCTCTTTCTATTTAAAATTAAAGTTTCTACTCCAAAAAGACATTGAGGTTCGATTACAACGCAGTAATGCCTAAGTGTACTGTATGTAGAAAGTGATTTTTTACTATAAATACTTTGTTTTAATCTGAAAGCAGTTGCAATTTTTTGACAGTGAACTTCATTTTGCAACTTTTTCCAGACCGTCGATTCAATCCCACCTGATTCCAGGTACAATATTCATGGAGCATTTTGATAACCACAATATTATGTCATTTATTGATTACTTTCGCGAGCCAGACGCGAGCATCGTTAGATATTCAGTGCCCTGGTGGCAACGAGTTAGAACTTTAAGGCAGCGATCATAATCATCAACACTACATATTGTGACTCAACCATTTAAATCACAATGTTTTTGCCAGCGTAACAACCTGTCAGCATGTAGTCTTTGGGAATAATTAATAAAATTGGTCAATTTATTATTTATTGCTAAGTTAACCGAGAGGTAAGGGGAGGTAAGTATTCATTCTAATTAATCAGGAGAAAAAGAAGTTACATTGTAGTTCCAGCGGTATATTTATTTACCAGTATCTCTTAACGGATTAAATCTCTAATTGCCATTAAGGCAATGAATATGTGAGGATGCTCATGTCCGACGAGTGAAAGTAATCAATAATTCACATAACACGCAACGTATGGCTGTTTATCTGTACGTGTACGTTAACTGAAACGGTCACTGCTCCCTCCCTGCAGGCAGTGCCTGCGTTTGCTACTGGTGTTTCTCTTCCACAACACGTATCATGCGAAATGTGGAGGGAATGTTACTTTATTACGGTAAAGTGTAGTCGCTTATTGGCACTCTGAATCGTGTAAATACGACGAAACCGTACATAAACTTGTTTACGAATAAAGAATGGATGGCTGGATTTAAAATTGTCGAGCACTAAACAGCTTGGTCATCAGAACCATTTCAAAAGATCGTGGTACTGGTAAGTATTACCTTGTTAGAACGAAAAGCAAATGCCATATAACGATAGTTACAGCAATAGGAAACGTCGCATATGATTTCTAACAGATCTAGTCGTCCAGTTGTCATATGTAAAAATAATTAATAAAGCAGTGGAAGTTGGTAAGGAGGAATCGCGGAAATAAAAGCATGATCCGGCCACTAAAAACTCATTAAAGCCCCCATTCAATTAAATTGGGCAGAAGTCTCGGCGTCACACAAAACGGCAACAAGACGGGGGGGGGGGGGGGGGGAGGGGGGGGAGGGGTAAGTCCCTCGGTATGCCAAAGGCTTCCCTCTTATTACCGTACAACGCACAGGACGTTAAAACACAGTGGATCATGAGAGTGACGCCACGAACACTGCACTCCGACGGGTCTTCTGGCGCAAGAGATATGCCTACGTCACTGTGCAGTATCCGATACGAAGGCGAGAGAGGATCACTTCCATCCTTCGAAAGAGGTGGTCTTCTGCTGGAGTCCCTGAACACGTGGAAATCGAGGAAAATGACGAAGCTCACATAGCAGCGAAAGCAGCCTGCCAACAAAATACTATACTTCAACTTCACATCCTCCTACAGACTGCCGTGTCGTGAGTGACAAGAAGAGTGTTGGCTGTAAGCGAAACCACCCAGAATCGTATTTTTGTAACATTTTATGTTTATAATATGCGAAGTTCGAAAATAAAATATCAATCAGTCAAAGGATTTCGATGCAACCCTCAAAAATTCTCAAGAAAACCGACTCCAAAGATCTGCTAGGAACTTTAATTTATAGCAGTTAAGACGTTTTTTTCCTATTGGGCTCTGTTGCTCACTCGGTAGCGTCACAGAATGAAAATCGGGTAATCTATGGAAGCTTGGTTCGAAACTCGCTTTCGTCAAATATATGCTAACTAAGACATTTAATTATCATTATCCGTGAAAACTGCATGTTTTGTTCCTAATTACGTATCACACCCACTGGAAAAATAAATTCTTAATTATCGATATTTTACAAAAGATTGTTAAAAAAAGACTATGAATTTTTAAAAAATTACAAATTTGTTAACATTATTTTTTAAAATATCGGCAATGAAGAATTTGTATGTGCAATGGAAAGTGGAATTTCGGGTGCAATATGTAATTAGAAACAAGAAGACATGGTTCACATGGCTCTGAGCACTATGGCATCTGAGGTCATCAGTCCCCTAGAACTGCTTAAACCTAACGACATCACAAAAATCTACGCCCTAGGCAGGATTCGAACCTCCAACCGTAGCGGTCGCGCGGTTCCAGACTGAAGCGCCTAGAACCGCTCGGCCACTCGAGAAGACACGCATTTTCATAAATAATGATGATGAAGTATGTGTTGATTAGGATACACTTAATCAATTTTGTGTTTAAATTATGCATGTATTTGAACTGAACGAAAAAAATAAAATAAAAACGAAAAAAGATCATTCTATTGAGCGTTACTGAACGAGCAGCCCGGCCAGTCGTCCAAATTGCCTTAACTTTTGTGAATTGTTACTTGAAAATCTTCAAAGTCGCTTTCTCAAGAATTTTTTAGAGTTGCATCGAAGTGCTGAGACTAATTGTTATTTTAGTTCACGTACCACAAATACAATGTTGTTGTTGTTGTGGTCTTCAGTCCTGAGACTGGTTTGATGCAGCTCTCCATGCTACTCTATCCAGTGCAAGTATCTTCATCTCCCAATACTTACTGCAACCTACATCCTTCTGAATCTGCTTAGTGTATTCATAACTTGGTCTCCCTCTACGATTTTTAGCCTCCACCCTGCCCTCCAATGCTAAATTTGTGATCCCTTGATGCATCAGAACATGCCTTACCAACCGGTCCCTTCTTGTCAAGTTGCGCCACAAACTCCTTTTCTCTCCTATTCTATTCAGTACCTCCTCATTAGTTACGTGATCTACCTATCTGATCTTCAGCATTCTTCTGTAGCACCACATTTCGAAAGCTTTTATTCTCTTCTTGTCCAAACTATTTATCGTCCACGTTTCACTTTCATACATGGCTACACTCCGTACAAATACTTTCAGCGTCGACTTCCTGACACTTAAATCTATACTCGATGTTAACAGATACAAAACATTACAAAAATCCTATTGCCGGGTGGTCTCCTCGTAAGTGGAAAAGGCGGTGGCTGGTAGTGGCCAACAGCAACCTGCGGCCGTTTGAAACGACTACTCGCCCATTGCGCACTTCCTTTCGAACTCCACGAACAAAGAAGAATAACTGCCGATTCACTGAGAGTATTATTATCACGGTAAAAATTAGCACAGAGTAGGCGGGTGATGACGTCAGTCGCATCTGGCACGGTTCGTTCGGTCGTAGCTGCGACTGAGGGCAACCCCCGAGGTGAGGCGGTCGGGACGTGGGCGTATCCGCCGCCCCGCCAGTGGGGGGTGTTGACAAACAGAGCGGCGGCGCGGACTCACCGCGGCGGCCCCGCCAGTAGAGCCTCCAGAGCAGGAGGGCGACGCCGGCCACGACCAGAGCGGCCACCAGCGTGCCCACGGCGGCGCCGGCCGCGCTGGCGCCACACGAGCAGCTGGCGTCTGCGGCGTCCTGGGCGCGGGCAGCCTGCAGCGGCAGCAGCAGCAGCGGCGCGGCCGCGGCGGGGAGAGGCGAGCGCATAGCGGGCGAGCGTCTGCTAGCAGCTACTCATGGCACGGGCGCTGAGGCCGCACTGAGCGCGCCGCGGCCCAAGGTCGCTCTACCTGCCGCTCCCACCTTGCTGCCGCTGCGCTGCGCCCTCTCGCAGCCACGGGCCGGAATGCTCCTCCCCCTTCCCTCCGACCTCCGCCTCTGTCATTATACACATCGTACTGCGCCTCGCCGGGTTTCCCTTGACCGCGGAGGAGCGTGGTCGAGTCCACGTCGCGGAGGAGGAGAGGCCGTACTTTCTGCTCTGCACTGTTCGACCACGTATACGAGGTTCGTTTCTGAACCGGGAGTCCGGGGGAGATGCTTACTCTGTCCCAGTCTCCCCCAAATACAGTGGGTCCCATGAGCAATGGTCAAGTTCGGGGATACGGCAGGAACAAACAGTTGAAGCTAAAAACTCCATATCACCTATCCCGATTGGTATCCAAGATAGAACACATTTATGTACACATTGGTTTTGGGCTACTGGCGCGCACGGGTTTGTCTTAGGGACCCTCACATATTCAATAGTGTGGTGTGCGTACTGTAACATCTTCAGTACACACACCATCAGATTATTTGACTTGTCGCTCTAACGAAGTAGGCGAGTGTCAGCAATATCTCTCGTGGTCTTATGGTGGCGTGTTTATCTTCTGCCGTTAGGTCAGACGATAGAAACGCCACTTGCACGCTTAGAGTAGTAGATTGACGCTGACAAACTTTAAACAGAACTTGAGTAATTTTCACACACATTTATTAAAATAATAACAAGCATAAAAATTACTTAAATTGGTTCTCGATGCTATTTACAATTGACAATCTGACGTTCCTTTGTATTGGTACGTTAATCTTTTTCTCACATATATCTCTGATACTTGACAAAAGTGTCTATACATTTATCTTCATGGCTATGTACAGGGATATGGTAATTTTATTAGGCGCAGACTGAAACTTTACTATAGATGGTACAGTCAAATGTAGAACTCGTACAGACTGGTGCAGACACATGCAGACTGACTAATCGGAGGTCTATACACTCGTTATAATACCTCGCGCGTTCATGTATCACTGCGCGAGTGTGATCCGCGAGGAGCAAAGGTTCTACGTTAGCAGCAATCTCATTGGCTGCGTTACATATTAATACACGGATCGGAGGAAGCAGAATTTGGTCCGTCTATGGCAGCAGAGACGGACGAGCGCTGCGCCTGCGCTGTTCTGCTTAGCGGGGCGCGCTCTAGTGGGAAAGTTGAGTATGCGCTGTCTACGCGGAACTATGTACACAACAAATAGCATAGTCAAACCGTCAATACAGGTTGAATGACGTAAAACTTGCACCTCAGACATTGCGGAAATGGATAGTGCTATTGATGTTAGGTGTTCACAGAATGGATTGGTGGTCAGGGGCTCGTACTGTTAGCGAATCAGATTTTAATAATAATTACAAAGCGTAATTTTTGTGAAAACGACCACATTTTAAATATAACAATGCCTATTGACATTAAAAAACTGAAAGTAGAATAAATTAGAATGTCAGTGGTGTTTTTTGCAGAATTCTAGTGCGTGCCGATGGTTTAAATGGCTCCAAGCACTATGAGACTTAACATCTGAGGTCATCAGTCCCCTATACGTAGAACTACTTAAACCTAACCAACCTAAGGACATCACACACGTCCATGCGGTCGCGCGGTTCGGACTGAAGCGCCTAGAACCGCTCGTCCACAGCGGCCAGCAGTGCGAGTTGTTTATGAAATATCGTATCTTGGAAAGTCGCGCACCAACACTCGTTTGTGTCATGGAACGTGCGTAGTTGCTAGGTACGATGTTGCTATGTTTGTTTACAGTCTGCTTGTGTGTTCCTTGAGTGCATTGCGACTTGCTGGTCAGTTCGTGACAGTCCAAGCAGCAAATCGTGATTGGACCGTGGGATTTACCAGTGCAGAAAAAAAGCCGACATGGTCTAAGGACAGCGTAGGAAGAACGCAGTTCGTTCTAGAACGGTGTGCGAGGCAACATTTCCCAATAGGAGTCAGCCATCTCGGCAGTTATTTATCAACCTCTTCAATCAGTGACGTAAAAGTGATAGTTTAACACCTAGACAACGCAACAGAAGGTAACAACTGACGACAGAAGAGGAGAAATTAATGTTCTTGCTGTTGTTGCAGTTGATCCGCACGTTAGCTCCCGCGCAATCGCAGGAGAGGCATGAGTGACAAGTGTCCTACGCAATCTCCATGGACACAGGTTCGACCCCAACCAAAACTCCCTTCATCAACAGCTTCATGGAAACGATTATGAGAATCGTGTTAACTTCTGTACATAGGCGTTAAGACAGGATACACTAGATATATCACGTATCTTAGTTGCTAATGAAACCACATTTACCAACCATGGGTAGATAAACCGATGAAACATATACTATTCGTTTGTTGACAACCTCTTTGGCTTCGTTTGGTGGAACGTCAGCGCACATGGAGTCTAAATGTGTCGTGTGGGCCAGTGAACTATCAGCTCATACACCTGCGTTTCATAGAGAGAACACTGAACGTGCACAAGTATTACAGCTTCTTAACAGACCATCTCCCATGGATGCTAGAAGATATTCCTCTGCGGTCTAGGAAGAACCTGTGCTACCAGCATGATGGCTGTCCATCCCATAGCGTACGAAGTAGTACAGCATGTCTTCACGAATCGTTTCCAGATCGTTGAATTAGACGCAGAGGACCTATATCTTGGCCAGCCCGTTCCCCAGATCTGACGTCTGTAGACTCTTGTATGTGGGGAAAGCTGAAAGACGCTGTCTACAAGGACACACCCGATGATATTCCTGCAGACTGCTCGGACATCTCCGCTAAAATGCTAGCATGTGTGCAACAGTCGTTCCGTACCAGACTGTAAGCACGTATTGTCGCTGCCGGTGGTCATATTGAACACAAACATTAATAGTCAATTGTCTTGTTACTGGTTAGAATCTACATAACTAATGTATGCACTTTTCTTGTTCTTTAGTGTATGACACCACAGGTATTGTACAAGTGTCGGTTTCGATATCTCGTAAACGACTCGTACTAGAATCCTGCAACAAACACCACTGACATTCTAATTCACCCCACTTTTAGTTTGCACAAAATACACACTCTCTATTATTATAACCTGTTGATTTGGTAACAATACGAGCCCCTCACTACCAAACCATTCTGTGAAGACCATACATCACTAACACTTTCCACTTGCGCAATATTTTCGGTGCACATTTTAGGTGATTCACCCTGTATTTGACCATTTGAAGGGCCCTTATTGACGTATTGTCAGTACTGGAAATATTGACGATTATTATGGACGGTTCTCGAAATATTCTTAGCATTGTCAATACATACTGAACGTGTGGGGTCAAGTACTGACTATCTGACAAAATTCTCAATCCAGATGCTAACAGGGCATCATGAACCAGCCACACAGCGTCAGCATGCACTTTTTGTTTTCAGTTCGCTTTTGTGCACAACACTCCTCAGATTCAGTTTTTCTAGTAGTCTTTTGATACAAAACGATTTTACTAGACATATTCGAGGGTAATCATTGTATGAACCACTTTGAGGTGATCAAGGATGGATTATCTGTGACGCTGCTTACTTTATTAAGTTGAAAATATAGTTTAGGTTGGTGAATTACATAGTAGTTTGGAAAAACGCTTCCACTACGAAAAATACGTCGTATATCTGCAAATACTAGTAAGACGTCTGCAAAAGGCATGTCAGTTTCACCAAATTATTACAAAACGAAAAAAAAAATGTTTTACTTTGATTGGCTAGTCAGATATTTGCCAGGCAGTTGTAATTGCTTCGCGGGTTTATATAAATTTTACTAATTGTGTTTGCTGATACTCTATTACAGAACTAATCTTCGAGGATTCGAATGACCTGCCAGTCACTAGAAATGTCAAAGTTACTCCTAATAACTCGTCGACCGCGATTGCCTTTCTCATTTCCGTATTTTGTTTCTCTAATTTACGATGCAGGATCCGTGGTTCTGACCTGTCAGTAAATCAACCATTTTTTAACCATTCTCAGACCCATCCTTTATTTCGATGTTTTCTGTTGCTTGTAAGCTATAGCTAATTCAGTTGTGGCACATGCTTTCTTTTGCGTGTTCGATATCTTAAGCTTGTAAAACTGCGTTATCAACTGACAATTTTAGTCAATATTATTGGTGGTGTGAGATTGCTTCAGTGTATTCAAGGTTTTAAAACCTAGTATTGTCAATAAATACTGAACGTGTGCAGGTCCCTCTACTCAACCAATTTCTTTGACGTTTTATTCTAGCCCAACCTACCCCATCCGTTTCAACCTCTAGGCTAGAGATGACTTTAAAAAATGGTTCAAATGGCTCTGAGCACTATGGGACTTAACATCTGAGGTCATCAGTCCCCTAGAACTCAGAACTACGTAAACGTAACTAACCTAAGGACATCGCACACATCCATGCCCGAGGCAGGATTCGAACCTGCGGCCGTAACAACAGCGCGGTTTCCGACTGAAGCGTCTAGAACCGCTCGGCCACAATGGCTGACAGAGATGACTTTCTGTAATCAATCTAGCCCGTTGAAAGAACAGTTTTCCGTGGTGGGTTGCGAGTGAAGTAGTGCGAGTGCTTGAGCATGTATCAGAGAGCAGCATCGGTTAACGGTTTTTATGCAAGCGCCGGTTGATTCTACGATTATGAAGAACACGCAGACATGGTACATGCTTACGAGTTCTGCAATGGTAGTACTCCTGCTACTGTCGAAGAATACTCTCGGCGTTTTCTGGCACCTCGATTTTCTGACCATTGAATGTTTACCAGAGTTTTCAGCTCATTGCGGTGAACAAGTATTCTTGCAAGTCACCATTTCTCTTCTGAACATGTAGTTGAACAACCTGTGCCAGAACACCAACACACTGTTGAAGTGGTGCAGCATAGTCTTACTGCCAGCACAAGGCGACCTTCTGCACACATCAGTGTCCCGCAAACAGATGTTTGATGAAACTTACATGTACAAACGAAAAGGTGAACACGCGAGATGAAATGAACTGCTCGGTCGCATCGTGGACACGTACATCGTGTCCACAATCTTCACATTGGCTACACTACCACACGACTTGAATTTTGTCACTTGTTAATGGACAGCCGTCATTTGCCTCTGCCAATGCTGTTCACTGATGAAACTACGTTTACACGGAATGGAATCAACAATAAACGTAATAATGATCGGTGGTCGCAGAAAAATCCACGCGCTATAGTGGAAACAAATTTCCAAGTCCAGTTTTTGATCGATGTTTGGTGCGGTAAGCCAGCAATGTGTTGACTGGTCTAGTCATTTTAGAAGACCGAATGATGGGAGAGAGGTATCTGCATTTTTCGGCAAATTCGTTTGTGCAACACCTTGAGGACGTTCCTTTGGCCATGCGGACTGCAATGTACTTACAGCATGACGGAGCCCCTCAAAATTTTACCAGATGTGCGAAGGAACATCTCAATTGCATTAATCCTAATCCCTAGATTCGTCGTGGTAGTACACGTAACTGGCCGCCATCATCGCTAAGCCTTACATCATTAGATTTTTTTTAATGGAACTGAATGAAGTCTGAGGTGCACAAACGACATGGCGAATACACGAGATGAGATGAATTGCTCCGTCGAGTCGTAATCACTGATACCCTCATTACAGAACGTGCAGAGGCACTCAGACAAGCTATACAGGTGTTTAGGAACGCTGCATACTCGGTTCGCTAACAAACAGACAAACACAAGTCTGTACTAGGTAGAGATTGCAAATGATAGAGGCAATGATGCATCAGCTAACGACGTGGCTAACGTTGAAGCTGCTATCGACGTGGGCTCCACCAGTCAGAAGCCGCTGCTGTCGCGTTGTCGTCGTGGCGCCCTATTCTGTATCCTACCGCCACTTTTCCGATCGGTTCGGTGCGCGAGCGCACCAAACAGTCTTGTTTTCGAATGAGAGCCCCAGAATTATTCCGTAAGTATTTCGGATGTGATGCCGAACGGTACCAACAAATCGAGACGCTGCTGTCAGTTCTCCTCACACCAACCAATCAAAAGCAATCTGCCTCAGATCCGCGCAAGCGCACTGAAGCGCCACAGCAGCACGACCTGAAGCGGCTAGCAGCTGACAGAGGCACACTATTCTTCACAGTAACCGAGCGAGGTGGCGCAGTGGTTAGCACACTGGACTCGTGTTAGGGAGAACGACGGTTCAATCCTGCATCCGGCCATCCTGATTTAGGTCTTCCGTGGTTTCCCTAAATCGCTCCAGGCAAATGCCGGGATGGTTCCTTTGAAGTAGCACGGCCGACTTCCTTTCTCATCCTTCCCTAATCCGATGAGACTGATGGCCTCGCTGTCTGGTCTCCTCCCCCAAAACAACCCAACCCCACCCTCTTCACAGTACCGAAAAGTGTGGTTAGAGTATGTAGCACTGTACAAGTCTCTAGGAGCGAGTTACAACTTGCATTCCATATATGCAAGTAACTGAGAGCAGGTTTTTTTTATTGCCATATGCGTTTCGCTTCTTTTATTTGTGAAGCATCTTCACAAATAAAAGTAGCGAAACACGTGTGACAATAAACAAACTTCCTTCAATTAATTGCAGCCGGCCGTGGTGGCCGAGCGGTTCTAGGCGCCACAGTGTGGAACCGCGCGACCGCTACGGTCGCAGGTTCGAATCCTGCCTCGGGCATGGATGTGTGTGATGTCCTTAGGTTAATTAGGTTTAAGTAGTTCTAAGTTCTAGGGGACTGATGACCCTAGAAGTTAAGTCCCATAGTGCTCAGAACCATTTGAATCATTTTTGAATTAATTGCGTAGATAGAACATACCTCCATGAATTTTGAAGCAACTAAGGAATGACGGAAAACAGAAAATGACGAATTTCTCGAGTGTTTCTATCCATGTATTTGTGCAATGTTGTACTGCATTCCATTCCTAACTCATATTTTGAAACGTAAAATCCAAAACAAGACATCCACGTGAATCAGAATAAAAGGACATATGACATTTATGACAGTTTCCAGAACACTATCAAGTATCCAATCGTTGTTATGCATGCATGGAAGCACATGGTCAGCGAAATTTGAATAGTGCTACATACTCTAACCACACATTTTGGTACTGTGCAGAACAGTGTGCGTGTGTCGTCTGCTAGCCAGTTTCATGCTGCTGTGGCGCTGCAGTGCACATATTCCGATCTGAGGCAGATTGCTTTTGATTGGTTGGAGTGAGAACTGACAACAGGGTCTCGGTTCGCTAGAACCGTTCGGCATTACTTCCAAAATGCTTACGGAAAAATGCTGGGGCTCGCCTTCTAAAACAAGACAGCTCGCATATCGAACCGATCGGCAAAATAGCGGAAAGATATAATATAGGGTACCTGGAGGGAGGTCGGTCAGTGTGTGATTGGCTGATCTCTTCTCACAGCCTTCTCTTCTCTGTCCTTCCCGACTGAAGTGGCGGTGCTGACTTTACGCTGTAACAACGTAATCATCCAGGACTCCACAAATGCACTGAAGTTGATGCTGGGATATTCTAACATTTATTGTGAAATATAGAACCGCTGTAATGTGACGGATACAATGACACTAACAGGTGAATGTGTTAAAAACACGTATTTTGCAATTGATTCGTTGTAAAACGCATGGTACAATGTTTACTAACTGTTCTGCATGGATAAACCTGGCACTTTATTACTTGATACAGAAAATAAATGAAATTGTACATTAAATGTGTTTTATCTCCGAAACCATTCAGAATAGGGTCTATGTCCATATTAAGCTTTTTGCTTCAAATGATCGTTCTGTGTCATATCCCCGAATATTGACGATCCGTCCTGGGACACCCTGTACAACTTGTCTCTAGCATTTTAGTGTTGCTGTTTCTCTGGTCTTCAGTCTGAGAACTCGTTTGATGCCGCTCTCCATGCTACTCGATCCTATACAAGCCTCTTCATGTCAGAGTAGCTGCTGCAACCTACATCCATTTGAATCTCTTCACTGTATTCATCTCTTGGTCTCAGTATGCAAATTTTATGCTCAACACATCCCTCCATTACCATGAGGGGTTCCATGCTTTTTTTGCATGTCACCTCTCATTTTCATTGATTTTATTAATGTTTTATATCATTTCACAGTGGGAATAAGGTTATTCTGATGACAGTATTTGTACTGAGAGCTCAAATTACTTTTCACTTGATTGCTATGCACGTTGGGAACTGTATGTGGCCTTCCTTTTAGTTTTCTCTGTGTGTCTTGTTGCGAGTCGAATACCAGAGCACGTGATACAGTGCATTTTTGTAGGGGTTTGCACTTCCGCAAGTACGGAGAGAGTCATACTATAAATGGTTCAAATGGCTCTAAGCACTATGGGACTTAACATCTGAGGTCATCAGTCCTCTAGACTTAGAACTACTTAAACCTAACTAACCTAAGGACATCACACACATCCATGCCCGAGGCAGGATTCGAACCTGCGATCGTAGCAGCAGCGCGGTTCAGGACTGAAGCGCCTAGAACCGCTCGGCCACAGCGGCCGGCTAGAGTCGTACTCAATGGGCTTGAGTGCCTGCAGGGGTGACTGACCTCTGTCGAGTTCCGCCTATTGTATGGAGGACGAAACGATCTGCGAGCTGTCTGAGTGTCGCCACAGTTAAAGTTTACCAATCCGGTGCGTCTGATATGAAGACTGCTGGTGTCGACTGACTGTATTGTCTTCATTCTGCGACATCTTGTGGACGGTGCTCTGCCAGATGCGACTGTCTGGCAGTGAATGGCTGATGCTCTTGGCATGCTGTTTTCGTAGCCGGTCAAATGGCGAGTTCAGTGCCCCCCAGCTAAATAGCAGAGGCATAACTGGCCAACTTAAACTGAGGCCAGTTGACGTCACAAAGCCCTGCACGAAATGAGAGGGAATGGTCGCTATTGGCGCGAATGATGTTCTGAGATATTGTGGGGAAATTTTGGAATCAGCACTAAATGCTGATTCGTGACTTTTCGAGGATAGTGGGGAGTTGAACAACACTGGCATCGCTCTTGCGTTGCGCGACCGCAGGGCATTCGGGATCTGATCTTGATTGGAATCAGACAGTCTTGTGACGCAGTCGCACTTTTTTGGAATCATCGTGGAGCATGACTTTGGTCATACTCCAGTTTTATCCTGTGAATTAAGACCCAGATCCTTACTCTGCGTTTTCGCATCTGTACTGACAGGGAGAGTATAGGCGGTTTTGCTGTGTCTCTTCCTGGGAATACGTCCTCATTCGTCCAGGAGTTTGTCTGCTTTGGTCACACCAGCAGAACTTAGGATTCTCGGACAGCATTAGAGGCCATGTGTTGAAACAGAGTTGCTGCACAGCAGGAGTTGGTGCCCACATCATCAGAACGCTGCCTATCGACGACGTGCTGCAAGTTTCAGGACTGGTAAAGTAAGTTGCGGCTCCGGCATTGTAGGACCTATAATTTGTATACCGAAGTCCTCAGCAGCACGTGGCCTCACTTTGCAACAAGTCCACCTTGTTTGTCTCTCCATGTGTTCCCATTTGAGCTCTGACTACTAATCGTGATACTGCATTACAATCGGGGCAGTAATATTTGATTCATTAGGACCTCCAGTCATTATCGTCAATCTGTTGCATCACAGAGAGTAGGAGCTCCTTGTTCTCCACCCAGCTGTTACACTCATAATAGCTCAGTTTACCCTGTCCTTTAGTCAACTGTTTGTGTCGACAGTCAAGTACCTTTGTGTTCTCATTTATAATAAATCTCATCGTAATATTTAATCCGCATATCATTTCGTAGATAGCTGCAGAATCCCATTTACTGTCGTTTATTATGATGAAATTCCGTTTTTTTTACTGAGTAGATTACAATTTTGTTAAATTATTGTGAGTGTGCACTCCTTATTTTACCAACTAATAGGTTCCACCATCAATTCCTTTCGTTACCATTGTGCCCACAAGTAATTAGATGGTAGGTAAGGAGAGGGTGGAGTGCATGTCTAGTTCTCATGCAAAATTAGCCGTAATTAAGGACGTACAAACTCTTCTCTACTCCGGCACCTCGCAACCAAACTCACAATTCCTTCGTGCCTCTGGATGTGTCCTGTCAATCGATTTCTTTTTTTACTCAATTTGTACCATAAACTTCTTTTTTCTCTAATACGACTTGCTATCTTCTCGTTATTTATTCTATTTACCTACATAATCTTCAAAATTCTTATGTAGCACCAGATTTCAAAAGCTTTTATTCTCTTCTTGTCTGAACTGCTTGCGTCCGATACTAGAATATACTACGAGCAAAGACCTTTAGGAAATATTTCCTATAACTCAAATTTACACTCCATAATAAAAAAAAAGTGAGCCACCCAGCGGGAGAGGAGCAACCGAAATGAAACTTCACTGGTTGAGATGCTATGTGATGTTATTTCAGTGATTACAAAATCGAATCAAATTAACAAAGCACTTGGCAATATGAACGTTGCACCTCGTCTTGCCTAGAGGCATGCACATTAGGTCTGGAAAGACCACACGACGACGTTATATCCTCTATTGAGGCAAGCTGGACTACAAGCGCTCTAACTGGTCCTTGATATATCGACACTGGGACGAAGTCCAAGTTGATCCCACACATTTTCTATCGGGGACATATCTGGAGATCTTTCTGCTCAAGGGAATACCACAACATTACGCAAACTTTTCATAGAGACATGTGCTGGACGATACTGTCGCACTAGAGATGACACTTGAGGACACAGGATGTGCGTAACCTACCGCTTTGCTGTCAGAGTTCCCTCAGACACTATCAGCTCTGACCCGAGGTCATAATGGTGGGGCCCCACGCCACGACACCAGGAGTAGCACCAGTGTGCCTGAAAACTAAGTTTTCGTGACGACATTCTTGAATAAAAGATTCAAGGAGTTTTTTGCGACGACAGATCTGTGTCATACTCGAGCTTTCAGGTCATGGTGATGTCAAGAGTCACGGAACTTCCATATGTTACCGAAGATAACGTTGATGTCTGTGACTGAAAGATATTGATAGCAATGATGATGGTGTTTGGTTTGAGGGGCGCTCAACTGCGCGGTCAACAGCGCCCGTACAAAGTCCCAATTTTTACACAGTCCAACTTTTTACACAGTCCAATCTAGCCACAGTCACAAATGCTGATGATAAAATGATGAGGACAACATAAATAACCAGTCCCCGGGCAGATAAAATCCCCAACCCAGCCGGGAATCAAACCCGGGGTACGTGATCCAGAGGTAATTGATAGCGATCCTTATTTCGTTAGATGGTGGATGATTCCGCTGATTTCTCTTCTGCCAGTCTGCATTTTATATGTTCTTTTTTCGGACTTCATCGGCTATTTTTCTGTCCAAAAAGCAAGAATCAACAATTACTTTTAGTTTTTCATTTCATAAACTAATTACCTCAGAATTAATTCGAATGCATTCCATTGCCCCTGTTTTGCTTTTGTCGATATTTACCTCGCAATCACTTTTCAACATACTGTCCATTCCATCCAACTGCTCATCCCGTACCTTTGCCGACTCTTACAGAATTACGATGTCACTGGCACACCTCCTCGTAGTTTTTGTCTCTTCTGCTTCAGGTTTGACTCCCATCCAGAATTCTCCTACTTCTTTACTACTCGCTCAGTGTGGAAACTGAATGACTTCAGGGGCAGACTACGACCCTGTCTCACTCCTATCTCAACCGCTGCTTCTCTTTTACATCCTCCGTCAGTTATAACTGTAGTCTTGTTTCTGCACAAGGATTTCAATAATAACGCTAATTACGTAAATGTATTGATATAGTAATAATAACTTGATTACATAGTTCATGGATATCAAGAGCTCAGATCGAAACATAGTTCAAAGCAAAGAAGGCAAAGCAGAAAGGTGGAAGGAGAATTTAGAGGGTCTATACAAGGGCGATGTTCTTGAGGACAATATTATAGAAATGCGAGACAATGTAGATGAAGATGAAATAGGAGATATGATACTGCGTGAAGATTTTAACAGAGCACTGAAAGACCTAAGTCCAAACAAGGCCCCGGCAGTAGACATATTCCATTAGAACTACTGACAGCCTTGGGAGAGCCAGGCCTAACAAAGCTCTACCATCTGGTAAGCAAGGTGTATAAGACAGGCGAAATACTCTTAGACCTCAAGAAGAATATAATAATTCCAAACCCCAAGGAAATCAGGTGTTGACAGATGTGAAAATTTCCGAACTGCAAAATACTAACACGAATACTTTACAGACGAATGGAAAAATGGTAGACGCCGATCTCGGGGAAGATCAGTTTGGATTCCGTGGAAATGTTGGAACACTTGAGACAGTACTGACCTTACGACTTATCTTAGAAGAAAGATTAAGGAAAGGCAAACCTACGTTTCTAGAATTTGTAGACTTAGAGAAAGCTTTTGACAATGTTGACTGGAATACTCTCTTTCAGATTCTGAAGGTGGCAGGGGTAAAATACAGGGAGCGAAAGGCTATTTACAATTTGTAGAGAAAGCAGAGGGCAGCTATAAGGGTCGAGAGGCATGAAAGGGAAGCAATTGTTGGGAAGGGAGTGAGACAGGGTTGTAGCCTATCCCCGATGTTATTCAATCTGTATATTGAGCAAGTAGTAAAGGAAACAGTAGAAAAATTCGGAGTAGGTATTAAAATCCATGGAGAAGAAATAAAAACTTTGAGGTTCGCCGATGACATTGTAATTCTGTCAGAGACACCAAAATACTTGGAAGAGCAGTTGAACGGAATGGACAGTGTCTTGAAAGGAGGATATAAGACGAACATCAACAAAAGCAAAACTAGAGTAATGGAATGTAGTCGAATTAAGTCGGGTGATGCTGAGGGAATTAGATTAGGAAATGAGACACTTAAAGTAGTAAAGGAGTTTTGCTATTTGGGGAGCAAAATAACTGATTATGGTCGAAGTAGAGAGGATATAAAATGTAGACTGGCAATGGCAAGGAAAGCGTTTCTGAAGAAGAGAAATTTGTTAACATCGAGTATAGATTTAAGTGTCAGGAAGTCATTTCTGAAAGTGTTTGTATTGAGTGTAGCCATGTATGGAAGTGGAACGTGGACGAAATAGTTTTGACAAGAAGCGAACAGAAGCTTTTGAAATGTGGTGCTACAGAAGTATGCTGAAGATTAGATGGGTAGATCACATAACTAATGAGGAGGTGTTGAATAGAATTGGAGAGAAGAGAAATTTTTGGCCCATCTTGGCTATAACAAGGGATCGGTTGGTAGGGCATATTCTGATGTATCAAGGGATTACCAATTTAGTACTGGAGGGCAGCGTGGAGAGTAGAAATCGTAGCAGGAGACCAAGAGATGAATACACTAAACAGATTCAGAAGGATGTAGGTTGCAGTAAGTACTGGGAGATGATGAGGCTTGCACAGGATAGAGTAGCATGGAGAGCTGCATCAAACCAGTCTCTGGACTGAAGACCACAACAACAACAACATGTGTGGTTAGTACAAAACTTTTTATAAGTCCTAAGTGATTGCAGCTGAGGGAAACAAATGCTTTGAAAAGTATTCGTTTGAAAATTTAGAAGCGCCTGTGCCTTGCCATCGATTTAAGAATTATAATAGCAAAGAACTCTGACAACTTTGACAATGTCTGAATTTAAACGATATACAATAGAAGTGTGTTCTTACCATCACTATTATTTCACTTAGAATTACCTTTGTGAAAATAAGCTCCAGACTAAAGGCCGATTAATCCTGGACGCCAGTGGAACAGAAAGGCACGCTACTGTTAAATCTTGGAGCGTTCACACTAGACAGAACGTCATCGCGACTGGACTTCGATTAAGACGGTATCGAACGGTGAAATTGAGGTTATGAGATGATAACATCTCTGATACAAGAAGTCGTATCAAAGTTAAGGAACTAGCCATGATAGACAAAAACAAAATCTTTAACAGCATTCTTGACAAAGTTTGTATGGTAAACTGCTTCTTTCCAAACCGCGAATACAATCATCTGAAAAAATCGACATTCATTTTTTGGCGAAAATGTGTGCATACAAAGACATCAAGCAATACAGAGAAGGCAAAACACAGAAACAAAAAAGCGTAAGGCTAAAATGCTCTAAGTACACTAGCCCTTTCAGTGTGAAATTTATGCAGATGCTTTGTTCTTCAAATGTCTCGCTACTTCAGCTTGCTCCTACCCAACATACGAACAGTAGTCATACTCTCACAGATATATTTGCAACGAAATCCTCAAACGGAGTAATTCGTATCTCTCAAATGCCTGCACCTGGAATGTCTCCCCATGACATAATTCTCGCTATAAAGTCCCGAAAGGAACCAAACCAAACCACATGCCGAGGTTTCAAACGCATTGATTTCTTTGAAACTGCAACTGAGGCACAAGAAAGAGTTTGCGGGATTCTATTCTCTTCATAAACGAGAAACGTCTTGGACTCTCGAACAAACTTACTCAGCTATATGACAAATATGCTCCCCTTAAAGACCGGGAAAGTAAGAAGGAACCCTGCACCTTGATTTCTGAGGAACTAAAACAGCTCATGAATCTGAGACGCTGCACATCGGGCATACAAACGGCGCCCCAATCCTGAAATCATATTACTTACAAGGAGAAAGGGAACAGAACTAGTCAAACTGTGAGAACTGCATGCCCATACATTAACCGACAACAGGAGCAGACCAGCTGTCCTATGAAAAAACCTGCGTGGTCTTGTTATAGACGAAGTAAGAGCTGCAGCTGATCCCATTGTCCCAACTGATGAACTGAACCGGTACTTCACATTAACTACTGCGGTATCTGAACCACAAACGAAAGAGAGACTCATTGATTACTTAATGGCGGTGAACGATTCTGGCCACGAAAAATTCTATACAAAGCATGCAACTCGCAACACCGTCAAGAAAGTCATCATGCATATCAGATCAGCATCTACTGGACACCATGGCATCACAGTCCAAATTGTGAAGCTTATTATTGAGGCATTACTGTCCACTGTAACAGATATCTCGAACCATTCCTTAACAATATGTGTTTTCCCTTAGGCCTGGAAACAGGAACTAGATTTTTATAGAAGGGGTTCTCGATCTCTAAAAAGGTCGTAGTGTTTGATGTCGAAATATGTTCCACAATTCTACAATCGAATGACGTGAGTGATACAGACCTATAAAACATGTGTGTTCTCTAGGAAACGAGACTGACTGCGTTTTTTCCCAGTCGCTTAGTACCGTTAGTTGCTCCAGCGACCTACAAAGAGGACAAAATTTCTATACATACCTCGTTGTCTGAAAGAGCTGTTGTATGTGATTTCTGTTCTAGAAATATTAGAAATCAGCATGCAGTAAAGATATCATATGACTTTCATGTGCAAGTTGACATCGCTTTGCACGATAGTAAGGAATTTTTGCGGTGGGGAGGCTTGTCTTAAAGTGAGTATGTTGTTGTTGTTGTTGTGGTGGTCCTCAGTCCTGAGACTGGTTTGATGCAGCTCTCCATGCTACTCTATCCTGCGCAAGCTTCTTCATCTCCCAGTACCTACTACAACCTACATCCTTCTGAATCTGCTTAGTGTATTCATCTCTTGGTCTCCCTCTACGATTTTTACCCTCCACGCTGCCCTCCAATACTAAACTGGTGATCCCTTGATGCCTCAGAACGTGTCCTACCAACCGATCCCTTCTTCTAGTCAAGTTGTGCCACCAAATTCTCTTCTCCCTAATCCTATTCAATACCTCCTCATTAGTTACATGATCTACCCATCTAGTCTTTAGCATACATCTGTAGCACCACATTTCGAAAGCTTCTGTTCGCTTCTTCTCAAAACTATTTCGTCCACGTTTCACTTCCATACATGGCTACGGTCCATACAAATACTTTCAGAAACGATTTCCTGACACTTAAATCTATACTCGATGTTAACAAATTTCTCTTCTTCAGAAACGCTTTCCTTCCCATTGCCAGTCTGCATTTTATATGCTCTCTACTTCGACCATCATCAGTTATTTTGCTCCCCAAATAGCAAAAATCCTTTACTACTTTAAGTGTCTCATTTCCTAATCTAATTCCCTCAGCATCACCCGACTTAATACGACTACATTTCATTATCCTCGTTTTGCTTTTGTTGATGTTCATCTTATATTCTCCTTTCAAGGCACTATCCATTCCATTCAACTGCTCTTCTAAGTCCTTTGCAGTCTCTGACAGAATTACAATGTCATCGGCGAACCTCAAAGTTTTTATTTCTTCTCCATGGATTTCAATACCTACTCCGAATTTTTCTTGTGTTTCCTTTACTGCTTGCTCAATATGCAGATTGAATAACATCGGGGAACGGCTACAACCCTGTCTCATTCCCTTCCAAACGACTGCTTCCCTTTCGTGCCCCTCGACTCCTATAACTGTCATCTGGTTTCTGTAAAAATTGTAAATAGCCTTTCGCTCCCTGTATTTTACTCCTGCCACCTTCAGAATTTGAAAGAGAGTATTCCGGTCAACATTGTCAAAAACTTTCTCTAAGTCTACAAATGCTAGAAACGTAGGTTTGCCTTTTCTTAATCTATCTTCGAAGATAAGTCGTAAGGTCAGTATTGCATCACGTGTTCCAACATTTCTACGGAATCCAAACTGGCATTAGATGAAATAATGTTGATAGGCTGGATCAAACGCCGATAGAATATTTGTATCGATCTGCTAGGGGCCTGAAACGTAATGCTGATGTAAGACAAAGAGCTTACAGTAACAAAATGACTTACAGCGCCGGGACGTTATGTATGGCGTAAGTTAACAAAGTCTAAATTATATTGATAATATGCTGGAGGCGCGAGAATTGGAATGACAGCCGTTACATTGTAGATAATTATGCAGAAACGTCTCCATGGATTTTAATACCTGTTCCGAATTTTCCTTTAGTTTATTTCACTGCTTGCTCAATATACAGATTGAATAACATCGGGGATAGGATACAACCCTGTCTCACTCCCTTCCCAATCTCTGCTTCTCTTTCATGTCCCTCGACTCTTATAATTGCCATTCGGTTCCTGTACAAATCGTAAATAGCCTTTCGCTCCCTGTATTTTACCCCTGCCAACTTCAGAATTTGAAAGAGAGTATTCCAATCAACATTGTCATAAGCTTTCTCTAAGTCTAAAAATGCTTGAAACGTAGGTATATCTTTCCTTAATCTAGCTTCTAAGATAAGTCGTAGGGTCAGTATTGCCTCCCGTGTTCCAACATTTCTACGGAATTCGAACTGATCTTCCCCGAGGTCGGCTTCTACCAGTTTTTCCATTCGTCTGTAAAGAATTCGCGTTAGTATTTTGCATCCGTGACTTATTAAACTGATTGTTCGGTAATCTTCACATCTATCAACACCTGCTTTCTTTGGGATTGGAATTATTATATTCTTCTTTAGGTCTGAGGGTATTACGCCTGTCTCATACATCTTGCTCACCAGATGGTAGAGTTTTGTCAGGACTAGCTCTCCCAAGGCCGTCAGTAGTTCCAATGGAATGTTGTCTCTCCTAGTGCCTTGTTTCGACTCAGGTCTTTCAGTGCTCTGTCAAACTCTTCATGCAGTATCGTATCTCCCATTTCATCTTCATCTACATCCTCTTCCATTACCATAATATTGTCCTCACGTACATCGCCCTTGTATAGACCCTCTATTTAATCCTTCCACCTTTCTGCTTTCCCTTCTTTGCTTAGAACTGGATTTCCATTTGAGTTCTTGATGTTCATACAAGTGGTTCTCTTATCTCCAAAGGTCTCTTTAATTTTCCTGTAGGCAGTATCTATCTTACCCCTAGTGACATAGGCCTCTACATCCTTACATTTGTCCTCTAGCCATCCCTGCTTAGTCATTTTGCACTTTATGTCGATCTCAATTTTGAGACGTTTGTATTCCTTTTTGCCTGCTTCATTTAGTGCATTTTTATATTTTCTCCTTTCATCAATTAAATTTAGTATTTCTTCTGTTACCCAAGGATTTCTACTAGCCCTCGTCTTTTTACCTACTTGATCCTCTGCTGCCTTCACTACTTCATCTCTCTAAGCTACCCATTCTTCTTCTACTTTACTGCTTTCCCCCATTCCTGTCAATTGCTCCCTTATGCTCTCCCTGAAACTCTGTACAACCTCTGGTTCTTTCAGTTTATCCAGGTCCCATCTCCTTAAATTCCCACCTTTTTGCAGTTTCTTCAGTTTTAATCTACAGTTCATAACCAATAGATTTTGGTCAGAGTCCACCTATGCCCCTGGAAATGTCTTACAATTTAAAACCTGGTTCCTAAATCTCTGTCTTACCATTATATAATCTATCTGATACCTTTTAGTATCTCCAGGGTTCTTTCATGTATACAACCTCCTTTCATGATTCTGAAACCAAGTGTTAGCTATGATTAAGTTGTGCTCTGTGCAAAATTCTACCAGGCGCCTTCCTCTTTCATTTCTTAGCTCCGATCCATATTCACCTACTACGTTTCCTTCTCTCCCTTTTCCTACACTCGAATTCCAGTCACCCATGACTATTAAATTTTCGTCTCCCTTCACTATCTGAATATTTTCTTTTATTTCATCATACATTTCTTCAATTTCTTCGTCATCTGGAGAGGTAGTTGGCATATGAACTTGTACTACTGTAGTGGGCGTTTGATTGGTGTCTATCTTGGCCACAGTAATGCGTTCACTATGCTGTTTGTAGTAGCTTACCCGCACTCCTATTTTTTCATTCATTATTGAACCTACTTCTGCATTACCCCTATTTGATTTTGTGTTTATAACCCTGTATTCGCCTGACCAAAAAGTCTTGTTCCTCCTGCCAGCAATCTTCACTAATTCCTACTATATCTAACTTTAACCTACCCATTTCCCTTTTTAAATTTTCTAACCTACCTGCCCGATTAAGGAATCTGACATTCCACACTCCGATCCATAGAATCCCAGGTTTCCTTCTCCTGATAACAAAGTTGTCCTGAGTAGTCCCCGCCCGGAGATCCGAATGGGGTACTATTTTACCTCCGGAATATTTTACACCCCCCTCCCCTCCTGAACCATGGACCTTGCCGTTGGTGGGGAGGCTTGCGTGCCTCAGCGATACAGATAGCTGTACCGTAGGTAGAATCACAACGGAGGGGTATCTGTTGAGAGGCCAGACAAACGTGTGGTTCCTGAAGAGGGGCAGCAGCCTTTTCAGTAGTTGCAAGGGCAACAGTCTGGATGATTGACTGATCTGGCCTTGTAACAATAACCAAAATGACCTTGCCGTGCTGGTACTGCGAACGGCTGAAAACAAGGGGAAACTACGGCTATAATTTTTCCCGAGGGCATGCAGCTTTACTGTATGATTAAATGATGATAGCGTCCTCTTGGGGGAAATATTCCGGAGGTAAAATAGTCCCCCATTTGGATCCCCGGGCGGGGACTACTCAAGAGGATGTCACTATCAGGAGAAAGAAAATTGGCGTTCTACGGATCGGAGTGTGGAATGTCAGATCCCTTAATCGGGCAGTTAAGTTAGAAAATTTAAAAAGGGAAATGGACAGGTTAAAGTTAGATATAGTGGGATTCAGTGAAGTCTGGTGGCAGGAGGAACAAGACCTCTGGTCAGGTGACTACAGGGTTATAAACACAAAATCAAATAGGGGTAATGCAGGAGTAGCTTTAATAATGATTTGGAAAATAAGAACGAGGGTAAGCTACTACAAACAGCATAGTGAACGCATTATTGTGGCCAAGATAGATACGAAGCCCACACCTACAACAGTAGTACAAATTTATATGCCAACTAGCTCTGCAGATGACGAAGAAATTGAAGCAATGTATGACGAAATAAAAGAAATTATTCAGATAGTGAAGGGAGATGAAAATTTAATAGTCATGGGTGACTGCAATTCGAGTGTAGGAAAAGGGATTGAAGGAAACGTAGTAGGTGGATATGGATTGGGGCTAAGGAAAGAAAGAGGAAGGCGCCTGGTAGAATTTTGCACAGAGCACAACTTAATCATAGGTAACACTTGGTTTAAGAAGCATGAAAGAAGGTTGTATACATGGAAGAAGCCTGGGGATACTGACAGGTTTCAGATTGAATATATAATGGTAAGACAGAGATTTAGGAACTAGGTTTTAAATTGTAAGTCATTTCCAGGGGCAGATGTGGACTCTGACCACAATCTATTGTTTATGACCTGTAGATTGAAACTGAAGAAACTGCAAAACGGTGGGAATTTAAGGAGATGGGACCTTGATAAACTGACTAAACCAGAGGTTGTACACAGTTTCGGGGAGAGCATAAGGAAACAATTGAGAAGAATGGGGGAAAGAAATACAGTAGAAGAAGAATGGGTAGCTTTTAGGGGTGAACTAGTGGAGCCAGCAGAGGATCAAGTAGGTGACGAGGGCTAGTAGAAATCCTTGGGTAACAGAAGAAATACAAAATTTAATTGATGAAAGGAGAAAATATAAAAATGCAATAAATGAAGCAGGCAAAAAGGTATACAAACGTCTCAAAAATGAGATCGACAGGAAGTGCAAAATGGCTAAGCAGGGATGGCTAGAGGACAAATGTAAAGATGTAGAGGCTTATCTCACTAGGGGTAAGGTAGATACTGCCTACAGGAAAATTAAAGAGACCTTTGGAGATAAGAGAACCACTTGTATGAACGTCAAGAACTCAGATGTAAACCCAGTTCTAAGCAAAGAAGGGAAAGCAGAAAGGTGGAAGGAGTAAATAGAGGGTCTATACAAGGGCGATGTACTTGAGGACAATATTATGGAAATGGAAGAGGAAGTAGATGAAGATGAAATGGGAGATACAATAGTGCGTGAAGAGTTTGACAGAGCACTGAAAGACCTGAGTCGAAACAAGGCCCCCGGAGTAGACAACATTCCATTGGAACTACTGACGCCCTTGGGATAGCCAGTCCTGACAAAACTATACCATCTGGTTAGCAAGATGTATGATACAGGTGAAATACCCTCAGACTTCAAGAAGAATATAATAATTCCAATCCCAAAGAAAGCAGGTGTTGACAGATGTGAAAATTACCGAACTATCAGTTTAATAAGTCACAGCTGCAAAATACTAACGCTAGTTCTTTACAGACGAATGGAAGAACTTGTAGAATCCGACTTCGGGGAAGATCAGTTTGGATTCCGTAGAAATGTTGGAACACGTGAGGCAATACTTACCCTACGACTTATCTTAGAAGCTAGATTAAGGAAGGGCAAACTTACGTTTCTAGCATTTGTAGACTTAGAGAAAGCTTTTGACGATGTTGTCTGGAATACTCTCAAATTCTAAAGGTGGCAGGGGAAAATACAGGGAGCGAAAGACTATTTACAATTTGTACAGAAACCAGATGGCAATTATAAGAGTCGAGGGACATGAACGGGAAGCAGAGATTGAGAAGGGAGTGAGACAGGGTTGTAGCCTATCCCCGATGTTATTCAATCTGTATATTGAGCAAGCAGTAAAGGAAACAAAAGAAAAATTCGGTTCAGGTATTAAAATCCATGGAGAAGAAATAAGAACTTTGAGGTTCGCCGATGACATTGTCATTCTGTCAGAGACAGCAAGGGACTTGGAAGAGCAGTTGAACGGAATGGACAGTGTCTTGAAAGGAGGATATAAGATGAACATCAACAAAAGCAAAACGAGAATAATGGATTGTAGTCGAATTAAGTCGGTTGATGCTGAGGGAATTAGATTAGGAAATGAGACACTTAAAGTAGTAAAGGAGTTTTGCTATTTGGGGAGCAAAATAACTGATTATGGTCGAAGTAGAGAGGATATAAAATGTAGACAGGAAATGGCAAGGAAAGCGTTTCTGAAGAAGAGAAATTTGTTAACATCGAGTATAGATTTAAGTGTCAGGAAGTCATTTCTGAAAGTATTTGTATTGAGTGTAGCCATGTATGGAAGTGAAAAATGGACGATAAATAGTTTGGACAAGAAGAGAATAGAAGCTTTTGAAATGTGGTGCTACAGAAGTATGCTGAAGATTAGATGGGTAGATCACATAACTAATGATGAAGTATTGAATAGGATTGGGGAGAAGAGAAGTTTGTGGCACAATTTGACCAGAAGAAGGGATCGGCTGGTAGGACATGTTCTGAGGCATCAAGGGATGACCAATTTAGTATTGGAGGGCAGCGTGGAGGGTAAAAATCGTAGAGGGAGACCAAGAGATGAATACACTAAGCAGATTCAGAAGGATGTAGGTTGCAGTAGGTACTGGGAGATGAAGCAATTTGCACAGGATAGAGTAGCATGGAGAGCTGCATCAAACCAGTCTCAGGACTGAAGACCACAACAACAACAACATATTTTACCCAAGAGGACGCCATCATCATTTAACCATACAGTAAAGCTGCATGCCCTCGGGAAACATTACGGCTGTAGTTTCCCCTTGCTTTCAGCCGTTTGCAGTACCTAGCCGATTTGGCTTGTGTTACAATGTCAGATCCGTCAATCATCCAGACTGTTGCCCCTGCAACTACTGAAAAGGCTGTTGCCCCTCTTCAGGAACCACACGTTTGTCTGGCCTCTCAACAGATACCCCTCCGTTGTGGTTGCACCTACGGTACGGCTATCTGTATCGCTGAGGCACGCAAGCCTCCCCACCAACGGCAAGGTCGATGGTTCTTGGAAGGACTGAGTATGTAAGTGAGACTGAAAAATTTATACTGGTTTGCAGCTTGTTGATTTTTTCACTTACGAGATGTATACGGCCCGTGAGTCTCCCAGTTTCCCAGGAACTTCGTTCAGTGGAAGAGGAGCCAAAATAAGCGGACACATCTGTCGGATTATCCGTAGATAGTCGACTGTTTCTGAAAAACACAACCGTCAAAGTTTTCGAGATATTTTCGAGGGCCTTTTACCACGCGGCGTCATCAGAAAAAATGGTAGCTCAGAGGCTGGCGTTGCGGTTTTTTTAGTTTTGCGCCCCGTGATAGAAACCTGTTTATTACTTTTATTTTTATTATTCATTTATATATCCATATTTGTAGAAGATGAATGTTTTCCTCTGTATATTGATATAACGTTTTCCCCTATTCGTCTACTAATTGTATGTCAGATGAATGAATTAAAAAAAGACGAGAAAATCTACATCTACGTGATTACTCTGCTATTCACAATAAAGTTCCTGGCAGAGGGTTCAATGAACCACCTTCAAGCGGTCGCTCTACCATTCCACTCTCGAACGGCACGCGGGAAAAAACATGCACTTAAATTTTTCTGTGCGAGCCCTGATTTCTCTTATTTTATCGTGATAATCATTTCTCCCTATGTAGGTGGGTGCCAACAGAATGTTCTCGAAATCGGAGGAGAAAATGGTGATTGAAATTTCATGAGAAGATTCAGTCGCAACGAAAAAAGCCTTTGTTTTAACGATTGCCACTTCAATTCACGTATCATGTCTGTGACACTATCTCCCTTATTTCGCGATGATACAAAACGAGCTGCCCTTCTTTGTACTTTTTCGGTGTCATCTGTCAGTCCCACCTGATGCGGATCCCACACCGCACAGCAATACTCCAGAATAGGGCGAACAAGCGTAGCGTAAGCAGTCTCTTTGGTAGACCTGTTGCACCTTCTAAGTGTTCTGTCAATGAATCGCAGTCTTTGGTTTGCTATACCCACAATATTATCTATGTGATCGTTACAATTTAGGTTATTTGTAATTGTAATCCCTAAGTGTTTAGTTTAATTTACAGCCCTCAGATTTGTGTGACTTATCGCGTAATCGAAATTTAGCTGATTTCTTTTAGTACTCACGTGAATAACTTCACACTTTTCTTTATTCGAGGTCAATTGCCACTTTTAGCACCATACAGATATCTTATCTAAATGATTTTGCAAGTTGTTTTGATCATCTGATCACTTTACAAGACGATAAATGACATCATAATCTGCAAAGAATCTAAGACGGCTACTCAGATTGTCACCTATGTCGTCAATATACATCAGGAACAATAGAGAGCCTATAACACTTCCTTGGGGAACGCCGGATATTACTTCTGTTTTACTGCATGACTTTCCGTCTGTTACTACAAACTGTGGCCTTTCTGACAGGAAATCACGAAGCCAGTCGCACAACTGAGGAGACACTCCGTAGGCACGCAGTTTGGTTAGAAGACGCTTGTGAGAAACGGTGTCGACAACCTTATGGTAATCTAAAAATATGGAATCAATTTGACATCCCCTGTCTATAGCACTCTTTACTTCATGAGTATAAAGAGCTAGTTGTGTTTCACAAGAACGATATTTTCTGAATCCGTGCTGACTATATGTCCATAAAACGTTTTCTTCGAGGTACTTCATAATGTTCGAATACAGTATATGTTCTAAAACCCTACTGCAAATCGACGTTAGTGATATAAGCCTGTAATTCAGCGGTTTACTCCTACTTCCCTTTTTGGGTATTGGTGTCACTTGAGAAATTTTCCAATTTTGTCGTTTAAGCCTTCTTGAAGCATAATTTTTATTTCATTTCCTTCAGCCATCCTTTATCATAAAGCACCCATACACTGATTTAAAGAACTTGCACATTTCGGAATGAGGGATACCTTATTAGTAAATTCGTTGAAAAAAAAACAGGTCGTTCATTCTCTTTTAAATTTTTCCTTTTTGTGTGCTGTATGTTCTTCCTGTCAACGACCTCAAATTTTGGTAAATGAAATGAGTTATATGACAATTCCGCCCATCGGTTAGTACTTTTCTCGACAATTTCTCTAAACACGTTTTAGTATCGGCAGGTCTGAATATCTTGTGAACCACCCAAGTTCCAGGGTTTAATGTTTAAAAATGTCGAATAAAGAATAATATAACATTTAACAATTTTTCTGTTTTGCTTTTAACATTTTTAGAAAATACATTTTTAGAAAATACATTAAAACGGTACATTCAGTGAATGAAACGTCTTGAACGTGTTTCAAGCACAGTTTTATTTAAGAAGAAATAAATTTAAGACCCATATATCTAACCTTTTGTTCCTTTGTATATGCGATAATTTACACGTACACTTCATTATTAGTGATATTTAAAGCGCGAAAAAACAATGCAGTCTATTGTGTTGGACAGATAATTTGTTCGTATTCTTCAGTAGTTGGTTTTGCTATCCAAAGTTCTGGAAAAAAAGGTATCCGATGTGACATTTACTAAGCACAGAGTAGCTAAGAAAATCATTACATTTTGAAAGTTATTTACAAAAATTGTCTTGAATGCTATTCACAGAACGAATTCAGTATTGTGTTGGATAATTCTGAACATATTTTAGGAAGAAGAGTTATTGGTTTTAGCTTACATTTTTCCCAGTATCTGTAAAATATCAACAGCAGCACTGAATTCAGTAATAATCTGACATTATATTGCATGATTCTCGTCTTCTGTTCGACGACATTTAGAATTTTTCTGAATTTCTTCCGTTGGTAGCCATCTTGAACTCATTATTGTTTTTAAGTCAGAACCCCTGATATCGTTTTATTTTCTATGCTGCAAGCGTTCGCTGTATCACAGTCCGCTTTTATTGTTTCACATAAAGACCTTAGGTAGACACAATGTAACTTATTTGTCATTATCTCTTAACGAAAGGAGTATGATAGCTTAAAATATCCCAAATATTCCTAATCCCTTCCATTATTTTACTTTTGCGACAGAATTAGTGCGTTAATTTTTTACAGGTCGTAGTTACTTGTGCAGCCATGAAAGTTAAAGAATACTCCAGAAGGCCACAACGTCCTTATCTAAAGATGATCCAGATGCATGTGCTATGCAGTGTGACTCCAGTTGTAGCTCCGTACATCCACCACATGGATTTTCTGTTACTAAAAAAGCAAGTAAAACTGTTTCCTGTGATAAAATTTTCCTTTTTCACAAGTCTTCTTTTCTTTTCTTTAGCAGGTGCTACAGCAACGAATTTATTAAAGGGAGGTGTCATTTTGCACTTTTGCTGTATTAATTTTGTTTGTTCACAACTAATTTGCCTTCTAGGACATTCTCAAGTGATTTTATGGTTCTGTACAAAACAGAATATATTACCCCCACGAATAGATATCTAATAATGTGAATGAAGGTATTTTAAATAGGTACATTTATCTGTAGTAGAATGCTATGCCTTAGACAGTGAAATGTCGGCGTTTTTAAATTTGTATTTTCTGTTCGATTCCCGGCGGGTCAGGGATTTTCTCTGCCTCGTGATGGCTGGGTGTTGTGTGCTGTCCTTAGGTTAGTTAGGTTTAAGTAGTTCTAAGTTCTAGGGGACTGATGACCATAGATGTTAAGTCCCATAGTGCTCAGAGCCATTTTTTGTGTTTTCTGTTCGTCTAGGTTTTACAAATGCCGTCTTGTAAGATTGACAGCTTGACATTTACGAAGATATTATATTGATCAAAGACTAAAGCTAAGCATTGAATAAACATAATCATAATTTCAAATACTGTGATTGTATATTTGTGTGTATAGGTGAGGAAAGTTAAAGATAGTAAGCAATAAAATATTACAGAAAATAAAGTAAATATTAAAATTTATGGTGAGGCGAGATTAAATTCTGAATTTATTTTACTGCAGCACCTACGCAGATACTCCTTCGCGCACACTCTGTACCTCAACATAGTTTCCTCTGATTAAACGGTCTAAAAAAACTCATTCTATACTTTCAGTACGTCATTGTACTGAGCATCAGAACATTCCTGATAGCTCACAAAGACTGATGAATTATCCTGAACTAAGATCTACACGAATATTGATTTGTATACTCCATACCAGACTCCTAGAGTTTTTTCACAATTCAGTTGCTAAAAGTTCAAGTACAATTTGGAAGGCTTCGTGCATCATTAATTATATGACTGAAAAATACTCTTTGATGCAGCATAAAACTACGAACACAAAAGATCAAGTAAAATCGTGAGATGCTGTCTGTAAATGTGTACAGCAAACTAGACAGCTGTTTTATTGGCGAGCGGACCCATAGGAGAATGTTTTCTAAAACTCGCAGGCTACTGTAAAGTGTACCATTGACTCGTGAGTTCCAATAGACTCGACCAATACTGGAGCGAAAAGCTTGTACTATGGCAACAAGACCAACTGCCCACATATTCACTGCTGATATGGTAGAGGAGCTCAATACGGGTTTGAAAGAGTTAGCCATCCACTATGTTCCACAGAGGGTATTGTGTGTTTTCGAACATCAGAACAATGTTGCGTGCGAGATGCTTTAATGAATAACGGTGAGCTTACTGACAATATGCCGTATCTCTTTCACACTTTTGACTAATGTTTCAAGCATCGCAATTACTAGGTACACTTCAGTATAACAGAATTAGCTGGTCGATCATTGAAGTACGACGTTATCGATGCACCCATTGATATTAGCAATATTCATTTGTAGACCTGGACAAATAAGTAATATCTCGATCTGAAGTAAGTGATGATGTGGTCATAAAAAGACAAATACTTAATACAGTCTTCTAAAGCTTTAGCAAGGGGACGCCGGCTACAATGCTGCGTGGCCTTGTAAGATGTCTTATACATCTTTTGTCTTCTAGTACATCTGGAGTCACACTGAATAAATAACCAGAACCGCTCTCCAACAAAGGATACTTGAAAGCCCTTTACAGGGCACTCAAAGAACAATGAACACACACACACACACACACACACACACACACACACACACTTAGAGATCAGCTCTTTTGGCAACACCGTTGTTTCTTCAGCTGCATATAAGACATCCAAAGTGCGTGCGTCTATCGAACAACAGTTGAAAAGTGTTGTGCTTCCCAAGCTGAAGGAACTAGAATAAAAGAGAGGAAGACAATATTGAAAGGGAAGCATAAAGAAGTTGAGGAAGATTTATTTTTGTGGAATGAACTTTTAAGAGAAATGGGTTTGCCATTTACTAGGCCGAAACTGCAAAGAAAAGAATTAAAATTTTAGCGGCACACAGGGAAAGATTCAGAATTTACTGCCACTGATGAATGATTCGATCAGTGGAAAAAACAAATCTGTATTCAGCAGATTACAGTTAGTGGCGAGGTTGTATTCGCTGATAAAGAGGCTATGCCTTTGTTTGAAGACCTTCCGAAGGTAATTGACAACGAGGGAATTTCTGGCAAAGAGTTGCATAACTGCAATGAGAGTCGTGAAGTTAAAAGATGCTGCCTATGAAAACACTTGCTTCGAAGAAGGAAGCTACGGCACCCGGATACAAGAAGAGTAAGGAACATGTTACCATGTTGGCTTACAGTAAAGCAACTGACAACCATAAGCTTAGGGCGACATCAATATAGAAATCACAGAAAACTAGAGCTTTCAAAAACCTGAAAAATCAAGAATCATTTCTCCTACAATACACTCATCAAAAGAAAGTGTACTGTTCCTCTGGCGAGATGTTACGCTAACCTGTCCAAATGACACAGCCCTTTCTTTACGATTAACCACACCTCTCCCCGGGTACTAATAGAATGTTAAATTTGAATCCAGGATTGTTAATTACGTATTCGTTCTAGTGGCTGTGCGCAAATGACACATCTGCTATTGAATGTCAGAACAGCTCATGCGTATGCCACTATAATTTGCATATAACTGCAACTACTCTTAATCCAATTTACTGTGCTCGTCAATAATATTACTGCACGTGGGAAGTGGTAAAAAGTTATAATTCGTCACAGCTTGTATTATTCCCGATGGTAAATTTGAACTGACTAAACATTGTGCCCACGGCATTTTAAAATGACACCTAAACACTACCTCTAATTCTGGTGTACAGTATGTTGCTGAGGAAATCAATAATCCAGTAACTCTTATGGGAACTAAACACACCTTATGTCACGCCTACAGTGATGACATCAATTACAATATTTACTATTTCCACATTTAAGATGTTTCATAATTTCATGATGCGAGATAACTACGGCTACAGCTTGTGATTTATCTCAAAACAATGCTATCGATCGGTAAGATGCTTTACAGCGGTGTGCGACAAATTACTACGATAAACACAGTGCACACCAACACACGTATTAAATATTTACCGTAGCTAATAACAATCTTACTTACAGAAAGTACTGACTTTAAAAAATCTCTCAGACATTAAGTATCAATTCGTCTCCTTTTACGATAATTCTCATCGAAACAATCAGAGTTATAATTTTACTATGTTATTGTTGTTGTTGTCTTCAGTCCTGAGACTGGTTTGATGCAACTCTCCATGCCACTCTATCCTGAGCAAGCTTCTTCATCTCCCAGTACCTACTGCAACCTACATCCTTCTGAATCTGCTTAGTGTATTCATCTCTTGGTCTCCCTCTACGATTTTTAACCGCCGCGTTGCCCTCCAATACTAAATTGGTCATCCCTTGATGCCTCAGAACATGTCCTACCAACCGATCCCTTCTTCTGGTCAAGTTGTGCCACAAACTTCTCTTCTCCCCAATCCTATTCAATACTTCATCATTAGTTACGTGATCTACCCATCTAATCTTCAGCATACTTCTGTAGCACCACATTTCAAAAGCTTCTGTTCGCTTCTTGTCAAAACTATTTCGTCCACGTTCCACTTCCATACATGGCTACACTCAATACAAACACTTTCAGAAATGACTTCCTGACACTTAAATCTATACTCGATGTTAACAAATTTCTCTTCTTCAGAAACGCTTTCCTTGCCATTGCCAGTCTACATTTTATATCCTCTCTACTTCGACCATAATCAGTTATTTTGCTCCCCAAATAGCAAAACTCCTTTACTACTTTAAGTGTCTCATTTCCTAATCTAATTCCCTCAGCATCACCCGACTTAATTCGACTACATTCCATTACTCTCGTTTTGCTTTTGTTGATGTTCATCTTATATCCTCCTTTCAAGACACTGTCCATTCCGTTCAACTGCTCTTCCAAGTCCCTTGCTGTCTCTGACAGAATGACAATGTCATCGGCGAACCTCAAAGTTTTTATTTCTTCTCCATGGATTTTAATACCTGAACCGAATTTTTCTTTTGTTTCCTTTACTGCTTGCTCAATATACAGATTGAATAACATCGGGGATAGGCTACAACCCTGTCTCACTCCCTTCTCAATCTCTGCTTCCCGTTCATGTCCCTCGACTCTTATAATTGCCATCTGGTTTCTGTACAAATTGTAAATAGTCTTTCGCTCCCTGTATTTTCCCCTGCCACCTTTAGAATTTGAGAGTATTCCAGACAACATCGTCAAAAGCTTTCTCTAAGTCTACAAATGCTAGAAACGTTGGTTTGCCTTTCCTTAATCATTCTTCTAAGAAAGTCGTAAGGTCAGTATTGCCTCACGTGTCCCAGTACTTCTACGGAATCCAAACTGATCTTCCCCGAGGTCGGCTTCTACTAGTTTTTCCATTCGTCTGTAAGGCATTTGAGTTAGTATTTTGCAGCTGTGGCTTATTAAACTGATTGTTCGGTAATTTTCACATCTGTCAACACCTGCTTTCTTTGGGATTGGAATTATTATATCCTTCTTGAGGTCTGAGGGTATTTCGCCTGTCTCATACATCTTTCTCACCAGATAGTACAGTTTTGTCAGGACTGGCTCTCCCAAGGGCGTCAGTAGTTCCAATGGAATGTTGTCTACTCCGGGGGCCTTGTTTCGACTCAGGTCTTTCAGTGCTCTGTCAAACTCTTCACGCAGTATCGTATCTCCCATTTCATCTTCATCTACATCCTCTTCCATTTCCATAATATTGTCCTCAAGTACATCGCCCTTGTATAGACCCTCTATATACTCCTTCCACCTTTCTGCTTTCCCTTCTTTGCTTAGAACTGGGTTTCCATCTGAGCTCTTGATATTCATACAAGTGGTTCTCTTTTCTCCAAAGGTCTCTTTAATTTTCCTGTAGGCAGTATCTACCTTACCCCTAGTGTTATAAGCCTCTACATCCTTACATTTATCCTCTAGCCATCCCTGCTTAGCCATTTTGCACTTCCTGTCGATCTCATTTTTGAGACGTTTTTATTCCTTTTTGCCTGCTTCATTTACTGCATTTTTATATTTTCTCTTTTCATCAATTAAATTCAGTATTTCTTCTGTTACCCAAGGATTTCTACTAGCCCTCGTCTTTTTTACCTATTTGATCCCCTGCTGTCTTCACTATTTCATCCCTCAAAGCTATCCATTCTTCTTCTACTGTATTTCTTTCCCCCATTTCTGTCAATTGTTCCCTTATGCTCTCCCTAAAACTCTGTACAACCTCTGGTTCTTTCAGTTTATCCAGGTCCCATCTCCTTAAATTCCCACCCTTTTGCAGTTTCTTCAGTTTTAATCTACAGTTCATAACCAATAGATTGTGGTCAGAGTCCACATATCCCCCTGGAAATGTCTTACAATTTAAAACCTGGTTCCTAAATCTCTGTCTTACCATTATATAATCTATCTGATACCTTTTAGTATCTCCAGGGTTCTTCCATGTATACAACCTCCTTTCATGATTCTGAAACCGTTAGCTATGATTAAGTTGTGCTCTGTGCAAAATTCTACCAGGCGCCTTCCTCTTTCATTTCTTAGCTCCAATCCATATTCACCTATTACGTTTCCTTCAATCCCTTTTCCTACACTCGAATTCCAGTCACCCATGACTATTAAATTTTCGTCTCCCTTCACTATCTGAATACTTTCTTTTATTTCATCATACATTTCTTCAATTTCTTCGTCATCTGCAGAGGTAGTTGGCATATAAACTTGTACTACTGTAGTAGGTGTGGGCTTCGTATCTATCTTGGCCACAATAATGCGTTCACTATGCTGTTTGTAGTAGCTTACCCGCATTCCTAGTTTCCTATTCATTATTAAACCTACTCCTGCATTACCCCTATTTGATTTTGTGTTTATAACCCTGTAGTCATCTGACCAGAAGTCTTGTTCCTCCTGCCACCGAACTTCACTAATTCCCACTATATCTAACTTTAACCTATCCATTTCCCTTTTTAAATTTTCTAACCTACCTGCCCGATTAAGGGATCTGACATTCCACAATCCGATCCGTAAAACGCCAGTTTCCTTTCTCCTGATAACGGCATCCTCTTGAGTAGTCCCCACCCGGAGATCCGAATGGGGGACTATTTTACCTCCGGAATATTTTACCCAAGAGGACGCCATCATCATTTAATCATACAGTAAAGCTGCATGCCCTCGGGAAAAATTACGGCCATAGTTTCCCCTAGCTTTCAGTCGTTCGCAGTACCAGCATAGCAAGGTCGTTTTGGTTATTGTTACAAGGCCAGATCAATCATCCAGACTGTTGCCCTTGCAACTACTGAAAAGGCTGCTTCCCCTCTTCAGGAACCACAAGTTTGCCTGGTCTCTCAACAGATACCCCTCCGTTGCGGTTGTACCTACGGTATGGCTATCTGTATCGCTGATCCACGCAAGCCTCCCCACCAACGACAAGGTCCATGGTTCACGGGGAGGGGGGGGGGGGAATTTTACTATAAACCAGCAATATAGAGATAGCTACCTCTGCTGTAATTTTAACTTCGTGATCTCTGATCCCTCCTTTTTATACATTTTATTATCTTTATCTCTTTAAAACACTGAAATAGCTTTTTAATTATGAACTTTGTTATTTCCTTTCATATATCCCAAATGAAATTCTGCTTGAACATTTTCTAATATTTGCTGACCTTTAATCCTTATTGAATTGTAAGCACGACAAATTGCTTTCTTTGTTTCTTTATCTTTGACACTACTGAACCTCACTAATTTGCGATAGACGCTTTTAAATACTTTGAAACTCAAAATGATATCTTTTTCTTGTTTACTCTATCTGCGTAAGTATGCTTCAGTGGGGATTCTGTTCTTTCCACTAAATTGAAACACGTAACGCAGATTTAAGTTTGGCTCTTTACTTAATTCAGTTAATTACCTTTAATACAACTTTTAAACTTCAGTGTGAGCAAGTGGCACAAAAGCTGAGCCTCATACAATTCAGAAACGAGGGGAAAAAAATAATAAAACAAAAAGCCTACGTGCCACCACCACTTTTGCACTAAATTTAAAGTTATAAGCAAGGTTCAGCCTCTTCAGATGTTGGTTTTCGCATTCTCAATAACTGTCCCTATTTTGTCACTCGTCACCATATCAACCAATGGAATGTCGTCGTTTTACGTTAACTGGTTCAGCTAGAGTACAAACTTAACCGCATTGTTTGAGGTCACCATTTTACGGGAAAGAATAGCTGTGTTCTCTCAATGTAATCTTTGCAGATTCTAGTTCCTGGCCCTTATTAAACACTCAACGGTACATAAATCACGTGATATTCCATGAACCCCGTAGTGCGTACTAAAACCTCAACAAACACAATAGCTCAACACTTAACTACCTTAGAGTGGGTGTCACATACTAACCACAAAATTATTGCAAAAGCTCAATTACCTTTGAGCGTGCGTTTCTCTAAACACCACTAATGCAACCACAACGACTTTCAAAGCCTTGTGCACACCCGGAAAACTAAGAATCGCACTATTAGTCCAGTTTTGTGATTATCACTCTTATGAACACAAAGCTTCTCCAGATATGGAACACACCTTCCTCAGATCGAGCGGAACTTTTCCTCAGCACGCTAGCGCGTCACCTTTCACCTCCGTGACCACGAATAAACTATACCTACGCCCTGTTAGCGACAATTAACACATTCACCAAGGACGATGTCGTAGCTACAACTTTCCAGAGCTTGCGATCAAAACAATCTTAAATTAACTGATCTCACCAAACCCTAAATTTCTCTTACGGAACAGCATAAACTTAAAGCAGACACGTCTCAGAACTCGTCAACGAAAACCGATCACATAAGTGATCCAAAATCCGATCGCACTCAAAATCTATATTTCCATTCAAACTCATCGACGATATTCACGATCCCAAATAGATCCACGATCAATTTTCTTTCCCTAAATAACTATTATACGCGATGTCTAACTAGAGCTTTCACAGAGCAGCTCTCACGTAAAGTTCTCGTGAAGCGCTGAACTCCTATCACCCAATAACATCAAGAGAACCAATTTTTTGACATTCATTTCACGATTCCATTGCTTTTAACAATTAATTATTTATTCTTCTGCTGCCTTCGTTGCGTTGAATAGTGGCTAGTTGGATGGGATCTCTGGCGCGGACAGTTGTTGGCTTCTTGCATTTGTCGCAACTTGCTCGAACTCTCAGGAGCGGACGTTTCCTCACTTTTCTGCCACAATTTGATACACAAAGACTTCAGTTACAGAACATTATTACATTTACAACTATTCTTCAAATATTAACAACTTTCCAACCTCTAAATTAATAAGTTGAAGCGACTAAAATGCGTGACAGCACTCGAAAACTCTTGTTCCGTGACAAAAGCTTTGATGAAGCCAGAAGTTTTTAAAACCCTGTTCCAAAGTGAGTCCGTGCCAGCCGTAGAGAAATATTTGAAAGACAACAGTTCGCCGAGGAAAGCTCTGCAGTCTCTTGATAACGTGCCTACATGTCCTGCCAGTGACGAACTCAAGCATGGTGATATAAAAAGCATTAGTTTTACCACCAAATGTGACTGCTCTTTGTCAGCCAATACACCAGGGCATCTTTGAAACACTAAATAAGAATTGTGGCCGCCGTCTTCTCAGTTCATTGATATCAGCGATTGATAATAAAGACTCTGTAACCATTCTGAAGAGGATTGTCTTGCTAGGTGTCATGAGGTGGTTAGCTGGAGCGTGGGAAGAGATTCCGAACGTATCACTTGAAACGTTTAGGAAAATTCTTTTAGATCTTGGAAGTGGACATTTTAGCTTTGAATCCATGTGTGAAACCAAAGTGAAAAATGGAAACGATGACATCGTTTCGTTGCTGAGAAATGTAGGGGGCTGCAAGAATGTCGATGCAGAGGACATCGCAGAATGGATGGCAAATGAGAAAGTTATCATTCAACATGAACTCGAAATTACGCCTGCTATTAGCGAGGTTAAAGCACATGCATGTCACGTGGTGTACGCTGCGTGTACACTTTATGAGTTCGTTGGTACCACAGCAAAAGATAGGCTGTCCGAGTTTGTGGTACAATTTCGCTTTTTGTTATGAAGTTTGCTGGGAAAGTTTTCATACGTTACTTCAGAGTGGCGTGCTGTGGCGTGTGCATACTTGGATTATCGATGCTGCGACGAGTACGCTAATTATTTACAGCCCAGGGCAGTGGTTCCCCGTTATAATTCATGTAGATCAGTAATAGAACCCAACTAGTGCATTCAGCACCACGTCGACACCTCATCGAGGTCAACGTAAGTTTACAATGTTTTCTACTTTATTCCGAACCGTTCTATCTGTAAAATGTGTGTCGTCCCACGACTCTACTGCGGGTCGCAATCTTTTGCTTTCAGTAAGTACTAGCACTTGTTTTTCATTTCGACACACGGGTACACTAGTTTCCTGCATTTGTTAAGCGTTCGTATAACTTCACAGTCCTTTTTTGAGGTGCGATCTTTCGTCATAGTACTGGTCTTGCATTGGAATATGTACAAATGAACTTCACAATGCACCATTATTGACTTAAACCAGATATCTAAGGGCTTACATTTATAGAATTACTGATACATCGGGTTTGCTCGCTACTTGTTCGGTATATGTGTTGTGCAAGTCATCAACATCAACTGTTTGAAAATAGTTTCAATAATACTCCTAGTATCTGATCTAACTCCTTGTGGTTTGGTAGTATGAGACCTCAATTTAACTTTTATAACGTCTGAAGTAGTGTAACCTTTAACCTCTTAATACATACACACCCACACCCACCCACACACACACACACACACACACATATATATATATATATATATATATATATATATATATATATATATATATATACGCTATCACATCCACACACATCTTTTTGTACTTACAATTATTTATATAACATCTAACCATTGTATTCCTTATTTATTACAGGACGTTTCTGAGCAACATTTGCTGGAAGGAAATTTAATACGAACTTAAAAATAGGCACGTAGTTGCTTGATGAGTAGTAGTGCATAAATATACAAGTATTCATTTTCGACCAGTATGCAGCTGTATTCATCAATCATCTCGTGTTACAAGAGTGCAAATGTTTATAGCGCAGCTGTCGTTTTGATTTACCTTTCGCATATGAAAATAAGAGTGTTGTCATAGGCAGGGCACATTCTCATTATCTTTCGCAGCGTATTCAAAACTTTATATCTATTCTTTCCTTCATTGTACATAAATATCCTACTATAGTGTTTAGTGTAGCTTGTGTATAGTCACTGTACATAGTAATATAGTGTGTAGATATTTTTTCGTATATAGTTTTTTTTGTCCGCTGTATATATTGCTGAGATTAATTTTCTTCTTATATATTTAGCTTTGTAGTGTAGACTTTTCATTTCTATTGTAGTTAACTTACGTTGTAAAATTTCTAAAATACAGTTGGTGTTCATTTGTTAAGCTGCGGGCTATGCAGTTTGTCGCATGTGCAGCAGCTGTTGACTTGTAAGCTAGCCCCATTGCGTGTGCGTAGTCTCTCCCTCTCTTCACTACACCACGTGTTTTGTGTCTCAGGCATATTACTACAGTGCATTTAGAGAGTGTACAGATTATTAAAACGAATCTCGCGCTCAGCGATGGAAGTGATTTCAGGGCTTTCTATGGCTCATGGACATTTACTCAAAATCTTACATTATATTCTATTCAATCAACAAACATGACATAAGTATATGAAAACCTTCCGTAATATTAAGCATCAAAGTATAATATAAAGGTTCAAATGAACTGTGTCATCTTGTAGTATACGTACGCTACTTCTTTTTTTTAATATATGCTAAGAAACATATCTCTGTAAACAGAAGTTGCCATTTGCAGTTTAACTTCCCATACTTTGTAGATTTTTGGTGTGTTCTTAGGAGTACCTGCTGTCCAAAATGGAACTGAACAGTGGGTTCTAATCTCTAATCACACGACCTCTTTCACTGTTCTGATTTTTCCTCAAGCTTGATCGTCGCCTGTCGTGTTTTCTCCTCAAGCGGCATTTGTTTTCTAGGAATTTATGGGCAGTGGTTATCCCAGTCATCCACCTGTCTTCTTCCAAACATTAATTCAGCTGGTGTAAAGCCAGTAGAGGTATGTGGAAGGCTGTTGTTGATTTTTTTGGAATGGCGTAACATACTCAGTCCGTTTTGTGTGTTTTTTGAGGGGTATAGGTGCAGGTGAATCTATTGAATTCTTTAAATATTCTCTCCATCGGAGTTGTCTCTGGGTGTAATTGGGACGCTAGTAGGTGTTTAATTTTGTTAATGTTAATGAATTATTTCCATCGGTTTCCTGCAAAATATGATGCATTACCAGTTAATAATATTTCTGGGTTTCCTACCCTGCAGAGATAGTCTTCTGTGATTCTTCTAATGATGTTACTTGCAGTCACAGACCACACAGCATCTAGGTTGACTTATTTTGGAAAAATATCGTAGGAAGTTACAGTATATTTTACACCTTTTTTAGTGACCTTCCCTCTCACAGTATATATATATGTTTAAGTCCGCAGCTCGTGGTCTCACGATAGCGTTTTCGCTTCCCGAGCGGGGTCCCGGATTCAATTCCTGGCGGGGTCAGGATTTTTCACCTGCCCCGAGATGACTGGGTGTTGTAAATAATAGATTTCAGCTATCAGTCGTCCTTTTGAAATTTTATTGGCAGATCTAGATTTCAGCTAGAATGAACTGTGGATGAAGCCCGACCAACAGGAATTACATGCATTGATCAAAAATGATATGGCACTGAGAATGGCTAGTTACTAGCTGAAATCTAGATCCGCCAATAAAATTTCAAAAGGACGACTGATAGCTGAAATCTATTATTTACAAGTCAATAACAGTCACTGCGTGCAACAGCCTCTGAATGGGTGTAACCTGATGACTGGGTGTTGTTGTGTCGTCTTCATCATCATCACTCATCCCCATTACGGTCGGAGGTAGGCAACGGCAAACCACCTCCATTACGACCCTGCGCTCTGTCAAGAAGTATGGGACTTCATTTCCATAATGTTTAAGAATGAGTGATTGTATTGATATTACTTAGGCGGTGGTTACCCGACCGGAATTTGCTGTAATGATTTACATACATGCAAGCCGCAGCTAACTACTAACTACTAACAACTAAGTGAATACTGCGACAAAGCACAGAAAATTGCCTTTTTGTCACTGTTAATGATTTCACTGTTTTCACACGTTGAGCAGTAGCGGCGTGCTTGTATGCATATCATTGCAGGAAATTCCCGTTTCGTAACCAACGACCAAGTAAGTTCAATATGGTCATTCATTCTTAAACTTTTTATATATAATAAATTGAAACAAAAGTATACCCTAAGAGAGGGAAGGTCACTACAACTGGCGCCCTTTGCCGTGGGACCACACAATTTGCAAAAGGAAGCGTGGCTTGAACAAAAGAATCTTACCCCTTGTAGATCATGTTTGACTTATGATTTATGTTACATATAGCAGTATAAGTGTTAATATTAATTGTGAATTGTTTTCTTTTTCATGAGCAAGTACCCTGTATAATGACAAGTAAATCTGCGATTGCAGTATCCTAAAAGAAACTTGAGGAGGAATTACAAGAAAATTGTTGACCACTGTCTATACCTGGGGCTACCTATGACAGTTCTGTGTAACGAGGTAAGGATATCAGTGTGTCTTCCTTTGCTTTTCTTGTATGTTGCCGAGACAGGATAGTGCTGCAACGGCCCAGAAGAAGTGGTTGACGAGAGCCAAACAGGCTTGTCAGCTTCGGTGAATTAAACATGACCATGCCTTGCCTTCCAGCTGTAGTCAGGGCACTGAGTGAAGGCAACAATAATAACATAAACATGCTTTGCTACTATGAAGAACACGATATCAGGGATGAATTATGCCAGAAGCCAGGACAATGTAAGGAAATTAATGGAAAGGTTATAAAAACTGTGATTTATGTTAGCATGGCTAACTTCCTGCTAACTGTGATTGTGGACATGGGTGCATCAGCCAGTATTATGGATCTCATTTCACATAAAGAGTTGTGCAAAGGAAATGCAGCACCTCTACCAGCCCTACTTGTCCAAGGATGCAAAGTCTTTGGCACCGTAGGTGCTAAAGCTATGTCTAACTAACCATAGGGAATGATGTAATGAAATGCACGTTGCTGATTATAAATAGTTTATCAGCCCCTTGAGTGCTAGGATTAGACTTCCTCCTGAAGATACAGACAATAATAGACCTCTCTTGAGGTATGCGATCTTTTGTCAATGCTACGCACAAGGTAGGGGTAGAATTGGTAAGAGAGGACATTATACACGGCAGATATTGTTGGAGCATTAATGTAAAGCACCTTGGCACTAATATATTAAGTGTAAGGGAGGCAATACTCGATCGAGATTGTTGCAACGCAGAACACAAGGCAGCAAGCAGTGAGAATCACAGTACTGAGGAATAGATCCACAAAAATGCTCTGGAATCTAAGTGTTCAAACGTTAATCAGCAAAACCATCTATCACGTTTACTTTCAAGGCTCAAAAACGTCTTTTCATAGAAGCGTGGAGGGATTAGTGGGTATATTTACGAATGGAAGTCTACCCATATCAAACGTGTTGTCGTGCAAACGTACTCAGTGTCCTGAGCAAAGAAAGAAGCAATAGCTAAGGAAATGCGTAAAATGTTGGAATTGGGAATGATTGAAGTGTCTGATTCGGCCTACAGCAGTCCTCTCCTACCTGTAGGCAAGCGAACGGGAGTATTCGTTTAGTACTAGTGCTGAAGATATCGACAAGTAAGAACTATACCAAAGCCTCTAGAAGAACAAATACAGAAATTCCATAATGTGAAACACTTGATAAGCATATATATGAAATCTTCATATTGACAAATCACCTTCGCCAAGGAGTCCAAAAAAATTTACGGCCTTCTTATTTGCAGGGCGTAGTTATCAATTGAATTTCATGGATGTGGGCAGGCAGACTGCTTTTCGAAATCTATAACACGTCCACATGGGACATGGAATTCGTTCGCTATTGAGTTTTATTCAAATACTTCTCAAAGTATTGTCTTAGACCGCCACGTTTGTTACTAAATGGTGAAGGATTAAAAACTTAATGGCGCACTGTACTGCTGTACACCAAACTTTATCCAAATATGCTCTCTCAAGCTGTTCATAAGTGTGGCATCTTTCTGCTATGTCCGTGGCGCATAGCAAGACATCTCCTGGCGTGTATCCTACAACAAAACGGAACTTTTGAGTCTCTTTCCAATTTCTAGAGAATATATTACGAAAGGCCTTTATGAACACCACAAGTTTCGTTCCTTTAACTTCTTATGAAATAGGGAACTGTCTACGCCGTAATAAACCTTCGTCAGCTAATAAGGTGGAAAGATATGCAGCACTGTCTGTTGACGTTGTGGCATTGTTTTGGTACATGGGTCTGTATTCTGAGTACGGCTGCGAGAGAGGTACAGTAGTCGGCAGCGCCTGGTGCGTAACTCCTACCTACTTCGTGTGATGGGCTTGTGACAAACAGCGGATGCTAACTAGTATTATCTATCCGGTCTACTGGCACATGACTGCTTGTCATCGGATTTTCTTGTATTCGAATGGTGCAAATGACTAAGCATTATGGGACTTAACACCTGAGGTCATCAGTACCCTAGACTTAGAACTAATTAAACCTAACTAACCTAAGGACATCACACACATCCATGCCCGAGGCAGGATTCGAAACTACGACCGTAGCAGCCGCGTGGTTCCGGACTCAAGGGCCAAGAACCGCTCAGCCACCGCGGCCGTCTTTTCTTTTATTACTTTTGCAACAACGATTATGCTACTCCGCAACTTTTCCTCCGCCGCTTCAATCCCGAACCTATCCTAGCCAATACTTCATTCTCTTTTTCCTTCATCACCTAGTCTACTACCATGTAAGTTCTGTGTTTCTGAACTACCTTTTGCGCAATGTATTACCTTGCTAAGTCCTTTAATACCTTGCTAAGTCCTTTAATTCTTTTACACCTTTGTCAGTTCTTTCCTGCTCCTTTTGCACAAACTGAGTGTTTACATTTAAATTAACTGGTTTCAGTGACATTTACTATACCTTTTCTGATAAATTTTACATACTGACAGCAACTTTTTTGCAGCACATGTCACGGTGTCCAAATTCTTACATATTTGCGATTGTGCTTGTTGCATTTTAGTTTGTACATCGCTTACATGTTTGAACTTACCTGCCAATTGTCCTTGTCCCTCGTCTACCGATGATATTCCTTGATTTATATCCTAGAGAAAGTCAGTGAGCAACTCTGCTTTTAACTCCTTTCCGATGCTTATGAGTTCACCTGTTAAGTCATTGGACACGTCAGTACGTAAAGGTCATCGAATTACTGTGTCACATGAACTTTGAGACCATGAATCGCCCGTTTTTGTTCATTTTTAAGGGTTTTAAAATTTTGTGTCTGCAAATTTGTCAAACGTTTTCTTTTGTTCCTTTGAAACATCATTTTTTTTTAAATCATTGAATTGTTGTGCTTGCTTGTCCGCAGCTCGTGGTCGTGCGGTAGCGTTCTGGCTTCCCGCGCCCGGTTTCCCGAGTTCGATCCCTGGCGGAGTCAGGGATTTTCTCTGCCTCGTGATGAGTGGGTGTTGTGTGATGTCCTTAGGTTAGTTAGGTTTAAGCAGTTCTAAGTTCTAGGGGACTGATGACCATAGATGTTAAGTCCCATAGTGCTCAGAGCCATTTTTTTTTTTGTGCTTGCGTATTGAATTTCGCATCAAAGTATCTAGTTATCTCTTGCAATAACTGCGCCATGTTCAGGGTACAGCGTATGCGAACCGTGTTTCGTTTACTTATATTCCCGGGAAGACTATAGTTTATCGAATCTGTGCTATCGCACTATTTCATTCTCACCAAGGGAGAAAATCCTTCCCTGTGAAAACTAAGCAGCCGTTTTGTCTACCGTAATCACGGTAGCATCACAGATTACAGCAGTGCTGTCGTCTGTGTCCATAGCATCTAAAGAACAAAGCTGGCTGTCGCCCCGGCGCCGATATTTTCACCTTCACTGTCATTTATTATTATGTCCGCGTCGGCGACATCTTGTCTCAGCGTATTCGCTAACAGACTACCAACAATGGACCTGTCTGATTAGTCTTTTTGACCAATTTCAATAAAATAATTAAACAATTGAAAATTGCGGAATAAAATGTCCCTTTCGTAATTGTGATGATAGCACTTCACAACCTTATCTGTAGTGCGTCACTGTCATGTAATATAATACCTGGACGTGACGAGTGAAAACGTGTGCCGGACCGGGACCTGGGCCCAGGATCTCCTGCCTACTAGGAAGCGGCGTCAACCACTGCGCCACCCGAGACACAGTGTTTGTCGCAAATGCGCGGACTATCTCGTCACGCACCCCATCCGACTGACACTCCCACCTATCTCCATATAATTACAATGAAATGAACACCCATAGCTGCCTACACGCGAATACATACGTCAACGGGGACAGATGAAAATGTGTGTCCCGACCGGGACTCGAACCCGGGATCTCCAGCTTACATGGCAGACGCTGTATCCATCAGAGCCACGGAGGATAGTGCGACTGCAGGTATTAATCTCTGGCACGCCTCCCGCGAAACCCACATTCTCAACGTATTGTCCCGCACTACATTCGTAGTGTCCCGCCCATTATACTCATTACTCGCACCGCGTTGCCGATTCCGGTAACAGTTCGGTCACTGTTTGTGCATTCGCACAGAAGAAGAAGAAGATGGTCAAGTGGCCGGTGAGCCTTATATATATATATATATATATATATATATATATATATATATATATATATATATATATATATATATATTCGTCTATCCGCAGAGCCTGTCCATGTCCGTACTTGCTAATATTAGTCCGCACTGCAGATTGTGGATTGATTGCCCATCAAAGCGAGTCAGTTACGCATGAATGGACGGTGCCTGTTCTTCCACAAATGTCCGAAAGAACAGACACCAGATATTCAAGTATTATACATACTGTCACTGGTCAGTCCACGCCTGAGCAATGACTGATACAAATAAAATACAATTCTAGCCTCGGACAAATCACTAAAATCCCTTTCTGAATGTAGTAATGATGTGGATATGACAGGAGAAATACACTTTTAAATCTAAATCTGTTGTTCTCTATAACGATCCAAATACACTGGATACATAATACTCATCGCAAAAGCATGGCATTCTTGCTCTCCATGCAGCTGCTTGTGCAGCAGCTACATCAAGAAATCTCTGAAAGTGAATTGATGCTCCTGTTGGAAAAGATTCTATTAGTTGATGATATCCGACATGTGGACTAATTCACAGGTTGTACCAGTTCTTAAAATGAGTAGGTGTAGCGAGGCGTAACATTCATCAAGTTTTTTGAAGACTAGAAATATCGATATTAAGAATGTATTGATTGCACACCCTCTGGCCTGCATTCATGCACCGATTCTGTTGGGAAGATGTAATACTGCTTCATTGAAATCCTGATTGGGGAGGTGTAATACTGCTTCATTGATATCCTGATTGGGGAGGTGTAACACTGCTTCATTGATATCCTGATTGGGGAGGTGTAACACTGCTTCATTGATATCCTGATTGGGGAGGTGTAATACTGCTTCATTGATATCCTGATTGGGGAGGTGTAACACTGCTTCATTGATATCCTGAATACTGGCACTGGGACGAATTTGATGCTTCTGGTCCCTCACTTGCTGTATTGGCGAAAAATCTGCGGGTCTTGCTGACCATGGGCGTACTTCAACTTCACGCAGATATTCCATGGAATGCGTGCCATGCATTGCGGAACAGTGTTCTGTTGAAAATTGGCAAGACAAATTGTCACATGAGAGATAAACTTGAGGACGCAGTGTGAACGTTACGTCCCAGTGTGCCATTAGAGTTCACTCCCTCACTCCCAGCCGTGCCTTGCAGCGATACCCGATACCTCCTGATGGCAAGGCGCCAGAGATAACACTGCTGTGAATCTCCAAAGCATTGGAAGAATCGAATCTCTCCCAGGTTTTCGTCATACTCCCCGACGGCGGTTTTCTGGGTTAGCGATGCCATTCGTCAGCAGTCCCTGCTTCCCATTCACAGCATCACTTCAAATGCAAGCATTTGTATTGTGGTGCTGACGGCAGCCTACGCATGGGGCGGTAGTTCCCAAGTCCGACGCCGCGGGGTCAGGGCTGCCTCGTCACGGTTCGTGCGGCTCCTCCCACCCCCCTCCCCCTTTTGGACGTTCAAGTCCTCCCTCGGGCATATGTGTGTGTGTGTGTGTGTGTGTGTGTGTGTGTGTGTGTTGTCCTTAACGTAACTTAGTTTAAGTTAGATTAAGTAGCGTATAAGCTTAGAGATCGATGACCTTAGCAGTTTGGTCCCATAGAACTTACCACAAATTTCCAAATCCGGCTACTAGTATCCGACCAGTTGTGCAGAATAACAGAGAATGTTGCGTGGGGTGCAATACTCGTTCTTGGACGGCGGGCGCAGGTGTGCATTAATTCCGATGTGCTTGATGCACGACATGGCGATGTTTCTTTGCGATGGTTAGACATGTTAGGCCGGATTTTTGACGAGGAATATACCAGCCCACGCATTCCTATGCAGTACAACATTACCAGTCACTGTCACAACGAATGCCCCACAAATCTGGGTATTGTGGGATTTGACCATCCGGCTAAATTGATGTCAATCTCTGTCAGGTGCTGATAACGCGGTTCACACAAGTACGAACCAACTTCGTTTCTTAACAGTGATGGCTCATTGTCAGACGCTGTTCATGCCCCCTCCATACCCTACGAGGCTTCACAGAAACACTAAACATGAGCAACAGTAACGCATTCCGTTGGCCGCTCTACCCGTCACAGAAACACTCTAATTATTTATGTACCCACAGATGATGCGCACATGCACGAAGTTATATGACACCTGACAATGACCTCTGCGTATTTGCGTTTTTTGTGGTGCAGTGTATGTACTGTTTGGCTGTATTATCCAACTTATATCATTCCCAGTTCATGTATGTGTAACCATTGATACTGACAATATGCAGTTGTCCAGTCGGGCAAGCAACTAACATCCCTTTATGAACTGAATTACTAACTGTAACATTTATCCTGCTTTATGAAGACTAGAGTTATCGATATTAAGAATGTATTGACTGGTTGTAATATCCGACTGGTACTACCGATCAACACAGGTGTGAGTGATTGAGACGGCTTTTAGGAAGACTTCACATCAGTGACTTTAGATAAAAAGATTTACACTTGAACTACATGACAAGCAATGTCACTATAATATTTCTGGTGCCTAATACTGCGTATTATCTTTCCAGAAGGCAAAGTAACCGGGGCGGAACAGATCTTACTAATACACTCCTGGAAATTGAAATAAGAACACCGTGAATTCATTGTCCCAGGAAGGGGAAACTTTATTGACCCATTCCTGGGGTCAGATATATCACATGATCACACTGACAGAACCACAGGCACATAGACACAGGCAACAGAGCATGCACAATGTCGGCACTAGTACAGTGTATATCCATCTTTCGCAGCAATGCAGGCTGCTATTCTCCCATGGAGACGATCGTAGAGATGCTGGATGTAGTCCTGTGGAACGGCTTGCCATGCCATTTCCACCTGGCGCCTCAGTTGGACCAGCGTTCGTGCTGGACGTGCAGACCGCGTGAGACGACGCTTCATCCAGTCCCAAACACGCTCAATGGGGGATAGATCCGCGGATCTTGCTGGCCAGGGTAGTTGACTTACACCTTCTAGAGCACGTTGGGTGGCACGGGATACATGCGGACGTGCATTGTCCTGTTGGAACAGCAAGTTCCCTTGCCGGTCTAGGAATGGTAGAACGATGGGTTCGATGACGGTTTGGATGTACCGGATGTACCGTGCACTATTCAGTATCCTCTCGACGATCACCAGAGGTGTACGGCCAGTGTAGGAGATCGCTCCCCACACCATGATGCCGGGTGTTGGCCCTGTGTGCCTCGGTCGTATGCAGTCCTGATTGTGGCGCTCACCTGCACGGTGCCAAACACGCATACGACCATCATTGGCACCAAGGCAGAAGCGACTCTCATCGCTGAAGACGACACGTCTCCATTCGTCCCTCCATTCACGCCTGTCGCGACACCACTGCAGGCGGGCTGCACGATGTTGGGGCGTGAGCGGAAGACGGCCTAACGGTGTGCGGGACCGTAGCCCAGCTTCATGGAGACGGTTGCGAATGGTCCTCGCCGATACCCCAGGAGCAACAGTGTCCCTAATTTGCTGGGAAGTGGCGGTGCGGTCCCCTACGGCACTGCGTAGGATCCTACGGTCTTGGCGTGCATCCGTGCGTCGCTGCGGTCCGGTCCCAGGTCGACGGGCACGTGCACCTTCCGCCGACCACTGGCGACAACATCGATGTACTGTGGAGACCTCACGCCCCACGTGTTGAGCAATTCGGCGGTACGTCCACCCGGCCTCCCGCATGCCCACTATACGCCCTCGCTCAAAGTCCGTCAACTGCACATACGGTTCACGTCCACGCTGTCGCGGCATGCTACCAGTGTTAAAGACTGCGATGGAGCTCCGTATGCCACGGCAAAGTGGCTGACACTGACGGCGGCGGTGCACAAATGCTGCGCAGGTAGCGCCATTCGACGGCCAACACCGCGGTTCCTGGTGTGTCCGCTGTGCCGTGCGTGTGATCATTGCTTGTACAGCCCTCTCGCAGTGTCCGGAGCAAGTATGGTGGGTCTGACACACCGGTGTCAATGTGTTCTTTTTTCCATTTCCAGAAGTGTAGTTTCAATTTCCTTTCGATCTGACTACACGAATGACACCATTCGTGCTCCTACGAAACATAACAGTATTCAAGATAATGTAAAAACATGAGTTTTTGTTTTTTCAGTAGATATCTACTCCGAGCAGCTGATAACTGTTACAACAACCAGATGGCCTGTCATGTCGCCTTCAACCAGTCGCACCTGTGAGCCGCATATCAAGAAAAATATCTCCTCTTAAAAGACGTTTCTGCATAATAATCTACAATGTAATGGCGTCATTCCAATTCTCGCGCCTCCAGCATATTATCAATATAATTTAGACTTTGTTAACTTATGCCATACATAACGTCCCGGCGCTGTAAGTCATTTTGTTACTGTAAGCTCTTTGTCATACATTAGCATTAAGTTTGAGGCCCCTCGCAGATCGATACAAATATTCTATCGGCGTTTAATCCAGCCTATCAACATTATTCCATCTAATGCCAGTGTGGATTCCGTAGAAATGTTGGAACACGTGATGCAATGCTGACCTTACGACTTGTCTTAGAAGATAGATTAAGAAAAGGCAAACCTACGTTTCTAGCATTTGTAGACTTAGAGAAAGCTTTTGACAATGTTGACCGGAATACTCTCTTTCAAATTCTGAAGGTGGCAGGGGTAAAATACAGGGAGCGAAAGGCTATTTACAATTTTTACAGAAACCAGATGGCAGTTATAGGAGTCGAGGGGCACGAAAGGGAAGCAATGGTTTGGAAGGGAATGAGACAGGGTTGTAGCCGTTCCCCGATGTTATTCAATCTGTATATTGAGCAAGCAGTAAAGGAAACAAAAGAAAAACTCTGAGTAGGTATTAAAATCCATGGAGAAGAAGTAAAAACTTTGAGGTTCGCCGATGACTTTGTAATTCTGTAAGAGACAGCAAAATACTTGGAAGAGCACTAGAAAGGAATTGACAGTGTCTTGAAAGGAGGATATAAGATGAACATCAACAAAATCAAAACGAGTATAATGGAATGTAGTCGAATTAAATCGGGTGATGCTGAGGGAATTAGATTAGGAAATGAGACACTTAAAGTAGTAAAGGAGTTTTGCTATTTGGGGAGCAAAATAACTGATGATGGTCGAAGTAGAGAGGATATAAAATGCAGACTGGCAATGGCAAGGAAAGCGTTTTTGAAGAAGAGAAATTTGTTAACATCGAGTATAGATTTAAGTGTCAGGAAGTCGTTCCTGAAAGAATTTGTATGTAGTGTAGCCATGTATGGAAGTGAAACATGGACGATATATAGTTTTGCCAAGAAGAGAATAGAAGCTTTCGAAATGTGGTGCTACAGAAGAATGCTGAAGATTAGATGGGTAGACCACATAACTAATGATGAGGTATTGAATAGAATTGGGGAGAAGGGGAGTTTGTGGCACAACTTGACTAGAAGAAGGGATCGGTTGGTTGGACATGTTCTGAGGCATCAGGGGATCACAAATTTAGCATTGGAGGGCAGCGTGGAGGGTAAAAATCGTAGAGGGACACCAAAAAATGAATATACTAAGCAGATTCAGAAGAATGTAGGTTGTAGTTAAGTACTGGGAGATGGAGAGCTGCATCAAACCCGTCTCAGGACTGAAGACCACAAAAACAACAACAATGCCAGAAGTACAGATACAAAAGTTTGTGCTAATAACAAAAATGTGTGTGTTTTCGGAAGTGACTAAACTGCTGAGGTCATCGGTTTCTAGACTTACACACTACTTAAACTAACTTATGCTAAATGTAACCGTAGGCTTCCGCGGCCGTCGTCAATGTCAATAAAATTCTTCTGGGTTAGAGACCGCATTGTCATTTATAAAATTCCAACGTTTCGGCGTCTGTTGCAAGACGCCTTCCTCAGGGTGTGTAGCAACACACCCTGAGGAAGGCGTCTTGCAACAGACGCCGAAACGTTGGAATTTTATAAATGACAATGCGGTCTCTAACCCAGAAGAATTTTATTGACATTAACTTATGCTAAGAACAACACATACACACACCCATGCCCGAAGGAGGACTCGAACCTCCTGCTGGAGGGGCTGCACTATCCATGACATGGCGTCTCAAACCGCGTGGCCTCTAGGCGCGGTTGTGCTAATAACATGGAGGTGTAGAACTACGGCTTGCGGAAGTCTGGGAAAACGAGCAAGCAAATCATGAAGCCAAGGAAGTCTGTAGGCAACACAGCGCGACACGATGTGCCCTTCTCCTCTGAGTGAGAGAGCCGTAAAACTGTGGGAGGAGGTGTGGCTGGCAGCGAGGGACAAGGATCTGTGGGCCGTGAAGGCGAAAATAACTACCTTATACATACGTATGCAGTCATCCTTACCCCCCTCGAACAGAGCAGTCCTAAAACTAATGGCTTTCTCCTTCGGTGAGATGACCCCTAAATCTGCAAAGTCTGCGCGTGTTGTATTTTCATAAGCAGGTAGCATTAAATTTAAACGAAGAATTACCCTCTGTTTCTGCTGAAGTCTGGGCGAGCACGAAAAACTTAAAATGTTATGCAAGGTTTGGATATAAGTCCAAGTTTGTGGTTGGATATATTTGTATGCTGCTGATTTGAGATATTTAAACCGTTCAAAGGAATCACTGAATGTATTTTATTGACAATTTTGGAACTAACTATGAACATTATTTTAGTAATGGTGTGTGTGTGTGTGAGAGAGAGAGAGATAGAGAGAGAGAGAGAGAGAGAGAGAGAGAGAGAGAGAGAGAGAGAGATATTAAGGTTTGTAGGAATTTTGTTGTTGTTTGACCACTTTTAACCACAATCGCCCTTTCTTTAATGTCCCCAAACAAACAGAGAATAAAAGTTATTTAAACCGACAAACTCCTGCGAGGTTGCATGGGACACAAAAGAAACATTTTTCTCTAATGTTATATTTTCTTGTAAGGATTTTTAAACCGGCAAAGAAAGTTTCCTCGGGATGAAAATTAATAAAACGGACAAACGCCGAGATGTTGCGTGGGACACTGAAAACACTTTTTCTAATGTGTTTTTCTGTGAGGCATCGTTTGACGAGGAAATCAAATCTTACTTGCAGTAGATAGAAAGTAACACAAAAAGAGACAGCCACATTAACACAACACAATCACTTCAATTACAGTGGAGGTTCAAATATGCCTCCATTGAATTGTAAACAAAGGTTACACAGATGGGTCATTTTCTGCTTAACACGGTCAACGACGGCGGGAATATCCTTAATTTTTCCGGTTGCTGCCACTATTCGGGTAGCTAGATCCTTTTCTGATTCAACAGGGGTTATGTAAAGAAGGTTGCGCATCTCTCCTCACACAGAAAAGTTCAGAGCGTCGAATTGGCGGATCGATTGGGCTTTGTTACAGGACCATCTCTGCCAATCTACTTTTCTGGAACCTGTCTATTCGATAATCGACGCACTGTACGGGCAGTTGCACGTGTGCTGGCGGAAGGAGCTTGTTCCACATTCTGCACGAAATCTTCCAAAAATTGCAGAGTTCGTATCGTGCGACTTCGTCCCTACCAGGAAAATCTGCTAAATGACCCGGTCTCACACAGACGTTGATACACAACAGTATATGTCGAATGAAGCTGGTTACGGCGATTGTGATATTGTTGTTGATAAGCCCACGGTGATGCTCGTCTTTTCTGGTTCGCTATGTAGAAAGCAACAGCCACATAGTTGTAATCATTTCAAGTGCATCGCTCCATTAGTAAACAAGACGTACAACAAACTGTAAATGTGATACAGCTATTACAACCGAGGAGCGAGGTGTGCCCTCTACCAGTACAACAGCAACCGTTATAAGAACAAAGCAGTCACACAGCTGAAGCGCGAGTACGCCCTGCACTGGATTAAATAATACTCAAAGGAAATTATGACAGTAGAGAAAAATATCTGTTTTGGTGTGCCGTGCAATCTTCCAGAGTTTATCGGCTTAAATAATTTTCACCCTGTACATTCATCGTAATTATCACTCTAGGGGAGATGCCTATCGAAGATGCATCATTTATAATGATTTGCCACAAAGCAAGTTAATTGCGAAAAACATACGCATTTACAGTCAATTGTGAAAGAAAGTAATACCTAGTAGAGTCAGGTAGCTCTCAACCCACACTGCTTTGCATATTCTGTCACCAGTAACGTAACATGATGTGGCTCACCGGACCTTCACTCGCAGATATTCCTCTTTCTCTTTTCCCGCCAACCGGCAGAAGAACCTCTTTCCGCCACGGAACATTACTGCAACGAAATTAGGCAGCACGTAAGCCGTCGATCGGACCGTCTCCATGAGTACATCTTACAACAGTATCCCACGAGTGGATCGCATGAGAAACCTTGGGCCCATGTCTGTACCCTCAGCTTTTGTAGTAATTATAACTGTCAGTGTTACAGAGAAACCTTTGAAATCCAAAAAAATGCAACATCACTGTTTCCTACACAAATACCATACATATCGAGGTCTCAGTTTCAAAATGCTTGCGAAGGCTAATGATGGCTATCAAGTTGGTTCAACACTTCTTGTTTTGGAAGGTACTTAAGAATGAATTGTAGAGTCTCATGTAGATGTAGATCTAATTCCGTATTACACAAGACTGTGATGACTGGGTTCCATTGATCGTTTCAAAGCTTTTCGCTGGGAAAGAAACAGACGACACTTTGTGAAACGCTGGTGAGTATCGTCCACGGGCCATGCGTTTCTTTGCTGCAACTGAAACAAGGTAGCTGCAGAGATGGTACCAGTGCTCTTCATCACTGACTTATTTAATTTGAATTAATAAAACTGAAAAATAATGATATTGTTGACGGTACTGCTTGAACGATAAAATAATTGATTATTCATTCACGTCACCAACCATATCTTCTGTAAATTGAAATGCCGTGTGGCTAAGGCCACCCGTCGGGTAGACCGTTCGCCTGGTGCAAGTCTTTAGAGTTGACGCCACTTCGGCGACTTCCGTGTCGATGGGGATGAAATGACGATAAGGACAACACAACACCCAGTCCCTGAGCGGAGAAAATCTCCGACCCAGCTGGGAGACGAAACCGTGCCATTAGGTATAACATTCCATCGCGCTGACCACTCAGCCACGAGGGGCGAACATACCTTCTGTAATACACCTGGTGTCTCTTTGCGGCGTTACACCGGGTTACTGAGTGAAACCCAACTTCACCGACTGAACGAATATCACCACTCAACCATAAAGTATTGTGCGAATGTTGTAGTGAAGCTGCCCGACATTCAGAAACTCACCTTTCTCATAGTGGATCTGTTTAACGCCTGGTTCAAAGAAGACGTGTAAATCCTTTTTGGAATCAGATACACCAAGTCTTAACATTTTACTGACTAATCTAGAAATCATTATTTTATTTCTCTTTTTGTAATTTCTAACCTGCGTATCAAAATAATTCGAATTCTTTGTAGTCAGAAAAGATGTGTTGGAAATTGTTATATTTATTCTCCTCAGTATACTTTTGTTTTTAGAACAATTGCCGGACGGAGTGGCCGAGCGGTTCTAGGCGCTACAGTCTGGAACCGCGCGACCGCTACGGTCGCAGGTTCGAATCCTGCCTCGGGCATGAATGTGTGTGCTGTCCTTAGGTTAGTTAGGTTTAAGTAGTTCTAAGTACTAGGGGACTGATGACCTTAGAAGTTGAGTCCCATAGTGTTCAGAGCCATTTGAACCATTTTTAGAACAATTATTTGAAAACATACTGCTGGAGTGAAAATTATTAAACAAAACAGTAATACACTGCACTAATTTCAGATGTACACTATGTGATACTGTATCCGGAGAAAGATCAATTTGGAATAACTAAACAGAGTGAACTGATGAGCAACGGTCGCTGAATAAGGTGATGTACATCAATCAGCTGCGCTAAATCCCCTATCTCTCCGCACTGTCTGACGCAACCACGATTTCTACTGTGAGCCGTCCTCCACAGTTAGTGTATTCTCGCCAGTTTGCACATAGTCCATTCTTTCTCTCATAGTCATCCACTACGTAAATACAGCACTAAATCTGCATACACACTTCACCGTCATGTGAGCTGAACAATTACAAGTGCACCGTAATAAATTATTTTCTATTGAAATATACCCAGTTACATCAAAATAAAGAATACACCCGAATAGCAATTAAACACCCTACGAATTTAGCAGCTAACCATGTTTCCAGATATTAACTCGTTTTGCTTAAGCAATAGGAGGAGAAAAAGCTTTTGAAATGACACTAGCTTAACTGAACATAATTCTTGGCACCTGACACCAGTTTCCAAAGAGCCATAGTCTTCGCAGGCGGCAGAAAATTGCAGCAGCGCGATCCTACGATGACCATAGACCGTACGCAAGTGTAATCTACAAGCGAAAGAAATCGGCGACAGCGTTGTCATTGTGAAAGTAAGCAATGAATTAGAGAATACACGTTGCATTTTGTTTTGAAGACAAACGTCCGTTCGCTGACTAAGCCAGTCAGTCAGACTCTGTCTCTCGGCTGGTCCACATCTACAGAGCGGCAAGATAAGAGTTTATCTTCTTCTCGTAGTATGTTTCTAAAATTGCATGCGTCTTTCCGTTTGAGCTGTAAGCTCACGTTTTGGAGATTACCTCTTACTATATTTTCTCTTCTTCCATAGGTTAAGCACAGCATTTATGGAAAGACTGTGTAACATCTGTATGATATTATTGTGAAATTGTTTTTGTAATGCCATCCAGCCCGAAGATGAGGTATTCCCTCCAAAAATGTTGCACAATAAATAAATAATACATTAGTTAACAAAGTTTATGACTGGTAGCAGTATTTAAAAAAAAAAAACTACAAACTACTTATTTGCTGATACGTTCCTATGGCACCAAACTGCTGAGGTCAAAGGTCCCTAGGCTTACACACTACTTAATCTAATTTATACTAACTTACGCTATGGATAAAACACGCATCCATGCCCGAGGATGGACTCGAACATCCGGCTGGGGAGGCAGCACGAATTGTGTCGGAGCACCTCAGACCGTCCGGCTACACAACGTGGCTGAACTTATCTGCATCGATAAATTAGTCTTTAAACCCAGTTGAAATTAACTACCCCTGAACATCATGTGACCACTGGCACAGATTTTTTAATTGTTAAAGGATTTAGGTTAGCATCCCACTTCTGTAGTGTAGAAACAGAGAAAGAAGTTACTAATTTGTCAGGAATTCCTATAAATTTGAGAACATGAAAGTTAATAATTTTACTTGGAGTAGCATATGAAAGCATGTACGACAAAAACAGATTTTCGCAATAAGTCCTTGATAATAGTGTGTTCCAAGGACTCGCAGGTAATTTTGAGCCGTATGTTGGCCTATTTAACAGTAGAAAACAAATAGTGGTTGCTGGAGATTTTAATGCAAATTTCCTAAAAATGCTTCCAGTAAGAAATTATTAGTCAGAAATATTACCATTCAACTTAATTCCAACCGTAAACTTCACAACATGGATAGGTATTGCTCAAACGCTCTTACAATAAGCGCATGAGACGAGACCGCGCCTGGCTTGCACACAGAACGCAAAACAACATTCGAAGCATTCCGTCAATGCTGGTTTAATCTATGGTAGAAGGAGACGTCGCCCTCTTGCTGTTGAAAAACAAGTAAGAACACAGTGATAGAAGTAACCAATTTAAGAATCTGATTGGTCAAGAAACCCCTGTAAGAGTTGCATCCAAAGATGCAACTTTTGATACGTTACTTTGCAACAAAATTATGCTGTCATTAATGTATGTAATGTACAATAGGACGTCAACCCTTTCAAAGTATAGAAACGTGGTTGAGGTTACAAACAGCTACGTAATCGGCTAAGCAAATAGCTATATTTCGTCGAAGGAATACGACAGACATGATGCGCATGGTAGTGGAACTGTCAAGAAGTAATAATGATTATAAAACACACAATCTAAGTAAATATGCAGTCAACATTTGTTGTTCAGAATAGGACAGGAAATCTGTTTGATTCAGTTCTAAAAACATAGAAAGCATCATATATCCACGCTTAAAATCAAGTATAAGACAGTATAGTATGAAAAGCGGTGAAGGCAAAACATTACGTATACTGTGTTAAGAATGTGATGTTAAACACTCAAATACAAAGATCTGACAGTACTACGTGATTTGTTTGATCATATACAACGGATGAAGTGAATATTTCAAGTTCACGTACACACAAATGGTTTCCACTTGCATTTTCGATGACGCGACTAAATGAGGAACAGCCGCGCGGCATAAATAAATGACCATCTGTAACGATTGTAGTTGCGGGATACCAAAACTACGGTTCGTTAGTTTGGGTGGAGCACATAAATGAAGTAGTAAATGCCAGGAAGTTTCAGTAGATTTGTCGGTAGTATTGGTAGAGAAATAAACCTACATGAATGTGTAAGAGAGAAAGTAGAAGCCAATGACTTCTTATTTGTTTGTCTGTCTGGTTGTTTGTTCTGCACATAATTAGAACAGCACATAATTCAGTGTCGCCCTTTGTATATTTTATGTCCTTGCAGAACAGAAATTGCGCTTTATAAGTAATATAAATTAGTTGACCGCGTAACTTTCTGTCATTTTATGTAACCAACGCAATTAATTTTGATGCAAGTACAGTTTATATGTAAAAACATAAAAAATCTTTATAGTTACTGTTCTTTTGTACTCACTAAAACGTACTTCATCATAATCAAAGACAAGAGTTTCCTGTTATTACTGATAAATGAGAAAGTTGTTCGCGAATAACGGAAACATTTTTTTCATATCCTTTGAGGAAATTGCGTTTTTTAGCGCTATATTTTTAATAGAGTATCCGTCTGTTTCACGTTACATGCCAACAGCTTTCCAACAAAATCTAAATTAAACATAGTTTCAATTTGCTGTAAATACTGTTTATTTTCGAGTAAGAGACAGGCGGATTACTGTATAGAACAAATATGTTCCGTAGGTTATGCGGCCATTAATATACCCTCACTCAGTTTCTAGACTGTTCACTGGTTCCGTGTTCTCGGAGAATCTAGTAAGACACTGATTGCATAAGTAAACAAAGCTATCGATATGACGTAACGCCTGACGGTTTAACATACAGGTAACATGAGCACGATCTTAACAGACCAAGGCTACTAGGAAAACAACAGGACTCTAAGCTTACTTATGATAGTCTTCGGTACACTATGGCAGTTCTAAAAGTCTAGTAATGACTTCGTGAAAGTCATAGTATAGTAATCACTACTGCTGTCAGCACACATCTGCTTAAGACACAACGTTAATCTATCACGAAGAAGAGATGCAAGTGTTCACGACGAAAATGTTTTTACGAACTAAGTCACTTAACAAGTTTTCGTAGTTTCCCAGCCAACTAAACATAAAATTGTTCCTTTACTATACGTAAAGTATTTCTTTGTTATTGACACAAAATGTAATTTTATACTCGACATAATGAACATAGTTTCTAATTGTTCCGAATAACTACGCTGGCCCAGTGGTGAAATACGAGACTTACAAGACGGTAATGAGGTTTTTTTTTTTACAGTTAGTTGTTTACAACAGATCCGAATGTAGCAAAAGGTTGCGACAGTGGTTCCACCATCACGAGTAAAAAAGAAAAGTCGATACGGTGATCTCAAATCTGCTGATACTCAGTGTCATATTTAAACCGCAAGATAAGCGGCTGTTGTCCAACTTCATAAGTAGAATTGGCTTTTACCTGTGGTGAGCCGTAAGGAAGATAGCTTGAACCAACGCGGAATGGGCGAATGCGAATGGCTTCCAATGAGGCGTACACAATGCGGTTATCCTGTGGTTTCGTTTGTACCTCGCAACAGCCGTTACCAGACATCTGTTCTTAGTTTTGCAAGGTAGCAGTTGGCTGCTGTGGAGCTTAGGACGCACAAATATCATGTTCTTCTGCATCTCCCCATTCAAGAGAATCATTGGAGCGTAGATGATACCAGATAAACTGCTCAGTGTTCTAGCCCATGGCACTTGTCGTTCAAACAAATTAACCTGTGAACATCATCCCCGAAACTATCTGTTCCGTAATTCCTTAGACGACACAGGTAACACGGTTACCAACTCTTAATCGAGAGTTCACTCCTTATTAATAAAGACAAAAAGATGACACAGATAATCTATGCTGATGAGCAAAAACGTATGACTACCTGGTTAATGTAGTAGTAGTAGTAGTAGTAGTAGTAGTAGTAGCTTTATTCATCTGTAGATACCTCTTTACAAGGGTATAGGGCATTTCTTAAGTATTTACAAGTTTAGACCAATTTAAAATAAGCTGATTCATATACACATATATTTACAGACTTCTAAAAATGGTTCAAATGGCTCTGAGCGTTATGGGACTTAACATCTGTGGTCATCAGTCCCCTAGAACTTAGAACTACTTAAACCTAACTAATCTAAGGAAATCACACACATCCATGCCCGAGGCAGGATTCGAACCTGCGACCGTAGCAGTCGCGCGGTTCTGGACTGAGCGCCTAGAACAGCGAGACCACCGCGGCCGGCTGTTAGTATTGTGCTATGCATTGCTTGGTGGTACGTTTTTTCTAGAAAAAGAAAAAAGAAGGAAAAAACATAGTGTGAAGGTATTATGTGGAATGTTGGATGATTTATTATTATTATTACTTTTCTATATAACATTTCTTATCATACCCCTACTCCGTTTTATCTGAGTAATCCTTCAATGTATGGAATGTATGAATAACAGGTACCTTTTAGCTGCCTTTTTAAATAACTGTATTTTTTCAATTTCTTTAATCTCTTTTGGTAATTTATTGTACAGTTTTATTCCTTGGTGGAAAATGCTGTTTTGAGTTCTGTGTTTTTATTTTTTCTTGATGAATGTAAGTTGAATCTATCTCTTGTTGTATGGTCATGGACAGAGCTGTTTGTGCAGTAATTACCAATGTTATTTTTGATGTGTATAACTGACTGGTAAATGTATTCACACGGAGCAGTTAAAATCCCCCCGTGTTTTGAACACATCTTTACAATGAGCTCGACTAGTATTTTTGGTTATTATTCTTATGGCTCTTTTCTGGTGTCTGAAAATTGTTCATATTTTGTGCGTTTTGTTCCCGAAAAAAGGATGCCATAGCTAAGAACTGAGTGTACATATGAATAATATGTAACTAAAAGACACTGCATGTTACACATTGATGATAGGATCCTAAGGCCATAACATGCTGATGACAGTCTGTTTGCTAGTACCTTTGTGTGTTCACATCATTTCATCTGAAACTCAAAGTCATGGCATTAGTTTTCTTTATGTTCAATGTCACTTTATTGTTTATTGACCAATCATAAAGTTCCTTGAGAGTTTCATATGCATGTTAGTCTCTCTTTCGAACGCTATACAACAACAATTGTGCGCTGTATGGACTCGACAGGTCCTTGGAAGATTTCCCCAGATATCCACGCTCATGTTACCCAATTCCCGTAAATTAAGGGCTGGTTGTTTATCGGCGCGGCTGGTGCCCTGTATCCCAACCGGGTTAAGATCAGGAGAATTCAGTGCCCAAGACATTAACGTGACTGCAGCATCATCCTCCTGAAATTAATGTAGCTGCGTTGTGGCCTACGTGACTGCACCATCATGCTCCTGAAATTAATGTAGCTGCGTTGTGGCCTTTGACATGGACATTTATCCTGCTGAAAAATGCCGTTACTGTCTGGGAAGACATCAAGCCCGAAGCGATTCGGGTGGTAAGCAGTAATGTAAACGTAGTCCAGAGTCCACGTGGTCAGTGTAGCCGCGGTGTCTTAGTTTACTACCTCAGATCCCTAGGAAGCCCAGGTGAATGGCTCCCATGCCGCAATACAAGCCCCACCATCCTGAGTTTGGTCGTGGTTAATGTTTCAAGGAGCTGTTCTCTTGGATGATGGCGCATCCGTACACGATCCACGAACTGATATAACAAGAAACGTCAATCGTACGACCAGCTGATAAGTTTCGATTGACGCAATCTCAATGATGCCGCGTCCACTGCAATCGTAACTGACGATCTCGTTATGTCAATATGGGTACACTTAAGGTCATCTGCTGCGGAGCGCTATCTTCAACAATGAGCACTGAACGGTGTTCTCCGAAACACTTGTGCCTTCTGCAGCACTGCATTCTGTCGTTAGATCTGACGCAGAGCCTTACATATACTGCTTTGCAGAACGGACAAGCCTTCAAGCTCCCTGTTCTCTGATGTGTGGTCGTCCAACATCTTATCGCCCCATCGTCGTTTCACCATTCTATCACATCCCACAGATGTTCATCGCGGTTGCGCTCTGACAGTCGACTACCTTCGCCGTTTCGAGATGCTCGTTCCCAGTCCATAACTTTTCTTTTGTCAAAATCGTTTACGTCAGTATGTATTCTCCCCCCTTCCTGACCCGTCTACTGGATTGCGGTATAATCGACCATGATAAGGTATGACTATTGAAATTTTTCAGTGAATAAGGCTGTCGTTGCCGAAGGAAAATAACACCGGTTAGTAGGAGGAAAATGTACAACAGACCTTTCTGATGAAGAGTCTATTCTAAACCTAAATACCGACGATAATTTTGAAATGGGTGGAAATTTAGGGCAATCGCTCACCAACCACAGAGGGGGGAAAGGGTACCACGTAATATTTATAATACAAGAAATGTTGATAGTAAAACATACTGATTAGAAAAAATGGGATAATTAAACGGCCGCCAGCCAACTAGGGCAATGAATCTCGAGAATATAAGGGAAGATAATGCAAATAAAATTAAGCAAATAATCACTGGTGTGATAACAGAAGGTTGTCATGCTTGTCCACAACACAACAGTCCACTAGAAAATAAATGAATCAAAAACCACTGAGTTTGCAGTTCCTTGTTCTGAAATACTATATTTTGAAAGTAAACTTAAATGAAGTTGCTGGTGAAATAAATGATTGGCTGAAGCTGAAATTTTGTTTCATAAAAAAATGGCTTTCAGTACCCTCTGCACAACGTAATGCAAAATTTGGAAAAAGGCAACCGATTTACTTTTAATTATTGAAAGACTGCACTGAAATTACTTTAAGGAAATGAGCAACTGATTTACTTTTAACATAACAATAAGATACTTATGAAGCCAGCAGAAGTCACTCACTGAGCTAAATACAGAATAAATGAAATTGAGCACTCTTAATTTGTGCTGTATCTTTAGTTATTAGTTTTTCCAGTGAAATTTTTCGTTTCTTTAAGTGAGTGAAGTTAATACTCAAAATTGCAAATTAGTTAAACCTGTGTTATTTAATACAAGAATGAACAGTTATTACATGTGCAAAGAAATATAGACTGAGACTGGTCATTAGCAAACAAACAAAAGTGGCAGTAAGTAGTTAATCAATTTTCATATTTATAAACACTCGGTGATTGAATGGAAAGGAGAGGGACACTGCTTGGTAATAATATCTGAGGACTATGAAAGCACATGTGCCCTACAAGTTTTAACTGTTGCAGGCTATTATTGTAGAGGAAAATTATTAAAGTTTGTGAAAAAATGTCACCGTGTAATGCCTGTACAATATTAGTTAACAGTCTAACGATGTTGTAACCGTGTGGACGACGAAGAATGTAGCCGACGACAGTGCTGAGCTGCCGTTGTTGTTGTTGTTGCTGCTGCACGATGAGAAGAACCCCGCGTCGTCTCCAGAGCCCTGGATAATTATGGGACAGACAATAGTTAGAACTGCAGCTTCCTCTGCCTGTTCACTCCTTCCGTGTTCTCAATTTTCGCGGGTTAATGAATTAGGTGTGCCTATACTGGTGCGATCACAGCTGCACACCGCGTTTACAGGAACACCCAACAAACTCTACCGCACTCTTTCATGACTCAAGCTGCGCTGCTTCCTCTGTGCTCGCAGCGGGACAGAGGCTCTCCATACGCAAAGATAAACAAGGACACAGCTGCTGACATTTTTTCTTTGCTATCGATACATTAAAATAATGTTCCCTTGGTTGTTACCCAGAAATTTACAATATTTACAGTGTCATTACATTATCTCAGAAATACACTATTACATCCATTACGCATTAAATATAGTTTTTGTAATAAAGCTTACAGGTTCAGAATTAGAAGTAAAGTACAAGTTATCAAAGGATATGAAATGGCGAAAAATTTCAGTTGGTGCAGAAGATATTTTACCTGCATTTTTTGTGTTATAAGTGGATTTCCACATTTTCGGCCCGTATCGTCGCTACAATGATTGTTCGTATGTCCTTGTTCCGATTACATACTTTCCCTACTGTGACACTTGCTAGCAGCGTTAACAGGTGGTATTCAGTCTTGCGGTCGTCAGTGATCATAAAGATTTGGGTCGTAAATGTATTTCTCAAATACTGACACGCATTAGTAAGTCTCCATGAGTACGTTACTGCAAACTTACTTTCATCTTATGCGTGCAACAGTGCAGATTGGATTTAAAATGCAAGATCTAAGTGACAAAAATATTATTACTTGTTAATGACAAGTATTTCGAGTACTGAGCAGATATACTAAGAATTAAAGATGAAACGTAAGTACTTCTACCGTTGATGGAAAGTACACTGCATTTATTAGTTGTTGCAGTGAAGTGTTGCGTGCCGCTTAGGCTAACGACATTTCGCACTCACTATTTTTGACAAGTAAAGATGATCGTGACAAAATGTAAAGCAGTATTAGGCAGGGAATATGTCGCGAAACAATGTGCGCGGTCGTTTTGTTATACGTTTGTGCCCAGTTGGACGGAGAGGGGTGCGGTTTGTGTAATCGAGAAGGCGCGACACCGAGAAAACGTCTTCACCTGCTGTGGGCGGGGCCTTTGACGTCGCAGTTTGCCGGTGTCTTGACTGGCAAGGAGCAGACACCTTCTACAAGAACGAAAATAGCAACGAACAAAGAAAGCTCTGAAATAAAATTTCACCTCCTTCTGACCGAGCCCTCCAGCCAGATGTTATATTTAATTTATATTGCATATGCTCCAAGGTACACAGTAATTATGGTCTGTACACCCACTGAAACAAATACAAAACGGTCGATGATGAAATTTTAAGGTCATTTCTTAATTACAGTAGCTATCGTTTTTCCTTCCACCAACAACAACGACAAAGGAGAAGAGTTCATGTCTTTGCAGGGCTAAGCAGGCATGGCTAGAGGACAAATGTAAGGATGTAGAGGCTTATCTCACTAGGGGTAAGGTAGATACTGCCTACAGGAAAATTAAAGAGACCTTTGGAGAAAAGAGGACCACTTGTATGAATATTAAGAGCTCAGATGGAAACCCAGTTCTAACCAAAGAAGGGAAAGCAGAAAGGTGGAAGGAGTATATAGAGGGTCTATACAAGGGCGATGAACTTGAGGACAATATTACGGAAATGAAAGAGGATGTAGATGAAGATGAAATGGGAGATACCATACTGCGTGAAGAGTTTGACAGAGCACTGAAAGACCTGAGTCGAAACAAGGCCCCCGGAGTCAACAACATTCCATTGGAACTACTGACGGCCTTGGGAGAGCCAGTCCTGACAAAACTCTACCATCTGGTGAGCAAGATGTATGAGACAGGCGAAATACCCTCAGACTTCAAGAAGAATATAATAATTCCAATCCCAAAGAAAGCAGGTGTTGACAGATGTGAAAATTACCGAACTATCAGTTTAATAAGTCACAGCTTCCAAATACTAACGCGAGTTCTTTACAGACGAATGGAAAAACTAGTAGAAGCCGACCTCGGGGAAGATCAGTTTGGATTCCGTAGAAATGTTGGAACACGTGAGGCAATACTGACCCTACGACTTATCTTAGAAGCTAGATTAACGAAACGCAAACCTACGTTTCTAGCATTTGTAGACTTAGAGAAAGCTTTTGACAATGTTGACTGGAATACTCTCTTTCAAATTCTGAAGGTGGCAGGGGTAAAATACAGGGAGCGAAAGGCTATTTACAATTTGTACAGAAACCAGATGGCAGTTACAAGAGTCGAGGGACATGAAAGGGAAGCAGTGGTGGGGAAGGGACTGAGACAGGGCTGTAGTCTATCCCCGATGTTATTCAATCTGTATATTGAGCAAGCAGTGAAGGAAACAAAAGAAAAATTCGGAGTAGGTATTAAAATCCATGGAGAAGAAATAAAAACTTTGAGGTTCGCGGTTGACATTGTAATTCTGTCAAGAGACAGCAAAGGACTTGGAAGAGCAATTGAACGGAATGGAGAGTGTCTTGAAAGGAGGATATAAGATGAACATCAACAAAAGCAAAACGAGAATAATGGATTGTAGTCGAATTAAGTCGGTTGATGCTGAGGGAATTAGATTAGGAAATGAGACACTTAAAGTAGTAAAGGAGTTTTGCTATTTGGGGAGCAAAATAACTGATTATGGTCGAAGTAGAGAGGATATAAAATGTAGACTGGCAATGGCAAGGAAAGCGTTTCTGAAGAAGAGAAATTTGTTAACATCGAGTATAGATTTAAGTGTCAGGAAGTCATTTCTGAAAGTGTTTGTATTGAGTGTAGCCATGTATGGAAGTGAATCATGGACGATAAATAGTTTGGATAAGAAGAGAATAGAAGCTTTCGAAATGTGGTGCTACAGAAGATTGCTGAAGATTATATGGGTAGATCACATAACTAATGAGGAAGTATTGAATCGGATTGTGGAGAAGAGAAGTTTGTGGCATAACTTGACCAGAAGAAGGTATCGGTTGGTAGGACATGTTCTGACGCATCAAGGGATCACCAATTTAGTATTGGAGAGCAACGTGGAGGGTAAAAATCGTAGAGGGAGACCAAGAGATGACTACACTAAGCAGATTCAGAAGGATGTAGGTTGCAGTAGGTACTGGGAGATGAAGCAGCTTGCACAGGATAGAGTAGCATGGAGAGCTGCATCAAACCAGTTTCAGGACTGAAGACCACAACAACAACAACAACAACAACAACAACAACGGGTCTATGGAGATAATGCTTTGGAGGATTTCCACATAAATAAGATAATTAACGGCGTCCAAGATACATTATAGGTAAATTAACATACGATACGTCGAGTGACAGATCAAATTTGAGTTATCTGACTCAGCACAAAACACATAAGAAGATGGTCAGAAAACATTTTTTTCCAGTAATCAGGACGCGGTACACTGTTGGCGAGAAGTATATCCGTAACACCTGCATGCTGATCGAAACTACCGGTAACAAACCTAGTAGCTCGGCTCAGAATTGCTTCGATGTCTTTTTTCAATCCGACATAGCGCGAATCCCAAACTCTTGAGCAGTACTCAAGAATGGGTCACACTAGCGTCCTATATGAGGTCTCCTTTACAGATGAACCACACTTTCCTAAAATCTCCCAATAAACCAAACTCGACCATTTGCCTTCCGTATCACAGTTCTCACATGCTCATTCCATTTAATATCGCGTCGCAGCGTTATGCCCAGATATTTAAATGACGTGACTGTGTCAAGCAGGACGCTTCTAATGCTGTATCCGAACATTACAGGTTTCTTTTCTTACTCAACCGCATTAATTTACTTTTTTCTGCATTAAGAGCCACCGTCAATTCATCATACCAACTAGAAATTTCGTGTAGGTCATCTTGTACCAACATACAATCATTTATCTTCGACACCTTCCTGTAGACCACAGCGACCTCAGCGAACAACCGCAGATTGCTGCCCATCCAGTCTGCAATATCATTTATGTATCTAGAAAATAGCAACGACCCTATCAGTCTTTCCTGGAGCACTCCTGATGTTACCCTGTGTCCAATGAACACTCTCCGTCAAGGACAACACACTAGGTTCTATTACTTAAGAAGTCTTCGAGCGGGTCACATATCTGGGAGCCTATTCCGTATGCACGTACCTTCGTTAACAGTCTGTAGTGGGGTACTTTGTCGAATGCTTTTCGGAAATCTAGTAGTATGAGATCAGCCTGTTGCCATTCATCCATAGTTCGCAGTATATCATGTGAGAAAAGAGCGAGCTGGGGTTCGCACAAGCGATGCTTTCTGAAACCGTGCTGATTCGTGAACATGAGCTTTTCGGTCTCCAGGAAATTTATTATACTAGAACTCAGAATGTGCTCTAGAATTCATCAAAACTATGTTAAGAACATTCGTCTGTAATTTTGGGGGTCCGTTGTTTTACCCTTCTTATACTCAGGAGTCACCTGCGCTTTCTTTTTTTTTCAGTCGCTTGGCACTTTGAGCAGGTGGAGAGTTCGCGATAAATGTAGCCTAAGTAAGGGGTCAATGACGTTGAGTGCTGTGTATGGAAGTTACGAACATGGAAAAGCAGTTCGGGTTCTGGAGAAGTAGTTGAACACCCTGCGGCATCCTTTAGAAGATACGTTAATGCAAGTAAACGTTACGTTTATAGGATTTGTAAACTTAGACATAACTTTAGACAATGTCCACTCTTTGAAATTCTGAAGAAAGCAGGGGTAAAATACAGGTAGCGAAAGGCTATTTGCAGCTTGCAAAGTAGCCACACGGCAGTTATAAGACTCTAGAGGCATGAAAGGGAAGCAGTGGTTGAGAACAGCGTGAGACAGAGTTGTAGCCTATCCCCGTTGTTATTCAACATGTACAGTGAGCAAGCAGTAAAGGTAGCCAAAGAAAAATTTGGGGAAGGAATTAAATTTCAGAGAGAAGAAATTAAAACTTTGAGGTTTGCCTATGATATCGAAATTCTGTCTCAGATTGCAAAGGACTTAGAGCATTTGACTGGAATGGACAGGACCTTGAAAGGAGGATACAATCTGAACATAAAGAAAAGGAAAACAAGGGTAACGAAACGTACGCTAATTAAATCAGATGAAACCGGGCCAAATTAGATTAGAAAATGAAACACTGAAAGTAGTAGATTAGTTTTGCTGTTTCCGCAATAAAATAACTGATGATGGCCGAAGAAGAGGATATAAAATGTAGACTGGAAATGGCAAAAAAGTGTTTCTGAAAGAGAGAAATATGGTTAGATCGAACATAGATTCAAGCATTAGGAAGTCTTTTCTGAAAATATTTTTTTGGAGTGTAGCCTGGTATGGAGTGAAAGGTGAAGAGTAAACAGTTTGTACAAGAAGATAATTGAAGTTTTTGAAATCTGGTTCTACAGAAGAATGTTCCAGATTAGGTAGGTCATGCAACGAACAAGGAGATACTGAATAGAACTCGAGAGTAAAGAAATTTGTGGTACAACTTGACTAAAATTAGGGATCATTTGATAGGACACATTCTGATAACTCAAAGGATCAGCTATTTAGTAAATTATGAGGAGGTAACAAATCTAACTGGGGAAAAACTAATTAAAGGAACAGATTGGTTGACGGAACACATCCGGAGGTATGAAGGAATCGTTAATTTAGTAATGGTGGGAAGTGTGTGAATACAATTTGTAGAAGAGGCAGCAAAGAGGTTCAGAAGCATATAGGCTGCAGCATTTATTTGGAGACGAAAAGGCTTGCACAGGATACAGTAAATGGAGAGTTACATCAAAGCAGTCTACGAACAGGAGACCTCCACAACAACAAGACCTGTTCAACAAAATTGTCTAGTTGGTCGACTCCTGCCTTACGACTGCATTTTTTCCCCTGTGATTTGAAAGATACACAGCAAACCTTCAATTTGATAGTCACTTCGTTGGACGTTTAGTACAAAGTTCTCATGTCAGTCCCAAACAACGCTTTTCAGATGTTATCGTCCAACAGTTGCCAGTGGTATAGCTGGAAGGCGTCGTCTGCTTCCGAAGCTCTTCAGAAGAACTTGTAAGCACTGAATACTATAACTCTACATGTTTGTAAAACAGCGATGCTCCTTTCTGAGTACAAGTGACTGTGAGAAACTATGAACTAGATCTCCATTTTGCGCAATCACCCAAGGAAAAATATGCACGCATGACTGTTATTCACGCACGTAACATTCATACAAAGAAGTCTCTCAAAAAATGAGAAGATTTATGCAAGTATTCCGCAAGGGAATATTTGTTTTGGTTAAAGGCCCCTGCGTACAAGAATAGAGGATTGGATGCTATGCATGTACAATTTGTTCATAAGGATCGCTTAAGAAGGGGGAACGTTGGCATTAAACTGTCAGAAAAAGAGTGGAGGTGAAGTAATCTTAAATCTATTCGTGTTAACAACGCACACCTTAGTCTTCTTCACTGAACCGTAGTTATCCAGCCATATAGGCCTGTCATTGACCACAAAAAACATTTTTTACAATAAATCAAGCGAATCACACGTATGTGGGACAGGACGAACCGAATGCACAATTGCCTAATATACCTGCGAAGAAATGGCTAATTTTATCGTACTACGTGGATAAGGGAAGCATGTAAGAGACTCGATGGTACGCTACATTTATGAAATTGGCATGTGACTGAACTCAAAGGAACACCAATTAAATTGTGTAAATTAGCCTGGCGAATAGTCGAGAATGATATTACACCATTTCTGAAACAAAGTTGAGCAAGGGGACGCACTAGGAGCCTACTGAAAGCGACACGACCTTCAATAGTCTAACTGGTATACCGTGTGAGTTACCAAAGAAACTCTGATAAAAAACGCGGAAGTTATGCACGAAAATTACAGGAGCAATATTAGAGCACTACTCAAGCAATTTAAAGTAAGACGAGCACTGTGGGGCTCTATCTAACACAAAAGGCTGAAAGGCTGCTCGTAACCACACAGGAACCATAGGTTAGCTATGAAAATTTCTCTCGCAGATTATCGGAAATGATGGGTAAACTCTGCTGAAGCAATTTAAGTTAAGAATAAACACTGTGAGCATCCATTTAACACTGTGAGCTACAAGAATGACTGACGTCACGTACACACAATCACAAAGAAACGTTGGATTAATCGTGAAAATTACACTTGTGTATTATAGTAAATGCTACAGAAACATTATTTAAGCTAATAAGGTGCAGCATGGGAATCTGTTTAACACCATGATCTTCATGAAACATTGTCTGATACCACATGCACTGATTCACAAAGAATCATCGGTTTAATTCAGTAAAGTGCACGAAACGTTATCTAAGCAAATATATCGAAGAAGAAGAAGAAGCACTTTAAGGATCTATCTGAAGCCGCAAGATATAATAAAGGTCAAGTAGCCACACGAGGCTGGAGTTACAGAGAGACGTAGACCAAATTTTTTAACTGGAAATCACAAAACGTTAGAAATAATGCTGAAGTAGTACATTACAAAACTGAATTATAAAAAGATCATCAATTACTCCCTAACTAGCCTCGGCATCCTAACAGCCTTGGACTCCACCGACTGACATTCTTAGCTGTGCAGGAAATTCATACGACTGGTCTTGCACCGAGCAGGCTCCCGAACAGAATGCCCCTGTTTTCTCCCCTAGCGCCTCGCTCCCTTGTCGCGCACTTGTCGCAAAACTCGTGGACTAATTCCAGCTTTTGCAACTAAACCCGCATACACTCCGTAGCCCAGCGATCTCAGTGGCTATTCAAAGAGCCAAAGGTATTAAATTTAATTGCTTTGCAAACTGACTGTATTAGGAAAGTTGTTATTCCATTACGAGGCCGGCCGAAGTGGCCGAGCGGGTCTAGGCGCTTCAGTCTGGGACCGCGCGACCATTACGGTCGCAGGTTCGAATCCTGCCTCGGGCATGGCTGTGTGTGATGTCCTTAGGTTAGTTAGGTTTAAGAAGTTCTAAGTTCTAGGGGACTGATGACCTCAGATGTTAAGTCCCATAGTACTCAGAGCCATTTGAACCATTATCCCATTACGATAACTACTGTTACTGTTAATGGCAAGAAAGGAGAGGGGAAAACATTCCTTCAGCATACAATTGTCAGTCATTTCCATCCCTACACTTTTCAAGCAAAGGGAGGTTTTATATCTCTCGCCTCATGAAACTGATCTGCCAACACTGGACCGAAGCGTTTTAACGTGCTAGACTACCTCGTGTTACTGCGAATCATACCGCTACCCGCCTTGTTAGGTGTACACAACTCTAGAATCTGGACCCCGACATGTGCCATACAGTGCTTTTTTGGCGCGAAATTACCAATACATAGATACTGACCCAAAAAGTGTTTCTGGAAGTTTTCGACAACTTAATCTAAAGAGCCAAGACACCATAAAATATCGGAATTGCACTGTTATTTCCAGCAAGAAGGAGGAATAGCACACATCGCATTTATAATCTAAGCACAAGTACTTAGGTGTTTGGTGAAAACTGGACAGTTAATAAAGTCAGTGAAACATGGGCTGAAACTGAAGAGGCTGGTGTTCTCGAGTGGAGTCCACACTTTGGGGCTGTAGAAGACAACTTAGAACGCAACTGCTGATATCACTAAGGGAGACCTGCTATGCTGTCTCTCACGGTTTGGTAAATCACGACTACACTGCTTCGACGTCATTGGTGACAATTTTTAGCATCTTCTGTAAGTAAATGATCTCCTGTTCATTAAATAGGGTAACTTACTTGTTATCAAATTTTTAAAAATTTTCGGGGCCTGTTTTATGTTGGCCGTCCTGTAAAATACAGGCAGGCACTCTTCTCAACTATGATCAACTCTCCACTTTGTCATCATCTCTTCCCTTTGTACATTTTGGAAAGAATAGAGTCTCTGTCCAACATACAGTTGTAGCTTTCTATAAATGATTAGTTATGTAGTGTCCTCATCGACAGTGTAGAGTCTTGTACCATGGGAAGCAAGGGAGAAGATGTTGTTCGGTGACCGGTATATTCTTCCTACAACCCAATTACACAAATTTATTAACAGGTTTTTTATTTACAAGAACAGGAAGCTACTTAAGAGAGACCATGTGTTACTGTGGCAGCTCTTCTGTAATAGTCCACGTTAGCCTCACTGCTGGAGAAGAACAAGTTCCACTGACTGAGCTAGTGACTCAGCGGTTGCACTAGTGACTGACATTGTGACTGCTAATAATTGAGTCTGTGAGCTGGTAACTGACCTAGTGACTGAGTCACAGACTGAATCCCTCCGGTCAGCAACTGCGATCTAAATACACTACTGGCTATTAAAATTGCTACACCAAGAAGAAATGCAGATGATAAACGGGTATTCATTAGACAAATCTATTTCACTAGAACTGACATGTGATTGCATTTTCACGCAATTTGGGTGCATAGATACTGACAAAACGGCCTTGGTACGCCTGGACATTGAGTCAAACACGGCTTGGATGGCGTGTACAGGTACAGCTGCCCATGCAGCTTCAACACGATACCACAATTCATCAAGAGTACTGACTGGCGTATTGTGACATCCCAGTTGCTCGGCCACCATTGACCAGACGTTTTCAGTTGGTGAGAGATCTGGAGAATGTGCTGGCCAGGGCAGCAGTTGAAAAATTTCTGTATCCACAAAAGCCCGTACAGGACCTACAACATGCGGTCGTGCATTATCCTGCTGAAAAGAAGGGTTTCGCAGGGATCGAATGAAGGTAGAGCCACGGGTCGTAACACATCTGAAATGTAATGTCCACCGTTCAAAGTGCCGTCAGTGCGAACAAGAGGTGACCGAGACGTGTAACCAATGCACCCCATACCATCACGCCGGGTGATACGCCAGTATGGCGATGACAAATACACGCTTCCAATGTGCGTTCACCGCAATGTCGCCAAACACGGATGCGACCATCATGATGCTTTAAACGGAACCTGGATTCATCCGAAAAAATGACGTTTTGCCACTCGTGCAGCCAGGTTCGTTGTTGAGTACACCATCGCAGGCGCTCCTGACTGTGATGCAGCGTCAATGGTAACCGCAGCCATGGTCTCCGAACTAATAGTCCATGCTGCTGCAAGCGTCGTCGAACTGTTCGTGCAGATGGTTGTCTTGCAAACGTCCGCATCTGTTGACTCAGGGATCGAGACGTGACTGCACGATCCGTTACAGCCATGCGGATAAGATGCCTGTCATCTCGACTGCTAGTGATACGAGGACGTTGGGATCCAGCACGGTGTTCTGTATTACCCCCCTGAACCCACCGATTCCATATTCTGTTCACAGTCATTGGACCTCCACCAACGCCAGTAGCAATGCTGCGATACGATACACCGCAATCGCGATAGGCTACAATCCGATCTTTATCAAAGTCGGAAACGCGATGGTGCGCATTTCTCCTCCTTACATGGGGCATCACAACAACGTTTCACCAGGCAACGCCGGTCAACTGCTGTTTGTTTATGAGAAATCGGTTGGAAACTTTCCTCGTGTAATCACTTTGTAGGTGTCGCCACAGGCGCCAACCTCGTGTGAATGCTCTGAGAAGCTAATCATTTGCATATCACAGCATCTTCTTTCTGTCGGTTCAATTTCGCGTCTGTAGCACATCTTCGTGGTGTAGAAATTGTAATTGCCAGTAGTGTACTTGCAGTCGAGAGAGCATTGTCTGCTTGTTGCTTGCGAGTCTGTCTTTGGCCTCTCTTCTGATAGGCGCGCTTGATCCAGTGCCTACTATCGATCTTCTTGTTAGATCTTTGTTGACCTGTGTGCTGGGAACGAAAGCTTGAGCCAGCATATCAGATTCCCTCTCCCACTCCCGAAATACCGTATTGTTGTTGTATAGGGAGGCTGCGAACGACAATGGGGGAGGGAGGTAGGACGCTGGACGTAGAGATGAGCCAGGAGCCGTGACTGTGGACGACAGCGTACTCCCGACCATACCCTGCCATCTCGCTTGCGAGGCAACAGGAACATCCTCCAGAAAACTGCTGACAGGGTACACGTCTAGGCCTGAGGGCATGTGCTGGGGAGATGAGGATGAAGAACGGTGTCGGCGATGGCGGGTCGAGGTTCATGGGGTCGGCGAGCACGGACGGGGCGAGTGAGGGCGCATCGTCCTTCCGCTCCGCCTGGGTTGCCCTGGTGGCACAAGCAGGCGGCTGTGTATGCCGTGCGGTTCCGTGAGACCCTGAATCTGGGGGAAGAAAAGCAACAGAATCATGAGGCAAATGACACGCACGAATTTGGTTCTAGTGGCAGCACTGCAAACCATCGGAACCTGCAATTAAATACATATAAGAGCCAGTCCGTTTCTGGGTCACGCCTCTTTCCCAGCACCCACGATTGCCATAAACCCTGAAAAGAACAAGATTACGCGGCGCAAAGCTATACTTGTGGACCATTGGCAGCGTCGGATGCTGCGGTTGGTGGAGCAAGTGTAGCAGCGTCTGATGGCTGCAGCCATGCAGGAAGTTCCGCCGATGATGGTCCGTCTCGTGGGTGGGAGCGACAGGAGGTGAGAAAGAGCTGCAGCGCTTGTTCACGTCTGTGGATGGAGCTGCCATTTAGTTCATGAACCGGTTCAAAATCACGTGAAGTGAACTGTGGCAACCCTTTGCAAAATACGAAGGACAACGCTTCAATGGTGCTACGTGATGTGGTAGCAGCCATAGACACCACAATGGGGAACTTGCTAAACGAGTCTACCACTATGAGCCAACGAGTGTTCCAAAATGGTCCTGCAAAGTCTATGTGCACTCGGTTCCATGGCTATTGAGTCTTAGGCCAAGCTGAAAATGTCTGCGGCGGAGCGGATTGGTTTTACGCCCATGCGCGATACTGTGACGTCATATATTCTATGTGGGCGTCCACCTTGTGCCAAGTACAGTGCCGTCGCGTTAACTGTTTAGTGCGAACAATTACCCAATGTCCTTGGAGGAGCAATCGCAACACCGCCTTTTGCAACACCTTGCGAATAAGCACATGCGATTGTCCATTGTCATTTTGAACTAGAATCACACCTTGTTGAACGGAAAGGTTATGCTGATGTGCAAAATATCGGCGTACAACTGATATCTGGATACTCTTCAATGAGGGCAAGACGTGTGAATGTAATGCAACAAAATCTTGAGATGTGGGTTTGCTTCCAAGACCTGTGCAAGTTTTCTGTAGTGCAAGGGAAGAGATTCGCACAATTCAGAGTCCTGCTCATCGATTCGACAAAAGATGCTGCAGATGCATCAAAATCAGGCGAGATGGAGTTTTAACATTGCCTTGCCTTGCCTTAGGTCTGTACACAATTTCATACTGATACTGCGAAAGCAACAAAGCCCAACGTTGCAATTTTTGAGCTGCGCGTGTAGGAACCGGCTTTGACGGATAAACCAAGGACTGCATAGGCTTGTGATCTGTCACTAAAAAGAACTTGCGACCATACAATTAGTGATGGAATTTAGTCACACCGTACACAAGAGCGAGAGCCTCTTTTTCTATTTGATTACACAGAGTTTGAGTTAACGACTTTGAGGCAGATGCAGTAGGTCTGTCTTGTGCACCAATTCTGTGCGAAAGCACAGCGCTGATTCCGTAGGAAGAAGCGTCAACTTGCAAAACTATTGGCTTGGCAGAGTCAAAATGCACTAAACATAGTCACGAAAGAAAATATTTTTGAGTTTCTGAAGTGTGTCTTGACAGCCTTTAGTCCACACAAAAGGTATATTTTTACGACGACGCGATCCGAGCGGCATTCGGTATGAACCGAATATAGCACCTCATCTTGCCTAGTATTGACTACAATTCACATTGCGAGGAACAGGCAGGTCACAGATTGCAAACAGATGAGATTGAAGGGGGTGCACACCCTGACTGTTTACCACATGAACTATGTACTGTAGTTCAGTTTGAAAAAAGTCACACTTTTCGAGACGATACTTGAGTCTTGCTTCTGACAACACTCGAAAAAGAGAACGCAAATTGACAACGTGATCCTCTGGTGTGCGACCTGAGATGACAATTTCATCAAGATAGTTTGAACAAAATGGCACTTTTGCAATCAGCTGTTCCTAGTAACGTTGGAAAATGGCAGGTGCGGAAGTACTGCCGATGGGAAAAAGCAAATACTTGAACAGTCCTAAATCCTTATTTACAACAAACACTTTCTGTGATTCTTCATCCAAGGGAATTTGCAAGTAGGCATCACGCAAATCTAAGCAACATCCTGCACCAAGCCTGCCCATGAGTTTCTCAGGCCGAGGTAACGGATAAGTATCAACTATTGTCTGTGGGTACTGACTGTAGACTTGAAGTCAACGATAATGCGCATGCGAGCAGAAGGCTTCGGCAACAAAACGAGAGGACTTGCCTACTGACCGTCTTGAATGGGAGCCATTACACCATTATCTTGCAGTTCTTTCAATTCACTGGCTACTTTGTCTCTTAATGCAATTGGAACCGGTCAAGCCAGGAAAAACTTAGGCTGTGCATTGTCTTTTTCACTCTCATGTATTATCTCTTTCACTTTCATGTGCTACAAAGTTAGTAGCTTTTCTAATTCCTTCTGAAAGTAGTTCAGGAAATTCTTTAAGCAAGCTAGCTACATAGTCTTTTAGGTCAAAAGCCGATACTGAAAGTACGTCGTCTTGGATGCTAAGGCCAAACAAATGAAAAGCATCTAAACCAAATAAGTCCTCACTGTCTCCTTGATTCAACACAGCAAAATTCAGTTTTCTAGTGTGAGGATTTAAAAAGGCATGGTGAGCCTAACTGTTAGTATGTGGCACTATTAAGCAAAGTTACTGAAGGACCTGAGTCTATCAAAGTTCACACGAGGCCTGCAGTTCGTAACGAGACAAATAGTTTGTTAGAACGTCGGTGCACAGCACTACGGCGAGAATGAGGCACAACAATAATCTTACTTTTGTCAGAATGCTGCAGGTTTGGAAAACACAACGTTTACTACGTGCGTATGAGCCTGTTTCTGCTGGGAGCGGGCAAAATTGGGGTTTATGTGCCGTTACAAACAAACTGCTTGGACATGGCCTTCTTCATCTACATGTACATGGATACTCTGCAAATCACATATAAGTGCCAGGCAGAGGTTTCATCGAAATACCTCCACAATTCTCTATTATTTCAATCTCGTATAGTGCGAGGAAAGAACGAACACCTATATCTTTCCGTACGAGCTCTGATTTCCCTTATTTTATCGTGGTGATTGTTCCTCCCTATGTAGGTCGGCGTCAACAAAATATTTTCGCATTCGGAGGAGAAAGTTGGTGATTGGAATTTCGGAATAAGATTCCGTCACAACTAAAAACGCCTTTCTTTTAATTATTTCCAGCCCAAATCCTGTATCTTTTCTGTGACACTCTCTCCCATATTTCGCTATAATACAAAACGTGCTGCCTTTCTTTGAACTTTTTACATGTACTCCGTCAGTCCTATCTGGTAAGGATTCTACACCACGCAGCAGTATTCTAAAAAAGGACGGACAGGCGTAATTTAGGCAGCCTCCTTAGTAGGTTTGTTACGTTTTCTAAGTGTCCTGCCAATAAAACGCCGTCTTTGGTTAGCCTTCCCCACAACATTTTCTATGTGATCTTCCCAATTTAAGTTGTTCGTAATTGTAATACCTAGGTATTTAGTTGAATTTTAGGCTTTTAGATTAGACTGATTTATCGTGTAACCGAAGTTTAACGAGTTCCTTTTAGCACTCATGTGGATGACCACATTATTTAGGGTCAATTGCCACTTTTCGCACCGTTCAGATATCTTTTCGAAATTGTTTTGCAGCTTGTTTTGATCTTCTGATCACTTTATTAGCCGATAAACGACAGCGTCATCTGAAAGCAATCGAAGACGGCTGCTCAGGTTGTCTCCAAAATCGTTTATATAGATAAGGAACAGCAAAGGGCCTACAACACTACCTTGGGGAACTCCAGAAATCACTTCTGTTTTACTCGATGAGTTCTCATCAATTACTACGAACTGTGACATCTCTGACAGGAAATCACAGATCCAGTCACATAACTTAGACGATATTCCATAAGCACGCAATTTCACTACGAGCCGCCTGTGTGGTCCAGTGTGAAAAGCCTTCCGGAAATCCAAAAATACGTAATCGATCTGAAATCCCTTGTCAATAGCACGCAACACTTCATGTGAATAAAGAGCTAGTTGTGTTTCACAGGAACGATATTTTCTAAACCCATGTTGACTGTGTGTCAATAGACCGTTTTCTTCGAGGTAATTCATAATGTTCGAACACAATATACATTCTAAAATCCTGCGGCATATCGACGTTAACAATATGGGCCTGTAATTTAGTGGATTACTCTTACTACCTTTCTTGAATATTGGTGTAACGTGTGCAACTTTCCAGTCTTTGGGTACGGATCTTTCGTCGAGTGAACGGCTATATATGATTGTTAAGTATGGAGCTAATGCATCAGCATACTCCGAAAGGAACCTAATTGGTATACAGTCTGGACCAGAAGTCTTGCTTTTATTAAGTGATTTAAATTGGTTCACTACTCCAAGGATATTTACTTATACGTTACTCATGTTGGCAGCTGTTCTCGATTCTAATTCTGGAATATTTACTTCGTCTTCTCTTGTGAAGGCATTTCGGAAGGCTGTGCTTAGCATCTCCATTGCTATCGTGCAGAGAAAGCATTGATTGTTTCTTGCCGCTAACATACTTCACATAGGACCAGAATCTCTTTGGATTTTCTACCAGATTTAGAGACAAAGTTTCGTTATGGAAACTATTATAGGCATCTCGCATTGAAGTCTGCGCTAAATTTTGAGCTTCTGTAAAAGATCGCCAATTTTGGGGATTTTGGCATGTTTGTTTCGTTGTTTCTGCAACAGTGTTCTAACACGTTTTGTGTACCAAGGAGAATCAGGTCCGTCGTTTGTTAATGTATTTGGTATAAATATCTCGAGTACTGTCAGTAATATTTCTTTGAATTTAAGCCACATCTGATCTACACTTATATTATTAATTTGGAATGAGTGGACATTGTCCTCAGGAAGGCGTCAAGTGAATTTTTATCTGCTTTTTGAATAGGTATATTTTTCGATTATTTCTGGAGGGTTTGGGGATTACAATATTCAATATCGCTACGACAACCCTGTGTTCACTAATCCCTGAATCTCTTGATGCAATAATTTACCAACAGCTGTATGTATTGTAGAAATTTGTTATATGAACGTGGTGGGAAATCCTGACGTTTATGGCGAGCAAAACATCTACGGCAAGTTTACTGGCCTGTTTGCCTGTCTATGTGGCAGTCCGTGCGACATGTGTACGCGCTTGTGACTGCTTGGTGCGGTCGCGAGCAAGGGCGACTCGACCCGACAAATCGGGGCCTGGTCAAACTTATCGGCCGCTATGGCACCCGAGTCATATTGCTTTAAGATTTGCTACATTTGAGGAAGTGATGGATCAGAGTACTTTAAGATCTGTTCCGGTATTCTATCTGAGACACTGAATGTTATTGCACCCCTAATTATTAAATCACTGTAAAAGTTTGCACACCTACACTCAAATTTACGCTTTCTAGTCATGCCCGTTAATTCTGTATACCACTGGCGGTACGTCTGTTCCGGCTTTTTCTGCAAGCGAAAGAACTGATATCTGGCTGCAGCTACTTCAACTTGCTGATCATAGTACTCAGTTAATGCAGCGTTTACTTCGTTACAGCTGAGTTTGTCGGTAGAAGCCGTTGGAAATAGTTTTTGTATTATTCTGAACACTGGGGCTCCCACAGCCGAAAGAAAGTATTTTAGCTTTATAGTACCTTCAACGAAGTTGACAATGTGCTTGGAACGGAGTCAGGTATTCGGGTCATTCCTCTGCTGTGTCGTTAAATTGCCGGAACGGTGGTATGCTGGTCGGCGGCACTTGTTGAGCTGGTTGGTTTGTTGGTTGAGCGGTCGACACAGCTTGAGCAGCTAGTAGTTTTCGTACCGCCGTCACCAAAGCAGCAATTTGTTAGTTCTAAAACTGAAAAATTTATGTTAAATCCATGATGTTGGCCGTCTGCAGCTGAGGTGCGGAGACAGGGGGTGGAGGGGACAGGGAGTTCATGGTTTACACAATTGTCTTATAGAAAAAAGCAAGCAAAGCCTCTGAAAAGAGAAATTTGATTAGTTCTTGCCGGCCGATGTGACCGAGCGGTTCTAGGCGCTACAGTCTGGAACCGCATGACCGCAGGTCCGAATCCTGCCTCGGGCATGGATATGTGTGATATCTTTAGGTTCGTTAGCTTTAAGTAGTTCTAAGTTCTAGGGGACTGATGATCTCAGAAGGTAAGTTTCATAGTGCTCAGAGCCATTTGAACCATTTTTGATTACTTCTGCGGCTCCCCTCCTGGAATACATGCAAGAACGCAACAACAATTTAGCAAATAGAAATGAACATCCCTGCAAGCTAAAACACAAGAGAAGAAAGCAAAATCTTTGGCCAAGTTGATTATCTTCTGTTGTTGTTGTGGTCTTCAGTCCTGAGACTGATTTGATGCAGCTCTCCATGCTACTCTATCCTGTGCAAGCTTCTTCATCTCCCAGTACCTACTGCAACCCACATCCTTCTGAATCTGCTTAGTGTATTCATCTCTTGGTCTCCCTCTACGATTTTTACCCTCCACGCTGTCCCCCAATACTAAATTTGTGACCCCTTGATGCCTCAGGATATGTCCTACCAACCGATCCCTTCTTCTAGTCAAGTTGTGCCACAAACTTCTCTTCTCCCCAATCCTATTCAATACCTCCTCATTAGTTATGTGATCTACCCATCTAATCTTCAGCATTCTTCTGTAGCACCACATTTCGAAAGCTTCTGTTCTCTTCTTGTCCAAACTATTTATCGTCCATGTTTCACTTCCATACATGGCTACACTCCATACAAATACTTTCAGAAACGACTTCCTGACACTTAAATCTATACTCGAGGATAACAAATTTCTCTTCTTCAGAAACGCTTTCCTTGCCATTGCCAATCTACATTTTATATCCTCTCTACTTCGACCATCATCGGTTATTTTGCTCCCCAAGTAGGAAAAACTCCTTTACTACTTTAAGTGTCTCATTTCCTAATCTAATTCCTTCAGCATCATCCAATTTAATTCGACTACATTCCAATAATCCTCGTTTTGCTTTTGTTGATGTTCATCTTATATCCTCCTTTCAAGACACTGTCCATTCTGTTCAACTGCTCTTCCAAGTCCCTTGCTGTCTCTGACAGAATGACAATGTCATCGGCGAACCTCAAAGTTTTTGTTTCTTCTCCAAGGATTTTAATACCTACTCCGAATTTTTCTTTTGTTTCCTTTACTGCTTGCTCAATATACAGATTGAATAACATCGGGGAAAGGCTACAACCCTGTCTCACTCCCTTCCCAATCTCTGCTTCCCGTTCATGTCCCTTGACTCTTATAACTGCCATTCGGTTCCTGTACAAATTGTAAATAGCCTTTCGCTCCCTGTATTTTACTCCTGCCACCTTTAGAATTTGAAAGAGAGTATTCCAGTCAACATTGTCAAAAGCTTTCTCTAAGTCTACAAATGCTAGAAACGTAGGTTTGCCTTTTCGTAATCTTTCTTCTAAGGTAAGTCGTAAGGTCAGTATTGCCTCACGTTTTCCAATATTTCTACGGAATCCAAACTGAACTTCCCCGAGGTCGGCTTCTACTAGTTTTTCCATTCGTCTGTAAAGAATTCGTGTTAGTATTTGGCAGTCGTGGCTTATTAAACTGATAGTTCGGTAATTTTCACATCTGTCAACACATGCTTTCTTTGGGATTGGAATTATTATATTCTTCTTGACGTCTGAGGGTATTTCGCCTGTCTCATACGTCTTGCTCACCAGATGGTAGAGTTTTGTCAGGACTGGATCTCCCAAGGCCATCAGTAGTTTTAATGGATCAAAAATGGTTCAAATGGCTCTGAGCGCTATGGGACTCAACTGCTGAGGTCATAAGTCCCCTATAACTTAGAACTACTTAAATCTAACTAACTTAAGAACATAGCACACATCCATGCCCGAGGCAGGATTCGAACCTGCGACCGTAGCAGTCGCGCGGCTCCGAACTGAGCGCCTAGAACCTCTAGATCACCGCGGCCGGCAGTTCTAATGGAATGTTGTACATTCCCGGGGCCTTGTTTCTACTCAGGTCGTTCTGTACTCTGTCAAACTCTTCACTCAGTATCGTATCTTCTATTTCATCCCTATCTACATCCTTTTCAATTTCCATAATATTGTCCTCATGTACATCGCCCTTGTATAGACCCTCTATATACTCCTTCCAACCGTGCGACTGCTACGGTCGCAGGTTCGAATCCTGTCTCGGGCATGAGTGTGTGTGATGTCCTTAGGTTAGTTAGGTTTAAGTAGTTCTAAGTTCTAGGAGACTGATGACCACAGCAGTTGAGTCGCGTAGTGCTCAGAGCCATTTGAACCATATTCACCTACTACGTTTCCTTCTCTCCCTTTGCCTACTGTGAAATTCCAGTCAGCCATGACTATTAAATTTTCATCTACCCACACTACCTGAATAGTTTCTTTTACCTCATCATACATTTCTTCAATTTCTTCATCATCTGCAGAGCTAGTTGCCATATAAACTTGCACTACTGTAGTAGGCGTGGGCTTCGTGTCTGTCTAGGCCACAATAATGCGTTCACTATGCTGTTTGTAGTAGCTTACCCGAACTCCTATTTTTCTATTCATATTAAACCTACTCCTGCATTACCCCTATTTATTTTTGTGTTTATAACCCTCTATTCACCTGACCAAAAGTCTTGTTCCTCCTGCCACCGAACTTCACTAATTCCCACTATATCTAACTTTAATCTATCTATTTCCCTTTTTAAATTTTCTAATCTACCTGCCCGATTAAGGGATCTGACATTCCACACTCCGATCCATAGAATCCCAGGTTTCCTTCTCCTGATAACAATGTTGTCCTGAGTAGTCCCCGCCCGGAGATCCAAATGGGGTACTATTTTACCTCCGGAATATTTTACCCAAGAGGACGCCATCATCATTTAATCATACAGTAAAGCTGCATGCCCTCGGGAAAAATTACGGCCGTAGTTTCCCCTTGCTTTCAGCCGTTCGCAGTGCCAGCACAGCAAGGCTGTTTTGGTTAGTGTTACAAGGTCAGATCAGTCAATCATCGAGACTGTTGCCCCTGCAACTACTGAAAAGGCTGCTGCCCCTCTTCAGGAACCACACGTTTGTCTGGCTTCTCAACAGATACCCCTCCGTTGTGGTTGCACCTACGGTACGGCCATCTGTATTCCTGAGGCACGCAAGCTTCCCAACCAACGGCAAGGTTCATGGTTCATGGGGAAGGGGTTATCTTCTATCTGCACTGAATTATATTCGTCGCCAATGTAGTGTCCTCGTCGACACTGTGGAGTCTTGCACTATGGGAAGAAAGTGTGAGGATGTTGTTTGGTGGCCGGGATCCTCTTTCTACAACACAACTGCACACATGTATTAACAGGGTTTTGTATTTACAAGAAGAGGAAGCATCTTAAGGGAGTCCATGTGTTGTGATACAAGCTCTTCTGTAATATTCCGCGTTAGCCTCACTGCTGGTAAACTACAAGTCCCGCTATGCGATGAATGAGACGCCATACTAGAATGCGGGTTAGTGCGTCAGTGACTCAGCTAGTTCAAAAAATGGCTCTGCGCACTATGGGACTTAACTGCCCAGGTCATCAGACCCCTAGAACTTAGAACTACTTAAACGTAACTAACCTAAGGACATCACACACATCCATGCCCGAGGCAGGATTCCAACCCACCGACCGTAGCGGTCGCGCGGTTCCAGACTGTAGCGCCTACAACCGCTCGGCCACCCCGACCGGCCACTCAGATAGTGACTGAGCGACTGCGCTAGTAACTGAGAACGCGATCTAGTAACTGAGCTACTGACAGACTGAGACCCTCTGGTCAGCAGCAGTGATCTGATTGTAGTCGAGAGGGCTTTGTCGGCGTGTTGCCTACGAGTCTGTCTTTGGCCCCTCTCCTGCTAGACCCACTTGATCCAGTGCCTACTATCGATCTTCTTGCTACATCTTTGCCGACCCATGTGCTGGGGACAGCTTATGCAAGCACAAGTTACACATGAAGGGGGGTGTATGGATTATGGATGGTTTTGAGTTCAGGCACTGTTTGGATTATCTCCACAGAAAGGTTCACACTGTCCTGAAGGCTTGTATGAAGTTATTTGTTTAGTGGTCTGTAAAATAGTCATAAATTGTTCACTATTCTGTAGAATAATGCACCAGGCATATTGTAGCCGCACTGTTTGTTGTTCTCAGACAGGGGATATGTTGTTTGCTGTTTGTAAGCAGCAGGAAATTACCCTGACCTCTTTCACACCTCTGGAAACTGCTTTGAATGGGTCTCTTGGGAGGGCTACCAAGAGTTGTATAGATCAAGTACTACGCTCTCCTGCAGGAAATACAAGGACCATCATTACCCGTCCAGTTAACAGTGAGTGGCATGTCAATGTTGGGCCTAGTGTACACCTGAGACCAAGGACTCGGGGTGCTATACCAGTCTCTATCTGTTGGTGGGCATCATTTGGCAGTGTGTGTTTTGCGTGGACCCGGTGTGCTCACGCGCCCTGATCCTGAGTTGAAATTACTGTGGTCAGTCTGGCTCAGTTGCTGGAGTGTCTGTTATTAATTTTATGGCTTTCTAGGGACTGCGCGCGGGCGCCTGTTCCGTTTTGTGATGTGGCAGCAGTCAGATATTTTTATGTGTGCTTGTTAAGTTCCTAGCAATTGCTTTTAGCCTTGTGCTTACTTATTTTTATTTAAATTGCTGGGTATTGACATTTGCCTGTTCTTTTACCTTTATTTATTTGTAGTGTCAATAAAGCCTAAGACGATGTCCAAGGTGCTAGCAATTGATTTTAGCCTCGTGTGTACTTAATCCTATTTAAATTCTTGGGCATTGCCATTTGCTTGTTCTTTTACTCTTATTTATTTTTTGTGCCAGTTAGCCCTAAGATGATGTCAGACCTTGGTATCTGTCAACCTTATTTTGGCTACTAGGGCTCAGGTGCAATATTACCGGGCCTATACCGGATTTTGTCATTAATTGAGATTCTTTTATACCGTTTTTTTTTTTTTAGTAGTAGGTTTGGCAAGTGCACTTGCGAATGGTATTTACTATGTTTCCCTCCCCCCCTCTTCCTCCTTCGTGTAAACTGATTTTGGTAAGATTGCTAGGTGGCCTGTGTCCTTTTATTACCTATGTAAGTTTCCCTGCTGCCGCAGTCTTAACATGTTTTGACCGGCAAGGGCCCATGTTGGCTAGAGTTTGAATGTGGTCTGCGCTGTTGAAATCAGCAAACTTTCTGTAAGGAAGCAAATGTTGGGCTTTGCCGTACATATATTTATTATTTGAGCTAGTCATGTACGCGTTGTTGTGTTAAGGGTATAAGGACATTTTTAATTGAGATACATTTTGAAAATTTTATCACTCTTTCAAAGAAGGTACTAGAAGGAGTAACTTCGACTGAAAATCTAATGGTAAATTATACATTTGTGCTTCACATTATAAAATTTAACTGTATTAGGTGAAAGTATGTAGTTTAATGCATAATGGTTATTTGTTAATGTATCAAATTGTAAACAGTTTCGTTTGGCAGTGATTCAAACGACACAAATAGTTTCTCTGTTCACCTGTGGCATATAACATTTTTATTACCTTATATTGTAAGCAGCTTGATTTGTTTGTGTCACTAATTTGTAAGCCACAGTGTAATTTATTACAATTAATTAATTGTTTTGGCGAAATAAAGCTTGAATTGTATGTCCCCTTTTCTTTAACCGAATCCCATCCAAATCGTCCGCTCAATTACCTTTACAATTTTGATCACAAATATTTCAGAAATCTAGAGAGGTAGAAACGTGCGGTTCTAGTAGGCGCGGAACAGAGTTCGTTGCATTAAGGTGACCATATTTTCTGCACCAAAATACAGGATACATTAAAAAATTTTGATGGTGCAAATAAAGACGAAGGAGTGCGAACTGACACAGTATTTATCGGTGCTGTAAAGTTTCTTCAATATGTCTGTATTCTTCAACAGCATATGGAAATATTCAGCTCAAATCTCATCATAGTTCACTCTAGTCACTAACATTGCTTTCGTAATTTCTAAAAAAATAAAAGCTGTCTTTTTCTCTGCTCCATACATTGCTTATTTCGGAAAATATCCTTTCAATACCAGTATAATGATACAGGTGAAATGAACATCTAAGTTGGGTAAATCATTAGATAATTGTTAAATTCGAAACAAATAGGTCTGTCGAATACCTTTTGAAAAAAATTGGGACATAGCTAGGAAAAATGATGGCTGTCACAAAAAACGGAGGGGAGGGGGGGGGGGGCGGCGGAGGGTCAACTTACGTGTTTGCACCATCTGTAGCACACAGGATATCTAAGCAATATTCCAGCATAATGTCCGGTCTAGCGTGCACTCATTAACGTGTGCTGTTGCTGCTCTGATCCGATCTCTCAGTTCCTGCAGGTCGCGCAAAAAAAAAAAAAAAAAAAAAAAAAAAGTAATAGGGTTCTGCAGGGGCTGTGTGTCAGATCTGGTCTTTACCAACCAGTCCACACATTGTGCCAACTACAGAAAGATGGAGGGTGTGTGCAGTCAATAGCTAACACGGGAAGATAAGAAAAAAAATTATGCCTCAAGCCACATCTATCTGCCTAGTCCATATCTGAAATATACGTGATCAAGGTTGTAAAGATCATTTTGGAACATCCTGTATGTATATACGAGACCGTTTAACCTTGCTTGCGTCTGGGTTTTTAATAGACTAAAACGAAGAACTACCTACGCGTCGCTCTTCATTTAATGAATTTTAACTAAGGTTTATTACAGTCTATTTATTTCCATTCAATCGAATTTCCCCGTCCACGAAGAAAGGTCCGCGTTTACACCGGACAGCTGTATAAAAATTCTTCCAGTACGCCTCTACACGACCTCAAAACTAACAGCAATCCGGAGAAACCGAACGTTGCAAAATTATAACTTTTCCCGAGGCTAATTAACTGAAATATATTTGTGCTCATAACAACATTTGAACATGGGTACTAGATGTTGTAATGTAACTCAACTGAGTGATTTTTAACGAATTATTTTAAAAATGTGTGCTTCCTGCGTGCCATACTTGGGAAGGCGAGAGCCCTCTCGGTTTGATTATCCGTCACTTTGACTCGCTTTTGCCAGCCAGCCAGCCTGCACTGTTTCCCCTCACTCGCCTAGGCGAAATCTGAGCTATCTAACCATTTTAGCCTCATTTATATGATACACAAATGCTTACAACACAAAAACATACCTACTTATTAACACTATTATGCAGACACGTATCAATACACATAAGATTACCTTTAGAGGTAACCTTGAGTTGCATAGTAAATATTATTGTGTTTCAGTCATTGTACGAAGGTGCAAAGTTTGAAATTTATAAATTTATTTTGTTCGTTGACACCGCTTAAATGGAAACGAATAATATTGCAAGTGATTCTGATGTACCAAAAGCATGATGAAAACAAAGAACCCTTGACTACTACATAAATATTTGTATATATGAATCAGAGTAATACATATGAAAGAGAAATCATATGGCGGAGTAAGATGCGATCGTCAAGATAAATTTAAAGCAATATACAATATCTGCAAGAATGATTCATATTGTGACACTATATAAAAAGAAACAAATTCAAAGGAAATTAATGAGTTATTATAAATATTTTTAGCGAAAAAATACTTCCTACAAGTGGCAGTACATGCTTAAAATGCAACGGATCAAGTCACCAACAAAAAAAAAAAAAAAAAAATACATCGTATGTCATTTATGTTTAACACACCTCTACATTTACCGAAAAAGAATTATTGATCCTGGGTGCTAAACGGCGGGAAGGGAGGTAAGGAGCTTCAATAAATTCAAATTAAAAAAAAATTATTTAAGTAGGAATATTGTTAATATAATATGTTTTATAAACGGACCAGATGTATTACGTAACTTCGCCTAGACACACAATGGGTTCCTAAAGCTATACAGATAGTCACGAAAGTGTGTGCTTATGAATTTTTAATAGTTATGGTAATACTTGTAAAATTTCAAACATAAACTTTGGACGCACGCAATAGGTAATTGATGCACGAATAGTTCACCTAAATCGCTAACAGTTTTATTGCATTTCAAATGATATGAATTGTTCTGTGGTTATCCTCAACGACAGTTACTCTCTACAGTGCTTACAACTGTCTACTGATGTACCCCACGTCTCCGTTTTCAGTTCTACAAGAATTGGCACAGCTACTAAAAATTCACAAGCACAAATTTTTCAGGACTATCTGTATGGTGTCAGGAATCTGTATGGTGCTAGGGGAGATTATTTAATACTTCTTCGTCCTTTTTAAAAATGTGTTGAAAAGCTTTTTATTTAAATCAATATTTTCTGCTTTTTAGTCTTGTACGTGTGAAGTTTTTCAGTTGATCTCAAAATTTTAATAAGATTACAACACAAACATGTGGTAAATTGCAGGTTTAATTAAGTTTCTCTTCAACTGAGTCAATCAATATCTTGCTACCTCTTGCGTCTATCTCACGAAAAGACAGCCAATGTTAAAATCAGGGGTAAGTGAGCTCACATGGAAACTTAGCAGCCATCTTTCTAAACTGCGAAATATTCGCTAGTGGAACTGGAACAGGGAAATAGCAACGCTGCACCAAGAAGTATACTCTGCACGACACAAGAAAAGAAAGCGAGCTGCATTGCCATCCAATTCCGAACTAAGTTGCAAGTTTCAACGGGACGATAGTTTAAAAGCAGTTGCAAAATTTCTACCAATGAAATAGACAAGAATCCGACCTATTAAAGACATATTATAAAGTGATTGTTAATTTATGCACACACAAATTTGTCATGCAGCACCAAATATTAAAACAACTCAAAAATTGATACCTAATGTCATAAGTACGGAAAATTAGTTCATAAATAAGTCAAAACATACATTTTGAAAATACTTTATTTTTAAAAATATTTGTTTTATTCACGTCTCATTGAAGTAAGATACTTCATTTGTCTGTAAAAAGGTTGTGAGTCTTAGTTATGCTTCATGTATAGCCGAAAAGGCTGAAGTACGAAAATGAAACCTTTCAAACCCAGCGACTGAGTGAAAACATTCATATACCGGCGGAAATCGACAGAGATTTGTGTTAATCCGTTCTCTCGCACTGAATGTAACCACTCAGAACAGGTGAGTGAGTAAAAACATTCATATAATGGCCGCAGTCGACGAACCCTTATTTCAGTCGGTTGTCTCGCATTGAATGAGAAAGCTTAAACTAGGCGAGTGAATGAAAACTTTCATTCGGCTGAAAAATCCGACTGAGTGAAAAACAATCGACTGACCAATCGCTTTTTAAGAACAGCTGGTTGCCCCCTAACTACTCTGCCTACATAGGTCAAGTATGCACTACACGTCAGAGCTGTGGCTGTCTGTGCACATAAGTGTACCTTTTTTAGAATTGGCCACTCTCCATCTGGAACAGATAACGATAGCTGGTGGAAACCCAAAAGTATCACTGTAAGATCCAAAGAAATGACTCCAGCGGCTGAGAGTACCAAAATCCTAGTGGTCAATTGTTGAAGCATTTTAAGCAGTGCCAGACTTTGAAGAGCTCCTAAAAAGAACGGAAGCTTACATACTATTAGGCAAAAAAAAAACGGCTTAAAATTTGAAGTTGAGATTAGTGAGATCTTTGGAGGAATTTAAGCGTATACCGAATGAAAGGATAGGAAACGAGAAATGGAGGAGGTGTATTTATCGTAGTAGTCAAGAAACTGAAATCCACTGAAGCTGCATGTGAGATCGTTTGGCCAAGGCTCAGTATCAAGGGTGGACAAAAAATTACAATAGTACCCTTTTGTAAACTACCAATAATTCTTCTGATATAATAACCAAAAACTTAAGTGAAAATCTCAGTTCGCCTGTGCCGTAAGTACAAAAATGGTTCAAATGACTGAGTACTATGGGACTTGACATCTTAGATCATCAGTGCCCTAGAACTTAGAACTACTTAAACCCAACTAACCTGAGAACATCACACACATCCATGCCCGAGGCAGGATTCGAAACTGCGACCGTAGCGCCGCGCAGTTCCAGACTGAAGCACCTAGAACCGCTCGGCCACAACGGCCGGCCACCGTAAGTTCCCTCATTGTACTGTAATCGTTGGAAGAGACTTTAATCTTCCAAAAATCAGTTGGGATAATTTTATTTTAGTTAATGGTGGTCGTTAGAAGACATACTTGGAACGTTACTGAATGCCTTCTCTGAAAACTGTGTGGAACCGGTAGTTCAGCACCCAACTCACAATGGAAATATATCACATCCAAGAGCAGCAAACGGAACTGACCGCTTTGAGGAAGTCGACATCGAAACTTGTGTCAGTGACCACGAGGCAGTTATAGTAACAATGAATGCCAAAGCGCAAAGCGCAAAGATCAACTAAAACAATGAGAAAGATTTATACATTTAGCAATGTAGACAGAGAAACAATAGTGTCACACCTCAGCGAAGAGCTTGAAACTCTTAGCTCAGGTCAGGAACACGTAAAGGAACTATGGTTCAAGTTTAGAAGAATAATTAACTGTGAACTGGATGGACATGTACCGAGCAGGACGGTTCGTAATAGGAGAGAGCTTCCGCGGTATACAGTTACTGTAAAGAAACATATGAAGAAACAGAGACTATTGCACAAAATGTATAAAACGAAGCGTAGGACTAAAGATAGAGAGACGGTGGAAACTTGAAGTGAAATGGAGGGCAGCAAAGCAACAGCAGAAATGCTGAACTCTGTTTTCAAATGTTCCGTTACAACGAAAAACCCAGGAGTATTACCCCGACTTAAATCTCGTGCCACTGAAAAGATTAGTGAAATAGATATTAGTGTCGGCGGCGTTACAGAATAGCTAAAACTGGACAAATCCTAGAGCGCGATGGAATCAGTATCAGATTCTATACCAAATTAGCGATTGAGTTATCCCCTTTATTGACTATAATCTTTTGTGGATTCCTCGAACAAAGTCTTTACCCTGTTATTGGAAGAAAGCACAGATCAGCTCAGTGTACAAGAAAGATAGCAGAAGTGATACACAAAACTACCTCCAATATCTTTGACATCTATTTCTTGTAGAATCTTAGAACTTAGATAGAATCAGGTAAACCAGTACACAAACCTAAGAGTTGATTCAAAATGAAGAGGCTCATAGGATTAATCTGGAAGAGGAGCGCAAACCACTGCTTTTGTTTTCGAGAGGTCTTCTAACTGATATGTCGAGGAGAGTACAGATGGAGAATGCAATGGATTTGGCTGGTAGCATTATGATTGCTACGCGCCTCTAGGAGTTGCACATTGCAACTCACAGACAGGGTGAACTGAATCTTATTTCCTCAGATGAAAAATGCTATATGTGTAGACATCGGGCACATTCAGAACCGACATGTTATGAATACAGAGTGGTGGCGCAATTGGCGCAGGACTGTCGAAACATAAATCAAAGAGAATGGCGTCACAATAAGAGTTCGCTATACGCAATGGGAATTCCTCAACCGCCGCACGGCTCTCTTAGTAAAATAAAGTGTAATACAAGCGTATGCAGACGTGGAGTGCTACTTGTCGGGCATGGTAAACGAAACAGAGCATAGATTTTTAGTGGGTACAGGGATTCTTGTTTGGTAACTATTCTGGACCTCCTGTGTGGGAAGAGACTGAAATCACCACAGATAGGTTACATTAAGAAGGGGACACTAATGTGACATCATTGGGGCCAGCATTGCCCAATTTCTGTATTGAGCAGGGGATTTTCCGGTATATGACTCCGTGTCCGTGAGGAGTACGACGCAATCGTAGGACTAGATTTTGTAAATAATTGTCACACAAAATTTAATCTTATGCAGCATTTTATTGAACTCAGTGAGAGCTTATTCCACCTAAGAATGACGGTTGCAAGTGATACATTGTTGCAAGATTCGCCAATTATGAAGGTCGAGCCGAATAAACTGCGTCATGCTCATTAAAGCTCAGTTCGAATGATACAGTACCGAGAGGTATAGGAAAATTACTCTGGGTAAGGGTGGGTATTGACTTACTGAGTCATGTGCTGTGTGTTATAGAGCCATTGGAACAGAGTGACAAATTGGATACTTCATATTGTTTTGTGTGCAGTAGTATGGTGCTCTTGCAGGAAATAGATGGGGATTACGTGGTTCTGATGAGCGTAGATAATTTTGGCTCTCATCAAGCAGATCCACCAAATGGTTATCGATTGCCAATTTATAAATCCTATATGCGGACGATCTGGGAAGGTCGAGTAGAGACCTGTGTCCAAGCAAACTGTAAATGCATCTGCATTACATGAGGAGGTGAAGAATTTAAAATGGAAGGATAAGTTAGCTATGACAACTCTGTTAATACAGTTCATGGATTTTTTCAGTCCTAGCTGACCATTATCAGTGAGTCACCATAGAATCCCAAAGATCAATACTCTCCCCCCATTCTACAGAAGCCATACAGACACCATGCAACCTGCAACCTACAATAGAAGAACTGATCAATCAGCAGTTAGCTGAGGGCGTTACTGAGAAGAGTTGTTACAAAGAAGTCTTAAGATGGAACGAAGAAATGCTGGTTTTGTTGTATTATGCAAGAAAACTACAGCTACATAACCTATACCAAAGTAACGGATGCAGTCTAGGTAACTGTAAATATCTCGCCATGATAGGTTTGAAAAATGGATATTACCAATTGCGGGAAATTCCAGGAGACTGGCCTAAGACAGCTTTTACCATTCCATGAAATCACTATCTGTATCGAGAGGTGCCATTTCGGCTTAATATGCACCTGTCACAGTCCAGTGCTTATTGGATGGAGTGTTAAGCCGTGACAGTGTATATTCTATTTATATGAAGTGCGTTTTCTAAAGATCTAGAAGATCATGTTCAAAGAGTGGAGGAAGTATCTAAGAGATTACATTCAAATCGTTTAACGCTACGTATTGAAAAATATCACTTCACATCAATGGACGTGTACTATCTAGGTCACGTACTTACCCAAGATACTGTAAAGGTAAAGATTCTGTCAAGGTTAATATGTACTGTACGTGATTTCTTACTATCAGAAACAATGTAACATCTTCAATCATCTTTAGAGGTGTGCAATTATTACAGTAAATTTGTCAGAGGATTTGCCCATAACTGGGAACTTCCAGTGCATCAACTACCGGTGGACTGGGTAACTTGTAACAAGTAAGGATTAGTTAAGCAAGAATTAAATAGGAAACTATATAGTAAACAAGGAGAAGTGGAAATATGGAAAAGAGTAGAGAAAATTATTTATTGTGTAACGTTTGCTGAGAAATTTGTAAATATGGGAGAATTTTATCATGTTGTGATAGTTTTTAAGCAAAATTCGATGGAACCATGTCCTGAAGAGAAGCAGGGCCATCCAATGGATGGAACACAACCAATGAATCCTATGGCTCAAGCTGAGCTAGTGTAAGAACAACCTAAGTGTCCTGCACACAACTGTCAATTTATGAATGTGTGTCGAGAATTTGCAGAATTACCTTGAGCAAAAATCCGAAGGCTGCATTTTCTGAAGGAGAAAGAGACATGTGCGACGCAAATAATTAGTTGGGTCCAGCTGGCCGCATAAGCGGGCCAGACCAGAGTTGACAAAACATTACTGCATCGGACATTGCTTCTGATACAACAACTGCGGTGCAACGTCAGTACTTGGTAGTGTGCAACCGGAGTGGGAGTACCAATGATGCAGCAGGAAGGTAGAGTCACTACAAGGTTGGTGGCCCGATTACTTCACATCTGAGCTATGGATTTTTTGTGGCTTATAAGATGAAAACTGATGCCACAGAAAAACGAAGTCGGGAAAAATCCTCGTAGTTTTTAGTCAACGGTATCGCAGTCTGCCAGCCACCAGTTCTGAAGACGTCTTCGAGTCTACAACATTGTGTATCTACGAGGGCAATCCCAAAAGTAAGGTCTCCTATTTTTTTCTAAGTACATAGACCTGTTTATTTCTACAATGGTTTACCATTAGTTTTCAGCTTGACCATTTAGCTATTTTTCGACATAATCACAATTTCTGTCTGTGCATTTTTGTAGACGCTGTGGCAGTTTTTGTATGCCCATGTCATACCAGCTCGTCGCCATGCTGTTCAGAAAGTTATGAACCTCTGCTTTCACCACGTCGTCGGAGCTGAATCGCTTTATGCCCAAATGTTCTTTTAACCTAGGAAACAGGTGATAGTCACTGGGCGCCAAGTCAGGACTATATGGTGGGTGGGTAATTATGTTCCACTGAAACTGTTGCAGGAGAACAACGGTTTGTCGAGTGATGTGTGGGCGAGCTTTGTCATGAAGAATGTGTACGTCCTTGCTCAACATTCCTCTTCTCCGTTTCTGAATGGCCCGTTTGATTTTTTTCAGAGTCTCACAGTACCTGTCAGCATTAATTGTGGTCCCAGCGATTCAGCTCCGACGACGAGGTGAAAGAAGAGGTTCATAACTTTCTAAACAGCACGGTGGCGAGCTGGTATGACATGGGTACACAAAAACTGCCTCAGCGTCTACAAACATGCATCGACAGAAACGGTACTTATGCCGAAAAATAGCTAAATGTACAAGCTGTAAACTAATGTAATGTAAACGCCGGCCGGAGTGGCCGAGCGGTTTTAGGCGCTACAGTCTGGAACCGCGCGACCGCTACGGTCACAGGGTCGAATCCTGCCTCGGGCACGGATGTGTGTGCTGTGCTTAGGTTTGTTAGGTTTTAGCAGTTCTACGTTCTAGGGGACAGATGACCTGCGATGTTAAGTCCTATAGTGCTCAGAGCCATTTGAACCATTTTGAACTAATGTAAACCATTGTAGAAATAAACAGGTCTATGTAATTATAAAAATTAGGAGACCTTACTTTTGGGATTACCCTCGTACATGGTTCAGCCAGTCACTCTCTTCGGGCTTTTCCAGTGCTGGCTGCAGTCGTACTGCTGGTGCCAAGTTCAGTGTTTTGGACCCCTCGACCCGCACGGCTCTTTGGGAACCTACTTCATCTGCTCTGCCCTTCCACTGTGGATGACTCTGGTTCTCGTTCATGCCAGGGCAGCTGCTCTTTCGCCTTCAGTCGGGCAGGCTAACTCCTGGCTGCCAGCCTATGCTCGTGTGGGCATACATTGCTTTCGTGAGGTGCCCTTCTACACTGGGACCTCGTGATCTCGAGTGCTACAACATGCCTCATCCGGCAGTACTTGTCCACCTTTAGGCAGAGCGGTTGCCTCAACGCGGCGACGAGCTTCTGGAGACAACGGCCCTGCCGTGCTGTTGGTGCCATCGATTCCTCGCCTGCACGGCACCAACGAGACGCATTGCCCTTGCTGTCGCGTCCACGCACAGCCTCACTGCTACCTCGCCTGGGCGCAGACCGCCGGCATCCTGGCGTCCTGCTACTCCTTACGACAACCCACCGTAGTGGACGATCACCCCAGTCGCTGTATGTTTATAATACAAGGGGGCGAGAGCACCGACGGCCCAATAAGGTATAAATACATAGGCTTTCGCATTCAGTGTCAGTCTAATTAAAATCCTTCTGGGTGTATTACCTTATAAAATAATCGACTTTTCGGCTGTGTTTCAGCGGCCTTCCATATGGTTCAAATGGTTCTGAGCACTATGGGACTGTCATCAGTCCCTTAGAATTAGAACTACTTAAACCTAACTAACCCAAGGACATCACACACATCCGTGCCCGAGGCAGGATTCGAACCTGCGACCGTAGTGGTCGCCCGGTTCCAGACTGAAGCGCCTAGAACCGCTCGGCCATAGTGGTCGGCGCGACCTTCAACAGGGCAAAGTCTTTTGAGTATTTTAGTAGGTAACGTGATAGTACACCTAGAAGACTTGTAATGCAGCCTCATAAGAAGTTTAACCTGACGTGTGTGAAGGATGCAGTTCAGTTTGTTGCAGATGGTTCTGACGTTCTGCGGGTGTTTTTCGAATCTTGACTTGATCCAACTTACTTCTATCACCACGAACATGAACCAGGATGTTAATTTCAACACTTTTAGTCACCAACGTTTCGTCTTTCTTCTACGTGTGCAAGATGAGTATGCTGTTGACACTCCCATCTTCCAAGAGTCAACAGTTGTGTTCACAAGATTGCACATATACGTTCCTGCTTTAACAACCATTCAGGCATCGCACTGCACCTAAACTAGTCTTCTTAAATATCCCATAAAAATCCTGGGACAATTTGGAACACCAGCTGTCCAGGATCTAGTCATCAATGTGTGGCTTCAGTTGGAAGAGACAAGTGGCTTCTATTATTAGCCAAACTGAGGTCATTATCTTTTTTAAACACTCGTGCCAGTTTTGTAATGGCCTCGTTGCTACTGCTACAGAGACCAAGTATCCACTGTTGTTACAGTAGGACGAGTTTGTGACTTTGTGAAACGGCTTCTGCCGCAGTACTCCGCTACACAATTTCTCCCTGCAACTACTACACGGCTATGCCCCAGGGTCAGGTTGTAAGTAGGTTGTTTAGTTTTTTTTTATATATTGGTTACGCCACGTAGCGCTCTGTATGAAAATCACTGGCTGTGCTGTGTGCAGTCAGTGGCTGGTTGGCATTGTTGTAATACTCGCCATTGTAGTGTTGGGCAGTTGGCTGTTAACAGCACGTAGTGTTGCGCAGTTGGAGGTGAGCAGCCAGCAGTGGTGGATGTGGGGAGAGAGATGGTGGAGTTTTGAAATTTGTAAGAATGGATGTCATGAACTGCTATATATGTTATGACTTAAGGTAAATACATTGTTTGTTCTCTATTAAATCTTTCATTTGCTAACTGTGCCTATCAGTAGTTAGTGCCTTCAGTAGTTTGAATCTTATTTAGCTGGCAGTAGTGGTGCTCGCTGAATTGCAGTAGTTCGAGTAACCAAGATTTTTGTGAGGTAAGTGATTTGTGAAAGGTATAAGTTAATGTTAGTCAGGGCCATTCTTTTGTAGGGATTATTATAAGTCAGATTGCGTTGCGCTAAAAAATATTGTGTGTCAGTTTAAGCACAGTCATGTATAATTTTTCTAAGGGGACGTTTCATATGGCGACCCTGCCAGGATACCTTCCTGGAATCTTTTGATTTTCTCTTTCAGTTTGTGTAATTAGTGTAGATTTTGTTTATTGCTAGTGTGTAATTCTAGAGAGAATCTCCTTTGTAATTGCAGTCTTTCATTGTTGTACAGCAAAACAGGTGTGGCATGCATGTAAATTTGCACCAAGTATTTTGCAGCTGCACTTGCAATTAAATAGATATTATTTTCAGTGCTATGTTGATGTGTTCTCTTACTTTTGCTCTTCAGATTGTATTTTTCTGTGTTATAGTATGAAATATTGTGACAATAATGGCGTGTGAAAAACGTAATACTAGGCTCCAAAGCAAACTGATAAATGACAGTGAAGACGAAAGCAATGTGTTAATGCCACCATGTAATGGATTAACTAATGTTCAAAGTAGTAATTTGGTAATTGTGCATAGGGAAATGAAGTGGGCTGCAAATAATGGTGTAGGCAGTGAAACAATTAGTGAACAGAGAAGCATTATCGATCGATCGGTCGGCAACAGCTCGCCTCAGGATTCCGAAATGACAGGAAACAATCTTGCAAATACTGTAGATTCAGTTTTGCGTCCTCACCGTTTTCTCAAATAAATCAAGACACATTTTCTGCTTTTCAAAATGCGAATATTGCCGGTTCAAATGCACTGCCGAATAGCACTGAGGAACATGTTTCAGACACCAGTGCACTGTTATTATAGTTAATGCAACAAATGGGACAAAATCTTCAAAAGTTAGACACAATGGACCAAAATCTTCAAAAGTTAGACACAATGGAACAACACCAGAGACAAACAGCAACAGTTAGACACAATGGAACAAAATCAAAGACAAACACAGCAAAAGCTTCAAAAGTTACACACAATGGAACAAAATCTTCGGAAGTTAGACACCACACTTGAACAAACACGTGAAGATTTAACTACTGAGCTACATAACATTGAATCGAAATGTCAAAAAGTCTGTAATGACGTAAAAGCACAAATTTGTGAGCATTTCCAACGTATTTTTTCGCGTCATGAATGTGCATTACTAATCACGAAGCAGCCATAAAAGAACTGCAAACTATTGTTCATGAAAATCACGACACCTTGCAAGCTAAAATTGACTCAGTTGCATCTACCGATTCGGTTACGCAACTTGCAAAAACTCAGGAAAACTTAAAGGACACAGTAGATACGATTTCAACACAAATAGCCACTGAAATTTGGTTCAGAAAAACACACAGAGGAAATAATTTCACTATCGGATAAAGTAGCCGAACTTTCAGATCAGTTCACTAACTTATCTACAAATGTAGATGATGATCTGAATGACACAAGACCTGTAGCCTTCACGGACACTGAAGAGTATGAACAAATTAGAAAATTCAAACAAAATCAAAATCAAATCAATACACAGTACAAAAGAGAAATCTGGGAAGTACAAGATCAGTTGGCGCAAGTAATACAAGAATTACATATTTCAGAGGAAACTCGCACTCCAGTACGGGAAGAGGGACATAGAAATACCGAACAACCACAAAATGATAACACAGGATACTTCGAAAATTATGAAAGAAATTGGCAAGGTACACGGAATTTTGAGATGGAACCGCCGAAACGAAGTAACAATGACCGATATGCTACTCGCCGACATGATGATTTTGACTATAAGCTGTTTATTACTACACGTAAATTCAAAACATTTAAGAATTCCGGCAACGTAATCCATACAGAAGCGTGGCTTCATCAATTCTCTCATTGTTTTCCTCCCAACTGGTCATTAGAGCACAGATTATAATTTATGAGTGGCTGTTTAGAGAATGAACCAGCTGTAAGAATGCGATCGGTCATTCACGATTGCCACAGTGAAGGAGAATTTTATCATACCTTCCTCTCAGCATATTGGTCTCAAGCTACACAAGACCGAGTGAAACATAGAATCGTAATGATGAAACATTTGGAACAATCTGAATTTTCCAGTCTTGTGAAATATTTTGAAGACATGTTGCACAAGAATCAGTACTTGTCGAACCCATACAGCCCCTCAGAACTCATCCGCATTTGCTTAATCAAATTACCTGAATATTTACGACATATTTTGGCAGGACGTTGCAAAGACGACATTGAAGCTTTTCAGGACTCTTACAAGAATTAGAAATTGACACTGACAATCGCGGAACGCGAAAACAGGAATACAACAATTACAGGTCACACCCGTCACAATTCCGCGATGACAGAAATAATACACGACAAGGCTAGTCTTACAACGTAAATCGTGACCAAAACAGACACCACTCGTATGACAACCGTTGGCAGAGTAGTAATAATTACAAGGAAAGATCACCTCTCCGCGGTAATGACTATCACAGAGACAATCAGAGAAATAGACAATATCGGAACCAAAATAATTATTATCACGGGAGACAGAATAACTTCAGACGCAACGGTCCACCGTGCAGTGATAATTCAGGGAGAAATTCTCCACCACTTAACCGACAAGAAAGAAACTACAGGAACTACCGACATGACGACAGACGATATAATCGTAACGACAGACTTGAATTGCATCAGAACTGGCGAGATTCAAACAGAGCAGGGCACTCTCGACAAGGTGAATTTGTAGAAGTTAGGTCTCCGAATCCCAATAACGACGCGCGCCAACAAAGGAACAGACAATGACTCGCACCGAAGGCAGCCGCATGCTCCGGCTGGCTCAGAAAAAAATAAGATAGACGCTAACCTCGAGAAAAATTCCAGTATTCTTACCGACGTATACAACATGATAATTACTTTGAAGTTGAAACTCTGCGTACTAGGAAGAGTAAAGGTTTACACCACATTTCACATGTAAAACCGTTTATTAAAAGATAATCTGCTTTTTAACTTTGTCTTTGCCATATAACTTTTCACTTTACATTACTAGTATGCTTTGTCAGACTTAGAATCTGTTAACATGCAACAATGTTTGAAGTTAAATATCCAATCAAGAACCAAGAGAACTTATTTAAACAGAAATTACGAATGCATTGTTATTGTGAACAGACGACACAGTGTTATTGTGTGTGTGTACATTCTGGCTTGTTAGTTGCACGATTACGTAACGACTATAAGGCTCACATACTTAGAACATTTACCAGTACTGCTAATGAGATTTTAATGCAACATTTTGGTTTACTTGAAAATACATTCTGGATTTAAAGTACTTTCTGTGAGATACCAGATGACACAGTGGTTAGTTTATGTGACAGCTACACGATTTTATCACGACGCTACTAATGAGTGACAATTTACAATGTTGCTTTTGCGATGTATCTGTTTTATATTTGCACAGTTTTTCTGAATTCTTCTGAAAAGTAAAACATATTTTAGTAGTAACTTTTGTGGTATTTCTACAAGGAGACATCCTTTTCTGTAACACAACAATACGCTACAGCACAGTACTTTCTTCATCACGGCAATAAGCGTAATAACTAAGATATCTTTACGCAAAGCATTTCACTTTTGTTTATCATGAGGTAAGTACATTGACTTCTGCAGAACTTAGCTTTCGGAGGACGATAACTACGACACTTCCACAGAGTTTATTTTACAACAAGACCCACAGTTTAGCGCTACAATACACGCATTTGAGTGATTAATTTTGTACTTAAAACATTTATTTTTAAAGATATTTGAAGTACAATGATACAAAGGTTTTCCGTGATACATTTCATTCCATTGCTGTCATCTGTAACACATGAGGGTATAATTACATTAGTCCTCTGGGGGGTACACGCCTACTTTGTGTACCATGTGTTTGGCAAGCACAAGGAGCCCTAGCTAATATGGTATTTACTTATACAACTTTACACATCGGTACTATAATTCTCTAACACATAATTACACAGCTATCTGATCATTTAAGTGAGAGAGGCAAACATGTTCTTTTACTACATCAGTGATACATGTTTGCACAATTACACAGTTGGATAACTTCGCACTTATGAAACCGTATTTTGTGTGTACTGTGTGAACTGTTCATATTTTTCGGAACCATTGTGATACTATGAGAGCTTTCAATGATGTATTTGGTATGGGAGCATGATTTTTAAAGTACGTTTGAGGTAGATGACACTATTGAAATGAACAGAGAATATTTTTAGGTTTGGAAATTATTGAAGGAAGCTACGACGATTTTGATATTTGGCTGAGGTTTTATGATATTATGATGACGATGTGTACTACGCTGTTGCGGTATGTTTATGATCAATAAGCTGATGCTATATGAGGAATTTGATTATGCTACGTATTTATTATGATGAAATATGAAGAAATGTCTACGAATATGTATATGTGTAATAAAGCAAGGAATAATGAGTAGTAGTTAGGGACTCTGGTTTGTGAAAAAGGATGTTGGAAACCGAGAATCCTACTTTAAGAGTTATGAAACGTGTGTATATGAGTGAATGTATCATTATGCTGGCGTGAATTTTTTGGACACTCTTATATTTACAGGATTTTGTTTCTACAGATGTGAAACGCAAATTCTCGACCTGTAAAATTTTTATATGAGACTATCACTGTAGTGCAAACTGGTGTCGTAAATATTTCGGTAAGAAAGTTAAGTGACCACCTGCACGTAATGCGTCGTGGGCACATGTGTTAATAATTCAGCAAGGGACAGGATAACAACATTGCTGGTTCTAAGGACATTTCAAAAAAAAATTGTGAGTGCACAAGTGTTGGTTCATGGACTTGCTATATTCTCCGCAATACTCTTCGATGGTGATTGTGCACCTGCACAGTCGCAACAGATGGCTGCTGGCCATCTCTACAAGGACTACAGTTGGTCTACACCTTTGATGACTCACCAATACCATTATTTCTACAAGGACTGCAGTGGGTCTGCACCTCTGGTGGCCCACCAATACCGTAATTTCTAACAAGACTACAGTGGTCTGTTCTGTGACTGACTCTGTGGTGGGTTTGTTCTGTTGTGGCCCATTACCTGTCAGCATGTCAAGAGTCAGCACTGTCTTTCCGTTGGAAGGACAACACTACTTCTTCAAGACTGCATGGAAATCCACTACTTCCGTGTTCATTGTCTTTTAGTGCTCAGACTTTGAGAAAACAAACGGCAGTTTTACTGTGATGAATAGTCGGGACTGTCTTTATGGACTGTGAGAAAATTTTAGCTTTTGACGAACATTGTATTAATAAGTGTGTGCATTTGATATCTTTCTTACTGTAATTATGAATTTTTTTTTTCAAATCTGTATTGGCCAGTGCACAAAACAACTCGTAAAATTTTTTGTGGGGAGCATTAGGGCTATGTAAGTAGGTTGTTTAGGTTTTTTATATTGGTAATGGCACGTAGCGCTCTGTATGAAAATCACTGGCTGTGCTGTGTGCAGTCAGTGGCTGGTTGGCATTGTTGTAATACTCGCCATTGTAGTGTTGGGCAGTTGGCTGTTAACAGCGCGTAGCGTTGCGCAGTTGGAGGTGAGCCGCCAGCAGTGGTGGATGTGGGGAGAGAGATGGCGGAGTTTTGAAATTTGTAAGAATGGATGTCATGAACTGCTATATATGTTATGACTATTAAGGTAAATAAGTTGTTTGTTCTCTATTAAAATCTTTCATTTGCTAACTGTGCCTATCAGTAGTTAGTGCCTTCCGTAGTTTGAATCTTTTATTTAGCTGGCAGTAGTGGTGCTCGCTGTATTGCAGTAGTTCGAGTAACCAAGATTTTTGTGAGGTAAGTGATTTGTGAAAGGTATAAGTTAATGTTAGTCAGGGCCATTCTTTTGTAGGGATTATTATAAGTCAGATTGCGTTGCGCTAAAAAATACTGTGTGTCAGTTTAAGCACAGTCATGTATAATTTTTCTAAGGGAACGTTTCAAGGTAACAGGATAGAAAAATGAAGATTCTACAACACTCCAACAAATTAGTATTAAGGTCACACAAATAAGTTAAAAGAATTTACTTATTTTTGTGACTTGATGAGTAATGAAGTCTGCAACACTGCATGTAAATAACAAAAAAGGCCCTCAATAGCTAAGTGCAACTAATCCGAGGTAAGCTTCACAGTACATAGCAAATGGAATTTACAACAACTGTATGTTCACTTCTAGGAGTTCACTAAACGACATTCCCTGTCTAAGTCAGCCCTGGACGATGATCTATAACCAAGTGGCTGAGAGCTGCTCTTCTATCTTCCGAGCAGGATTCTATCCGTTGTCGTCCGCTCATTGACGGATTGTACTCGGCCGACAACTGGCCGAGGTGAAGTCGATAACTTCATTCTCAGCGTCGCCCGTGTCGCTGTTGTAACTCGCACGAGTGGCGAGTCTCTGTGGCTCTGGCACCAGCTCACATCTTTGCAACTGTAGCGCTTTTGCCCTGCCTGTTTCTTGTTCGAGCGATCCAGCACTATACTTTTCAAGAACAAAAGTGACCAAGGAGGAAATTTCTATATTTTTTTTTAAATATTTATTATTAAAGGAAAGTATCAACCAAAACGAACATCATTACGTTTTCACTTTATAACTCCAAGAAAATTTACTGGTATATATGCCACTATGTATTGTAAAGGTACAAAATAAATAGGAGTAACAATGTTCTTGATTTTTCTTTGTTTGCTGTACTGTCCGTCGTCAAATTCGCTGAAACAAATCCTGTTTTAAGTTAAACACATGAATCATGCGTTTTCAAACACTGTTAACGTTATTTTCAACATTTATGAGAGCACAGTTCCACATCTTCACACATCGCCTCTGGTCACACGATCTAGCCATCGAGGATGACAAATATTTTGAATTTGTTCCTTGGTTTTAATGACTGTTGTCAGATTCCTTTATCGCCTTTAGTAGTTCCCATCTAACTTCGAGCAACAAGCAGCCTAAATTCAAGTGAATACATAGGCTTTCTTGAATTGGACTGTAATTTTTGACAGGTGATAAATGAACTGTGTCTAATATCACTAAGATCAAGAAAGAACCTCCAATAGTACATTACTTTCGCTTTCCTGGCAACCTCATCTGATCCATGCTTGTAGTGATTATGCTGTACAGTATATCATTGGATAGAAGGCAGTCATTTTCTCTGAAGAACCAAACTGGAATCTTTCTATGATGCTTTTGGAATGGGTGATGTAAAATGTTTTATTGTCAAGACAAAGATAGCTATATAAATAGGCATGATTCCCAAGTCCTGATAAAATTTTAGTTAGCTGAAGGGTTGCAGACTCATCAAGTCCTACCTCAGGTCCTGAGACTTTTGTTCCATTGTACAAATCAAATTCAAATAAGTATGCAGTTCCGGAGTCACAACTACACCACATTTTAAACCTTAATGTGCTGGTTTTATTTTTAATCAATTAGAGCTTTCTATTGTGCCCTTTGAATTTAATTATACGTTCGTCGAGAGACAAACCTTGTGCTGCTCAGAGATAACTGAAAGTTTTTGTCTAGATGATACATTGCAGGGGTAATTTTTAGGTAAGTGGTTTGATTGCGTGAAAATTGTAGTTATTTACGAATCTCCTGAAATCTATGAAGACACTACTTGTACAATATAAGGAGCACCTACATCTGATTCTGTAACCCAGTAGATTCTGATTATTGACGCAATGTGATATCCCATAACAAGGTTTATCCAAAGGAATGTTTTTATCTCTCTTTCGTCAGATGTAAGCATAGTGCCTTTTTTTCAGCATATCGAATACATTCAGGAATTATAATTTGTCATAAGAGTTTTGAAGTTCATTACAGAACAGAAAATCTCAGTTCCCTCTGGCACTACACGACTACGTGAAATGTCGAAAAAAGATTCTACATAACTCTTTATTCTCTTTCTCGGTCAATTTCCCCAGTGAATTCTGGAAGTTCAAGGAGTTTCAACACAGTTGCACTAACATTCTCCACTCCACTTGATTTTCTACAACGTTTCCTTCATGCTCTTGTTTGATAGCTGTAATCGACTTAGCTTCTCTTTGAGCCTTGTGCAACAATATTTTCAGAATTTTCTGCCAGGACGTTTTCCTCACTAGTGTCTTTTATATTCTATTCTTGCTGTACTGCTTTGCAAATTGCAGACTGGGCAAGGTATTTAACTTTCTCTCTTTTTGGTACCGGATTACAAGTCTTTTCAGGATGTCTTATCATAATATTATCTCGCCGATTTCACCATTCTGTTCTAAGAGTATGGCATTTTCTTCATCTAAAAGAATATTGTCATCATCACTGTCATTTGCATAGATGACTTAATGAGTTACTTCATCGTTAAGAAAAAACACCCTTCTTCTGTAAGATATGTGAAAATAAATTATTTCGAAGTGCTATTCTTTACTCAAAAATATTTGTTCAGTAAAATAAATGTTAAATTCAACTTGGATACATATTTGTTAGTTTACTCGTGATGTGTCCTAGAGGCGACTAATTTTTGGTCTGATGTGCTTATTTTAGATTATGTTGAATTATATTGTCCTGAACATGCGTGAGATTTCTGCAGTTTTTGTTTTTTTCTAATCCGAGGATGTAATCTCACCACGAAATGAAATCATGCCCTTTTCATTAAAACTGTTGCAATGGGACTGTTAGAAGAACCATGCTGATTCAGCCCTAATTTCTTTGAAGAAACAACATATGGTTCAAATGGCTCTGAGCACTATGGGACTTAACAGCTATGGTCATCAGTCCCCTAGAACTTAGAACTATTTAAACCTAACTAACCCAAGGACAGCACACAACACCCAGTCATCACGAGGCAGAGAAAATCCCTGACCCCGCCGGGAATCGAACCCGGGAACCCGGGTGTGGGAAGCGAGAACGGAAACAACAGACAGTCCTTGAGGAAAGATATTGATTCCTCCGTCGATGTACAATTTTTTGACCAATTTTATTGTAAACTGATGCTAAAAATGTATTAACCATAGCGGCTGACATGTGTACTTTATCTTGTTATATGTTCATTCATTTTTATTTCTTTTTTTATCTGTCGGGGTCCATGGAAACATGCAAATAGCTGTCACTTGGCCGGCGGGAGTGGCCGAACAGTTCTAGGTGCTTCAGTCCGGAACCGCGCGACCGCTGGTTCGAATCCTGCCTCAGGCATGGATGTGTGTGATGTCCTTAGATTAGTTAGGTTTAAGTAGTTCTAAGTTCTAGGGGACTGATGACCTTAGATGTTAAGTTCCATAGAGCTCAGAGCCATTTGAACCATTTGAACTATTAAAATTTTTACTCGTGACACTTCCAACCATTTTCAAATTGCCCATTTCTTGATGCCTCAGGATGTGTCCTATCAACCGATCTCTTCTCTTACAACGGACCATAAGATATATTAATCACGGATTTCGATGAGTTTGGGTACTTTCTACAGGGATCTGACACATTGTAAGCTCTTTGGCGATCGTATCACGCTAGACGGTGGAGGATACCCTGTTTGATATTAACTAATGTGTCCAGGAGTAGTAAATATGAAGACGGCAGCAAATAAAGCTGCATGGCGCTGGGGAGAGTAACGGGCAGAGGGCAGCAGGCTAGCGCCTGGTGGAGACGGAGATGGCCGGCCGCGGGTTGCCTTGGTGCGCTGTCCGGCCGCAGCAGCAGATTCCCAGCGGTATCGCTTGCACCGCTGCGGCTCGCATTACTTAAAGCGGCGAATCACGAACTGGCCGCTACCTCCTCCTGCCGATCGTAAATTATTGGGCGGATGCCTAAGTTCGTACCAATCTATCTGAACGCCCGCGGGCGCTATCGTGGAGTAGCACCACACAGTCTCCCTGGTCGTTGTTCTTGGATAGCGTCTGCAAGAGTCTCAATTGTTGACAATAAATATCGGTAGTAACGGTTACACATCGAAGAAGCGATTCGTGGTACACAACATCGTCGCTTTTCCACCAGTTACATAACATTATCTTTTGTGGATGCATGCAGGTCTTTGTACGGGGAATTGCTGCTTTGTTTGGGCTAAACCATTCCTGTCTTTCCTTTATGTTAGAATAAAGACACCCTTTCTCGTCACCAGTAACGATAAATGACAGGAAGGGTTGTTTTTTTTATGAACAAGTGATGACTTGCAAGCCGAGGCGCACATATGGCCACACACTGATGCTTGTGATTTTGGCCATCATCCGATTTCTGAACATTCGCCATTGCATGCAGTGGCGGAACGATAACATTGCATCACATCTACCATTTCCCGAGTATACTGATGTGGGTAATGGTGGATTAATGTGATCAAACGAACTTCATCAAATCCCGAAGTTCTTCTTGACAATGGAGAGTCACTAATGTCAAAAAGATCCTCATTGAACGAGAGAACCATTTTCTTTCCGTACCCTGTCCAATGGCATTAACCCCCGCACACGGCGCAAAACGTTCCGGATGCTTCCTAATTAACTCAAACAGAAATATTCCGATTTCTCCAATTGGCAATCAATTTTCTAGCGTCTATAGCTCCACCCCCTATCTCCAAATGACCGAATGACAATACAGTACGTAAACTCAAACAGCAACAGTAAACCAAAAATAAAAAGTGACAGTCGATAAATAAACCCGTAGCAACCAGAACACCAACACGCAAGCAAAAACGATAATACCTGTAGCCTGAAGGATCCAGGCTACGAGAAAACTGACATCCAACTGATACCGTCAGAGAAAAGACGACTACAATCTCAGGCTTGGGTGGATTGCCGCCTGTGCACCACTTACACCAGTGCTAGCTCGTCTTTGTGGACTACCAAAAGTAACCAGGTATCGCTTACCATTAGAACACATAGTGTCATCGCGTCACCGACGTATAATATACACTGGCAAAGCACCTGGTCACCGTACTAGCTGCCACGTGGATCACTCAGTTACATCAGAAGCTCCCCACAATTCGTGCCTAAGAAAAGCAAAACTGGATCCAGGTACCATATTACTAAGTTTTGACGTCGTTTCAGTGTTCACCAGAGTTTCTCTCTAAGAAACGGTGACTTTACTGGAGCAACGTTTGGAACATCCTATATTAAAATTTTTCCGTTACTGCTTAACGACATTTTCTTCTCGATAGGAACTACTATAAGCAGGTTTATAGGGTTCCAATGCGCAATCTGCGTCATCTGGCGTGGCGTGCTTCTACACCGAGGAATTTGAATCGAATTGAAGAGTGAAATAAATGGAAAATTTTACAATAAAATCCGTCTATTCTATTTTACAACATTTTTATTATTCTGACATATATTTTGAAATCACAGGTCTTATGTTGTTATGGGAGGATTTCCACTGTAATACAACGCGCCAGAAACGAGTATTTGTGGGAATTAAACGGTGCTTTCGTAAATGGAGTTTCCAAAATTGTGGTGAAAATGTACAGTATTACAGAAGAATATGGCAATTTTTTGTTAAATTTATAGTATAGGACTACAAAAATCATAGGTATATTATGAGTTCTACTATAAGGCTCTACATATGTTATTCTGTATTTTTGTGTATAATCTCCCATATGTTATTCTGTATTTTTGTGTATAATCTACCATTATTTAACAAATTGAAATTAGGAATGCACCATTGATGAATTCTTCTCGGATTATTCATCAGTGGAATACGCCGAGAAAAACTGCAATCGCATATAAGAATGCACCGTAACTCCCGCAGATACGTGTCTCTGGCGCATTTTTATATCGCAATAAAGGTCGTTACATAACGACAGAAGTCCTGATGATGAAACTCTGACTTTAAAATGTGCATTGGTATAGTAAAAACGGTATAAAATTCAGTAGAAAAGGTATTTAAATTTCCCAGTGCACAGAACTTACTGAAGACAGAGCTACGCCTACCACAGGGCTTCAGCAGGTATATAGACGAACCTTTGTGCTGTGATAATATACACTCCTAGAAATGGAAAAAAGAACTCATTGACACCGGTGTGTCAGACCCGTCATACTTGCTCCGCACACTGCGAGAGGGCTGTACAAGCAATGATCACACGCACGGCACAGCGGACACACCAGGAACCGCGGTGTTGGCCGTCGAATGGCGATAGCTGCGCAGCATTTGTGCACCGCCGCCGTCAGTGTCAGCCAGTTTGCCGTGGCATACGGAGCTCCATCGCAGTCTTTAACACTGGTAGCATGCCGCGACAGCGTGGACGTGAACCGTATCTGCAGTTGACGGACTTTGAGCGAGGGCGTATAGTGGGCATGCGGGAGGCCGGGTGGACGTACCGCCGAATTGCTCAACACGTGGGGCGTGAGGTCTCCACAGTACATCGATGTTGTCGCCAGTGGTCGGCGGAAGGTGCACGTGCCCGTCGACCTGGGACCGGACCGCAGCGACGCACGGATGCACGCCAAGACCGTAGGATCCTACGCAGTGCCGTAGGGGACCGCACCGCCACTTCCCAGCAAATTAGGGACACTGTTGCTCCTGGGGTATCACCGAGGACCATTCGCAACCGTCTCCATGAAGCTGGGCTACGGTCCCGCACACCGTTAGGCCGTCTTCCGCTCACGCCCCAACATCGTGCAGCCCGCCTCCAGTGGTGTCGCGACAGGCGTGAATGGAGGGACGAATGGAGACGTGTCGTCTTCAGCGATGAGAGTCGCTTCTGCCTTGGTGCCAATGATGGTCGTATGCGTGTTTGGCGCCGTGCAGGTGAGCGCCACAATCAGGACTGCATACGACCGAGGCACACAGGGCCAACACCCGGCATCATGGTGTGGGGAGCGATCTCCTACACTGGCCGTACACCTTTGGTGATCGTCGAGGGGACACTGAATAGTGCACGGTACATCCAAACCGTCATCGAACCCATCGTTCTACCAGTCCTAGACCGGCAAGGGAACTTGCTGTTCCAACAGGACAATGCACGTCCGCATGTATCCCGTGCCACCCAACGTGCTCTAGAAGTTGTAAGTCAACTACCCTGGCCAGCAAGATCTCCGGATCTGTCCCCCATTGAGCACGTTTGGGACTGGATGAAGCGTCGTCTCACGCGGTCTGCACGTCCAGCACGAACGCTGGTCCAGCTGAGGCGCCAGGTGGAAATGGCATGGCAAGCCGTTCCATAGGACTACATCCAGCATCTCTACGATCGTCTCCATGGGAGAATAGCAGCCTGCATTGCTGCGAAAGGTGGATATACACTGTACTAGTGCCTACATTGTGCATGCTCTGTTTCCTGTGTCTATGTGCCTGTGGTTCTGTCAGTGTGATCATGTGATGTATCTGGCCCCAGGAATGTGTCAATAAAGTTTCCCCTTCCTGGGAAATGAATTCCCGGTGTTCTTATTTCAATTTCCAGGAGTGTAGTAGGAATTCCTTAGACGAGTTCCTCTACCAGCTAAATAGCATCCAAAAAACTTCAAATTCAACATGGAAGTTGACAAGAACAACTACTGTCTTTTGCTAAAAACTCAGAAAAACGCTGGAGGCGTCAGGTACGTGGTACATAATATACAAAATCCACTCACAGGCAGAGAGTATTGCGTCGTCAGTGGAGAAGAATGTGTGTTCATGGTATTGAGTCCACTCTTTGGCTAGAAATTGGATGCCACCTGAGTAACAGATCCATCAGCGATATTTCAGTCCTTATAAATCTGCCCAAGCCGACCAGTGCTGAAGTGATTAGTAAGTGGAAACGCAAAGGAACAACCACAGCTAAACCAAGAGCATGCTGTCCTGATGTACTGACAGAAGGGACTGTCGAGCAATGCGGACATCAGCAGGAGGAGTCAGTCGTTAGTTCCAAAGTGCTACCAGCAAGCACTGTAACTGGCCATAGGGAGTTAATATGAATAGGGTACAAAGATCCAACAGCTCCGCGTAAGCTACATATTTCTGTAGTCAGTGCTGAGCGACGCTTCAAATGGTGTATGGATTGACCCCATTGAACAGTAGATGACCGGAAACGAGTGATTTGGAGAGATGACTCATGCTGTACCCTACGCCAATCCAATAGAAGGATTTGGGTTTGAAAAATGCCTCGAGAACGTTGCCTGGCAACATGTGTAGTGTCTACAGTGAAGTACAAAATGTGTGTGGGACTTAACTGCTAAGGTCATCAGTCCCTAAGTTTACACACTACTTAACCTAAATTATCCTAAGGACAAATACAAACACACACACACATGCCCGAGGGAGCACTCGAACCTCCGCCGGGACCAGACGCACAGTCCCTGACTCCAGCGCCTTAGACCGAGTGAAGTACAGAAGAGGTGGTGTTACTGTATGGAAGTGCTTTTCGTGGTTAGTGTGCGGTCTCCTTATTGCGCTTAATTAAACTCTAAATGTGGAAGGATACGATCACATTCTACAGCATTGTGTATTGCTTACAGTAGAGGTAGAGTTCGTAAGCGATGACCGCTTGTGTGAGCATGACAAAGCATCCTCTCATAATGCAGCACTTTTGAAACAATTTTTAGTGGACAGTAACATTGGTGAAAGGTTTGACCTGGACCCAGAGGTACACTTTTGGGTTGAGTTAGATCGTCTTCTTCGCTCGAGACCCCAGCATCCGCCATTCGCCATCACTAACTTCACTGGTTTCGGCTCTTGAGGAATTAGGAGCTGCCATTCCTCCATAGACATTTAGACGCCTCGTTGCAAGTGTCGCCAGAGGGCACAAAACCCATATTAATGTCTGCGGATAGGTGTCCGGACACTTTTCGTTAAAAAGTGTATCATGAAGGCGGTGAGGGCACAGAGTCGCACAGACGGGAGCAAAGAAAGATACCTGAAAAGAATCTCCCTACAACGCTGGTGGCAAAACTTAAGGACGAAAGTAACTTTCGCATGGGGTGTCACTGACAAGTGATATGGCTTGATGATGAAAACTCACAACCGTTGCTTAATCCGCAATCTTTTATTGTGTGCACGAACGGTTTCGGAACACTTAATATTCCATCATCAGGCGTAAACTGCAATTATGAAAATACACAGTGATTTTATTTATAAGTAACGTCCTTTTCTCTCTTTTAATTTGTTTTAGTCCATTTTAGAAATTTTAGCCAAGTAGTTCCTTATCGCTTCATACTGCGTTCCGTTAGGAAAATGGAATGCGATCCACGACTGTTATATAACTTTCAAAATGGTAAAGAGAAACAACCAGTCGTCTTTTCCGTTATAGCTTTATTACGCAGATCCAGGTTTCGTAGAGTAGATCCAGATTTCGGGTACTAACTAGCCATTATCAATGCAGCATTTCGGAGTTATACGTGCCCTGGTGCTCCTACACCTGTTGTTAGGCTCTTGTCACAGTTTATTAAAGACAGTAGTGTCTGAATCTCTATTGTCCCATGTATCGTGTTGTCTGGCCATGATCTTTAATGAACTGTGACACGAGACTGAAGAATAGGGGTAGACGTACTAGGGCATGTGTAACAACACCGAAGTACTACATTGATAGTGGCTAGTTACTAGCCGAAATCTGGACCTGCTCTACGAAATCTTGAACGGAAACGACGACTGATTGCTGTGCCTTATCATTTTGAAAGTTCCTCATCTGACATTTCAGACCTGAGGATCAGCTCCCATTTTAGTGTACCACAACATTTTCATTATTACAGTTTACACCAGACGACAGAACTTTGTTTTCCGAAACCGGCCGTGTATGCTATAACACTGTATAGTAAGCAACTGTTGTGCATTTTCTGCATTTCACAAAACTGACCTATACATTTGCGGCTCCTCCAATAGAAGAACTCTTTGTGCCTTATAGCTCAATGAAACTTGGACCATACATAGAAAGAACTGCTGCAGTATAGTACAGTACGGTATAACACAAAGGCACCTGAAAGAAGTACACAACGAGACGAACAGAAATGACACTTTTATTCTAAGATAATAACTACACTTTAGCTATCGCAATTCATACTGCTCCCCTGGACGCTAAAAAAGGCGGAACATGGTTTTTAATAGGGTGTGTGATCACTCGGGCGGTAATGCATGTTCTGCAACGTGGCCACAAGGCTGGTACAGTTCTTCCGGTAGGCAGTAGCAATCAGCGGAGGCCAGCGGTGATGTTGCCACTGGGTGCTGGTTATTCTTTGAGTTTTGCTGCCCCTGTTAGAGTTTCGCAGTAGAGTAATTTGGGACCGCTCTATCGAAATAGCACGTAAAATACCGCTTTAAAAATAATTTTGTTCGCAACAGGAGACAAACCGACGCTTTCTTTTGACACTGTACTTCACATGAAAGATGTGATGAGCAATATTTGTGTCGACTGACTCCAGTTACACAATGCAAAAACGAAACTGTAGATATCTGTTGAAAAACCAGAGAAAATGCGCCTTATGACTCTTAGGAGAGATACTCTATGTATGTAGTGCCATTCCTATTAACGTTTAAAAACCTCGAAAGCCCCGCTGAAACAAGTAATTTAATATAAGACATGTGGTAGCAAAGGTCGGGAAATACCCCAAAGGTGGATGACAAATATTGCACATGTGACGTCGCAAGATGACGTACGTGTGTCGGCCGCACTTGCGGTTGAGCCTGTTCCTGTGTCACACCTGATCATCCCAACTCAAGTGAAATATTCTCTTCGGTGTGGCTCCGAGCGTCCGGGCGTGACTTGAATGCTTCCCCCTGTTCACTGTTTTGCAGACGAGTTTTCACAACATTGTTCCAGTGATCTTGTATTGTCTTGTATAGTTCTTTTTTGTATTTTTACTTTGCATAGCGGTGTCGTTCAGTCTTGCTTCTCTCTTGTGCTACTTTCTGGTAATGTTTCCTTTCGTCTGCAGTGTATTTTCTTAGTTTTATTAACTCAGTGGGGTTTTCTGTTTCGGTGCATTGTTGGTCACTGGGTTAGCTAACTGTTGTGCTTTTTGAAGTAGGTCCGTCAGAATGTCTGCTTTACAGTCAGTCCATGCTATCATTGGCTGCATGGAGGGAAAATGCTACAACCAAGTCCCTTAATTTTTGCCTGTCGGTTTTGCTTAGAAGAAGTTGTTTTTGTTGATGTGAAGTTCGTATGTTCTTATTTGTATATTCGCTTATGTATCCGTGAGGATCGTATGCCGTTATGGTCATTGTGTGTGGTATTTTTCAATACTTCCCATTTGTTGACATATGTTTTGGATTTCGCATTTACTAGTGAGATGCCAATATTGCTGGTTCCTCTTGAATTTTTGCAGTAGGTAGGTATTTGCCCTGCCTTGTTTAGAACAAAGAGGCTGCATTCATTTATTATGTCAACTACGATTTGTCCCCTATTGTCTTTTCTGTTTGCATGGCATAGCGTCGACCGCTCATTGATGGTACACCTCTTTTTAGCCAGCAAAAGGATCTGTGTCATAGGAATAGTGTGCATACACGGATTTAGTAATCCAAGATTTTCGTCAATGAGTAATTTCGGCTGTGGCTACATGTTCAGAGAAAAGTTATGTTATTTTTGTGACTGTGTAATTTAAATTCGATATTACAGTCGCAGCGATGGCATTTCGGATCCCAGTAGGCCTAATTGTTATGAGACGTTTGGGAAGGCCTGGAAATTTCCCGCCACGCATATGCCGCTCTTGGAGACAGATTATATCTGCCTATACTTCGTTCAGAAGTCTACCCAGTTCTACTCCAACCAAAGTGCCCCTATTGAAGTTCACTTCGAAGATGTTCACAGAGGAGTGTGCCTAGTGAAGACGTTGTCTCTTTAGGATCGGAACAAAGGCGCCCATGTGCCCTCACGAAATCCTCGTAAACTGGACAAGCTTCTCCCTGATGACTAAAGGCAGAATGACCAGCAACGTCACACAGTCTTGCGAAAACAAATGGATGGAACCTACACAAAGGACCCTTTACTGTCCCATTTGCCCAAGAAGAGGTAGCATTAACATTTAAAAAGTTAAGGAATAAGGAGAACCTTGGTCCAGATCGCATACCCTCCGAAACACTTAAAATACAATTGCACAGGTCACCCCTTTTCTAACAAAGTTAGGAATGAAACATTCCCATTTTAGGGTCCCGCCATGTGGAAAATTGCGAACATAGTAATCATCAAAAAAATCAGAGGATCGGGACACAACAAACCCCAAGACTCATAGGCCCATCTGCCTCTTGAACACTTTGGCTAAGGTACAGGAAAAGGTTCCTCTGTAACCAATACAGTCACACAGGAGGTTCCTCAGACTTAGACCACATCAGTATGCCTTTAGACCCAAAAGCTCAATAGACGATGCAGTTAGCAGCGTGCTAGAAATAATACAGGACAAGCGAAAAATACGCAGTAACTTTATCAACAGACATAGCTGGGGCCTACGAAAATCTATGGTGGCCTGCCTTGTTCACAAGGCTACGAGAGATGCAGATACTAACAGTTCTGTACAGTAGCTTACTCGACTACTGGAAAGATAGGGTGGCGCAATGGCAAGCAGTAAAACAAAAGGTTATCAAGAAAATTAAAAGATGTCCACAAGGCTCAATATGTGCAGCATTTTTCTAGGATATTGCCATAGAACCACTCCTAAACAATCTCGACGAAGATGGTAGTGTTAAGGATGTAGTAACCTGTCTGACAACTTGCTGGTAATAATAAATGCAGACTCCAGAGCGCAACTCGAAGGCAACACTACACAGTTCCGCTCGCAGTCTGGCTTCGGCTGCCAGATGCCGCACGTGGTAGCTGCGTGGTCAGGGGCGCCATGCCACGGTTCGCGCGGCTTCCCCTTGGAGGTACGAGTCCTCCGTTGAGTATGAGTGTGTGTGTGTGTGTGTGTGTGTGTGTGTGTGTGTGTGTGTGTTGTCCTTAGCATATGTTAGTTTAAGTTAGATTAAGTAGTGTGGAAGCCTAGGGACGATGACCCCAGAAATTTGATCCCATCGGAAAGTTAGCTGCTGCCCTTGTGCCATGTTGGAGTGCTATGATGTGTGTACGTAAATTGATGGGGTTTTGCTAATAATAATTATGTTATAACAAAAGTTAATTGATAAATACTTACTGTTAGACTTATTCTATCTAGCTGATTGCTGCCAGTGGTGTTTCATGTTGGACAATGTCAGAAAGTAAATTACAGCACTCATATAACCGAATTATAAAAATTAAAATTTCTCGAAGGGTGGGGTGAGTACCTGCACTGAAATGAAGGCCCTGACACAATTTGCTGATCACTTGATGATGTTGACAGACATGTAGCGCCATTGGCCACAGAGAGATGGTGAGAAGCGGAGGTGGAGGGGGGTAGGAGTGTGATGGCCTTCACAGGGCAGTGACATGATGCTCTCTGAATTCCAGGTATGTCGATGATGATGTCCTCGCAATATAACAAGTATAATTGCGTAGACACCGGAGGTTGGAGTCAGAGATTCTGGAAACGTTGATGTTGTCATCAGTTCTGGGAATGCTGATGCTGACATCGGCGAATTCATGGCTCAGTGATCCTCTACAGTCGAGAACTTTAACACTGAATAATTTCACATAATCACGAAAAAAATTATCACTATCTGTCACAACTTGTAACTCTACAGAACATTATATCAACTTGTTAACGGAGAAGCTATTCCATCGTGACTTCCAAGACGGAATAGCATTATATAAATGAGGTAATAAATTATGTCTGTCTGTGGCGACTTGTAACTCCGTATAACCTTACGAAAAGACGTAAACAAATTACGCCTGCCCGACGTAACAAGTAAATTCGTAAAGAAATTAGCCCTTTCCAATTGCGATTCCTACGACTAAATAATCTTAACACACAAATAATCGTAATCAAACTTGTGTTACTTCCTGTAGATGAACACTAAGTAATCTGACAGTTCGGTTCTTAAATGAAATAGAAAAACAAACAAATGATTCTATATGATGTTTATCCCGTCTTTATAGCAAACAAATTTAAACCCGAGCGCGCAATTACCCTCCTTACGAGTTTTTGTTTTTTGATCAGCAATACGTATGGAAAAGTGAAACTAATAGGCTTATTTACCATGTACTACTGAGGAAAGTAACTGGTAAAACCAAATTAATAATTTAACTTTATCGCAGAATGAAACGACAGCATCTTGTCTGGCAGGAAGAGACACTATTACTCTGTACCGACATCGATTAAAAGATTCAGAGTGCTTTCCTCAAAGACCTAATCTCTTCCTGAACGTGGTAATTGCTCACTTCGAAATCGGCTCTTTTAAATGATAGAATCATTTGTTTGCCGTGCTTTCTTCGCTAAACAAAGAACTTAAATGTTCTAAGACCGTAATACAATTGTACCACGATATCGGTACGGCGACTGCGAGGCAACAGTTGTCCAAATGTGAGATTTATTTAATTTAAAAAGGCAACATATTTGGGAAAGATATAATCCCATTATCAAGTTACATAAACAACGAAAACAAAAATCATTACTTCGCAATATTTCTCATACTAATATACGTGTAGTGAAAATCCATCTACATCATCCATGTAGTATAACTTAACATAAAAGTGTTATGCTATCAGACACAGCAAAAACTAAAGAGGAAACAAACAAGTCAAATAGGCTCTCCTTCACAAACATCATGGTTTAATGTTCGTAATATAACATTAAATAGCATTTTTTTTAAATATAGTGTAGGCCTAAAGTGCTAATACTATCCCGCTAAACCGTAAGAACAAATATGTAGAAAACACTTAAACAAATAGCCCTGTACAACATTTAAAAAAAATAGCGATAGAAAATGGTTATGAGGCTGGTTTAATAAATAGGATTCAATCTGAAAACAACAAAATGAAATAAAACCGCAAAGCCAGACAATCTTTGCGTATTGGAGAATCATCTCATATAAACTGGAGAACTTATTCAACAACAATGAACTAGAAATTACATTTCGAACGGATGACAAATTGAAACAAGGACTGCAAAATAAGATAAGTGCAGGAGAAAATTGTATAAGGAAAGCGGGAGTACATGAAAGAAGATGTCATGACTGCAAGATGAAGTATGTGGATCAAATGGGTAAACAATTTAAAATAAAGTCCAAAGAAAATAACAATAAAGAGAATTTTATCTGCGCTAGCAAAGCACTTTAATAACTCGCAACACTCTTCAACAGTGATCTCTATACTACCTGAATGTTGAACATCAGCTGTCTGAACGTGCCAACCATAGATGTTCATATTTCGTTTCTTGACAAACCACAGCATGGCTGCTGAGAAATATCACTAGAGCACGAAAGGAAAATACTTTTGATTCCTCTCCCGTATCAGCCTATTACATCACATGTTGATGTAATGTTCAAAACAAGAACTCAGTCTGCAATTCTTTGTCACGTACAAACCGATGGAAATTAGTTTGACAAACTACAGCATGGCGGACGGTGCAGAGCACATATTATAAATCTGCAGACACACTGCACTTTTATACTCAGACCAGCCTTCTACATCCAGGTTGTATCGAGATCACTCCTGTTCAATCTTAGATACTGGTCTATGATCGACGACAGGGCTCGTTAGAAAGCATCACAGTCAGTCTGAAAATACTGTATCTTAAAGAAACAGATTTGTTGCTGTCAAATTTGGAGGAAATACAAGTATTTTGCGCGCTCAGAAATAAATGCGTTAAGTGTTAAAGGAGGCGACAGACGGGTCCAATGGATATTTCTGGGCCGACTTCAGCGATGTTCTTGTGAAAACAACCACCAACCCACTCTCCTTACAAATAATTAAGTTTTTATGTTTGCAACATGTAATTTATAATGTATTCATTAAGCACATTTTGGAATGAGGCTCAAGTATTAGTCATAAGGATTCGACTGGTTGTCAAGCGTCGTGTGTATGGGATACTATGCTAGTGAATGTTATGTTCTGTCAAATCTCAAGAGATGCAAACATTGTAACATAGGTGTAAGATAGTTTTCAGGTTTCGCTGAAAAAAAAAAAAAAAGGTCAAAGGTCTTTCAGTCGACAACTATATCGTTGGTGGCACTGATGTATATGTAATATGATATTACGATCTTTGGAAGGTCAATGGCTGCTGACTTTCGTTTGTAAACAATTCTGTGGATATATTAACAGCATCAGTAATTAGGAATGTTATGACAGGCTGTTATCCTGTTTCCACCTCGGAATTATAACCAAAAAAATAGTCATAGCAAGGAATCATACAGAACAAAGTGTACAACATTCATAAACATATGGCATGCACGACTTTCCCTGCCGGCGATGTGGTGAAATGACTGTTGACCCGTCACAGAAATAAAATAATTGCCACATCTAATATCGACGACTGCCTAATACTTGGGCATCCAGAAAAAGAGGTGCAATCCAGGACAGCACACAGTGAATGACACTTAACTACTGGAGAGTTGACCGAGGGAAATCCAAAACCAACTAAAATTCCTCTCCTGTAAACCGAGGTATGACAATGGTAGATTCGCCTGCTATGTTTCTATAATACGCCTTGTTGTGATCCAGTGACCAACTACGGGGCGGGGGCGACCATTTGTTTTTTTCGCATCGGTAATTCGATATTTCACTTCAGGAAACTCAAAGTCAATTACAGTTCAGTACTGCACAACCAACCACGGCAGTTAGTTCCACCTAATGTTCATTCTCCTTAACATTAATTACCCGCTACCTAAAGTTTTTATTTGCCATACACGTAACAAGGACCTGCAGATCACTCGAATAGGTAACCTGAGTTTAGACTAAAACATTTCCTGTGATCTACTGTCCACTTGCTCACATCTCACCTGCATCCACTGCATTATGGTCACTGATAGTACGGTATGCTTTCCGCGAAATAAAGAGAAGCTGCATGTAGTGAAATCTGGATCTAGTGTTCAACCTCGAGAAATTCTCATCGTAAGGAAATCCTTCTGCAAGACACCAACAAGCTTAAGTATTGTGGTACGAGTGGGACAGTGCACAAATGGTTTAATTCATACTTAACTGGAAGAATGCAGAAGGTTGAAATTAACAGTACAGACAGTCTACAAAAACCAGCAGAGTCCTGGGAAGGTACCAAGAATGGTGTCCCATTGGGATCAGTCTTGGTTCCCTTATTGTTCTTAATATATATTAATGACTTGCCACTCTATATTCATGAAGATATGAAGTTAGTTCTTTTTGCTGATGATACAAGTATTGTAATTACACCCAAGAAGCAAGAATCAGCTGAGGAAATATCAAATAATGTCTTTCAGTAAATTATTAAGTGGTTCGCTGCAAATGGACTCTCACTAAATTTTGAGAAAACACAGTTTATGCAGTTCTGTACAGTAAATGGCATAACACCATTTATAAATATAAAATATGAACGGAAGGCTGTTGCTAAGGTAGAATACTCCAAATGTCTGGGTGTGTGCATTGATGAGAAATCGAATTGAAAGAAACACATTGATGATCTGCTGAAACGGTTAGGTTCAGCTACTTATGCTATTAGGGTTATTGCAAATTTTCTTGTATAAATATATCACTAAATTAGCCTACTATGTCTATTTTCATTCACTGATTTCATATGACATCATATTTTGGTGCAATTCGTTATTAAGAGAGAAAGTATGCATTGCACAAAAGCATGTAATCAGAATAATAGCTGGAGCCCACCCAAGATCACCTTGCAGACATTTATTTAGGGAACTCGGGATATTCACAGTACCTTCGCAATACGTATATTCACTTATGAAATTTGTCATTAATAACCCATCCCAATTCAAAAATAACAGCGAAGTGAATAGCTACAACATTAGAAGAAAGGATGATATTCACTATACTGGATTAAATCTCACTTAGGCACAGAAAGGGGTGAATTATGCTGCTACAAAAATCTTTGGTCATTTGCCAAATAGTATTAAAAGTCTGACAGACAGCCAACCAACATTTAAAAGCAAATTAAAAGAATTTGTGAATGACAACTCCTTCTACTCAATAGATGAATTCTTAGATATGAAGTAGTAATTGTAAAAAATTACTTAATTAATTAATTATTTTGGCTAAAGAAAACTTATGTTAAAGTGAAACGTTCCTCATCATTACGAAATGTCGTATTCATGATCTATGGAACAAGGATTAATGTATGTATCTATGTGTATGTATGTAGGGACACCTGGCACATTTATTATCTAAAATTTTGAGAATGTTCCGCTATCCTGCGCTGTAACTTTAAGTAATTATACGCTGGTTAGTTAAAAAGTAAATTTGCTGGCCATAAAAGTGGAGTGTTCGAATATTCCAGTTGTCTATCCGTATTTCATGCAGGCGGCACAAAAAAAAATCTACGAAATCTGTGGCACTTTCATCTATCAGTCTCCTTAAAGCTAAATACAAATTTCGTATACTTCTATAAAACATTGGCATTGTCCTTCCGCAATTCAACATTTACCAAAAACGGCCATCCGAGACAAGCGATTACAACTTCTAATCGATAGTTAAGGACAGACAACATAGACTACATGGAACAGACCATCGATTGTTCCTCAACAATTTGAATATGGGTCGTGGGTGCGAACATCAATATTTAGGCTGCGAGCCCTCTGCTTGAACGTAAGAAAGGTCACTTGCGTCATACAGAAATCTAAACAGTTCTTCCAAGGAGAAATCGTAGTTAATGCCAAACTTTTCCGCAGTGGAAAAAGGTTTTCTTGATATGGTGAAGTTACTTAGAATCTTATGTTCATATAAACTTGAAAACTACGATTTTTCAAATGGAAACCTTGCAGACTTTCATTTCTTAATGTGTCAATTGAAAACTCACTGTACTTAAAATTATTAGAATTACAAGCAATAAAATTCATACAGCTTCATTATATTATGTAATAAATGTTGTGTTAAAGTTTTTAATTTCTACATTAAGCCAAAAAGGTTGATAATTTGCAACGATTATAGTTGTTATATTACAAACATACTTTTTCTTAATAACTTGGTAAATACTGAAAATAATTAAATAAATTTCTCAGGAGGATGTTACCATACTGAAATAAACATGCCACAAAAATTTCAGTTTTTTAGCTTTCGAACTTTGGCGGGATTCAAAATTACTAAAACACAGGATTGTCTCATGAACTAATCATCGTACCGGCTTCAAACTCAGAATACTTTATTCTGGAATACATCTGACCATCTTACATTATTTTTCTATGTTTGGTAATAAACAACAATTTTAATACCGTGGTACTATGCAATAGTAAAAACAGCCAACCCAGGGCTGCATTCACACGCAGACTCCAGCTAGCAGAAGGGGAAGCAGCTCACCTCATAAGGTAAACCATCATATTGCTAGTGCGCTACAAGCTCGTTCACTTCCCCCCACACACGAGATTCATTCGGAATCTTCAGTTACACCAGAGGGTTTTTATGATTTGTAAAGCTCATCTTTTAGGTTCCTTTTCTCAGTCAGAAACAGAAAGAATTCGCAGGTCAGATGTGGTGAGTACATTGGTTACGAAAACGCTATCATTTTCTTTTGGCCGAAAATTGCCAGACAGTCAAAGCTATGAAAGCTATGAGACTCTTAACGTTTTTATAGTAGAGAGTCCAATTTCGATCACCACAAATTTATATTTGGTGTTAACAACAGTGATTGAGTCGTAAGTCTGAAAGATGTTAACAGAAGAGAGGTGGAGAATGACAATGTAGATACCAACAATGGTGAGGGTGCGAGGTTGCAAGGAGCTCAAGCCAGTCTCCAACAATGGCGAAGATGATTGTGGTAACGAAAGTGAACGTATAAAAATTATGAAACGTAGAGAAAAACATTAAATACCGTCGAAAACAGTGTATGCATAAAACTAAAAAATAGGTCCATTTAGAAATGCCAGTTTGTACCTGGCCGTGCTACATTGTAAAGTCTCCAGGCCGAACTGATTTTGTGTTATACTCCGTCCTCCCACGTTGCTAAAAGTCATCATATGGAATCGTGGCATTAAAAGTAAGACTTCGTCTCGTTTATTTTATTGCTGAATTAAGTTGGTAATCTTTCTCGGCTGAAGAGCAATAATTAGTAGCAAGTGGCAGTCCACATCCATTATTCAGATAAAACTAAAAAAAAGTACATAGTAAAATAAAACAAATTAATTCTGCATCGTTAGATGGTATATCCCAAGGTATGAATTCAGCCGTCTGTTGGAAGGGGTTGTTTTGCACCGTGTGCAGAGGGCCCCTTTCCGTGCGAGCATGTGAGAGTTGCGACTGACGTGTATTTGTTGAGTGTAGGCGAGTGTAACGGTCGTAGGTGAGTGTAATGATTGTGGTATTGTGTGGACTTGTGTTTGTATTGAATGCTGATGATGAGTGAAGGCAAAAGGTGACTATCCACCTACACACATAGCTTACTCATCTTGAAGCACCTAGGTGGCCGCTGAGCTTGACATACCCATCCAATGCTGGGATCATTATCAACAGTACCACATGCTCTTGCTTCATGACACACTGCAGAGGGGTTTGGAATTAAGCCAGGATATTGGTAGAAAGCCCAGTAGTCAAGAACTTAACACCACTACCACTCCTCCCCTTGCTGGATAAATACTGACATCCACCACCAGTGTTCGAATCTGCTTATATCCTACTCGAGAGCCACTGCCCAGGCTTGAGTTAGCAACTTTGGTTACATGGAAGGTATAAAAATACACACAAACATGCGTTCTAAATTACCTGCATATTACTCCGAAAAGATTCGTTTTGTCTAGAGAATGTTTAGTTTATTGGGAACTGAGCAATATTTAACAATTTCTTCACTGATAGATTTCCACGTGTTATTAATTCGGTCAGTTGTGTTTCCTGTCTTCTTTTTAGCAGAGGCACTATAATTTTTCTTACCAGGAAACATAGATGTATAGCTACAATAGTGTGTTTTTTAGTCTTCTGACTGGTTTAACGCAGGCTGCCACCTTTCATCTCAGATTAGCACTTGCAACCTCGGTCCTCAATCATTTGCTGGGTGTATTCCAATGCCTGACTTCCTCGGTAGTTTTTACCCTCTACAGCTTCCTTTTATACCATGGAAGTTATTCCTGTCCCTTCTTCTTGTCAGTGTTTCCATATATTTCTTTCCACGCCTCTTCTCCGGAGACCTCGTTCCTCACCTCATCAGTTCACCTAACGTTCAACATACTTCTGGAGCACCACACCTCAAACGCTTCGATTCTCTTCTTTTCCATTTTTCCCACAGTGTACACTACCATATAGTTCAGTGCTCCAAATGTACATTGTCAGAAATTTCTTCCGTAAATTAAGCCCTATGTTTGACTTGGCCAGACGTGCTCTTTTTGCCAGTGCCAGTCTACTTTTGACGTCCTCCTCGCTCCGTCTGTCACGTGTTATTTTGCTGCCTTCGTAGCAGAGTTCTTTAACTTCATCTAACTAGTGGCCACCAATCCTGACGTTAAGTTTCTCGTTGTTCTCATTTCTGCTACTTCTCATTACTTTCGTCTTTCATCGATTTACTCTCAATCCATATCCTGTACTCATTAGACTGTTCATTCCATTCAGCAGATCATGTAATTCTTCCTCACTTTCACTCAGGATAGCAATGTCACCAGCCAATCGTATCACTGATTTCTTTTCGCCTTGAGTTTGAATTCCATCCCTGAACCTTTTTTTATTTCCCTCATTGCTTCTTCGATGTATAGATTAAACAGCAGGGGCGAAAGACTACATCCCTGTATTACACCCTTTTTAATTCAAGCGCTTGGTTCTTGGTCGTCCATTCTTACTATTCCCTCTTAGCTCTTGTACGCATTGTATATTACCCGTCTCTCCCTGTAGCTTACCGCAGTTTTTCTCAGAATTTCGAACATCTTGCACCATTTGATACTGTCGAACGCTTTTTCCCGGTCGAAGAATCCTATAACGTTCTCTTGATTTTTCGTTAGTCTTGCATCCATTATTAATCATAATTTCAGAACTACCTCTGTGGTGCCTCTACTTTCTTAAAGCCAAGATGATCGTCATCTAACAAATCCTCAATTTTCTTTTCCATTCCAGTATATTATTCTTGTCATCAACGTAAATTCATGAGCTATTAAGCTGACTGTGCCATAATTTTTGCACTTGTCGTCTATTGCAGTCTTCGAAATTGTATGGTTGATGTTTCTCCAAAAGTCACATGGAGTATCGCCAGATTCATACATTCTACACACCAACGTGAATAGTCGTTTTGTTGTCACTCCCCCATCCCAATGTCTTTAGAAATTGTGATGGAATGTTACCTATCCCTTGTGTCTTCTTTGATCTTACAGGCTTGCTGCAGAATGTTACTTTCCTAAGATAGGTTTGCGTGATGCCTATTTGCAAGTTCCATCGAATGAAGAATCACAGAATGTGTTTGTTGTAAATACACACGTAGGACTGTTCAAAAATTTGCGTTTGTCCTTCGGCAGTGCTTCCCCATGGGTATGCGTGTGTTTGTCCTTAGTATAAATTAGGTTAAGTAGTGTGTAAGCTCAGGGACTGATGACCTTAGCAGTTAAGTCTCATAAGATTTCACACACATTTGAACATTTGATATGTTGCGATTTCTCCACCAAGGACATAGGGGTATTGTTCGTACTAAACAGTTAACGTACTGCCATTGTACTTCGCAGGGCATGGACGCCCGGATTGAAAAGATGACCTCACAGAGTCGCGCATGCGAAGAGAACCGATCCGCCACAAACAGTCTCAGCTTGGCCTAAAGCTCAATTGTCATGGCAACGAGTGCACATAGACTTTGCAGTATAATTTTCGAACACTCGTTGGCTCATAGTGGTAGACTCCTTTCGCAAGTTCTCATTTGTAGTACCTATGGCTCCTACCACATCACGTAGCACCATTCAAGCGTTGTCCTCCATATTTTGTATAGAAGGTTTGCTAGATGTATTTGTGTCGGACAAAAGACCACGGTTCATTTCATGTAATTTTAAAAAGTTTTGTGCACGCAACAGCATTCGATTCGTCATCTGACAAGTGTTCCATTTCACCCACAGTCCAACGGAGAACAGGACGCTTTCAAGCAACAGATGGCCAAGATTCGCACCACCTACGCACTGGAACAGGCGCTGCAACTCTTTCTCGTCTCCTATCGCTCCCACTCACGAGAGGGGCCATCACCGGCGGAACTTCTGCATGGCTTCTGCGTCGCAGCATTTGGCGCCGCCAATGATCCAGAAGTATCGCTTTCGGCCGCGCAGTATTTTTCTTTTCAGTGTTTATGGCAATCGTAGGCGCTGGCAAAAAGGCGTGATCCAGGAACGCATTTACTCTTATGTATATTTAATAGCAGATCCCGATGGTTTGCAGTGCTGCAATCACAACCACATTCGCGCATGTCATTTGCTCCGTGATTCTTCTGCTTTTCTTCCTCCCGATTCACGGCTTCACGTGACCGAGGGGCCTTCGCAGCCGTCCGCTTGTGCCACCATGGCTCCCTGGGATGAGCGAATGGACGATGAGCCCTCGCCCCCCGCCCCCCGCCCCCGCGATCCCCCCTCACCGACCCCTTGAACCTGGACGCGCCATCGCAGTCGCCGTCATCACCCTAGCACATGCCATCAGGCCTGGATGTGTGCGAGGCAGCAGTTTTCTGGAGGACGTTCCTGTTGCCTCGCAAGCCAGATGGCAGGGCACGGTCGGGAGTATGCAGTCCTTCACAGTCACGGCTCCCGGCCCATCGCTACAGTCAGCGTGCTGCCTCCCACCCCACTGTTATTCGCAACCTCACTACACGACGACGGTGCAGCTTTTCAGGAGGGAGGACTGTGCAGGCGTGAGCTGGCTGCAGCACACCATGCGGCATAAAGGGTTTGTGAAGATCGGCAGAGGCCAAAAACAGACTAGCAGGAAAAGCTCCACAACGCCCTCTCAGCCGCCATTACGAGGTGCATTCAAGTTCTAAGGCCTCCGATTTTTTTTCTAATTAACTACTCACCCGAAATCGATGAAACTGGCGTTACTTCTCGACGTAGTCGCCCTGCAGACGTACACATTTTTCACAATGCTGACGCCACGATTCCATGGCAGCGGCGAAGGCTTCTTTAGGAGTCTGTTTTGACCACTGGAAAATCGCTGAGGCAATACCAGCACGGCTGGTGAATGTGCAGCCACAGAGAGTGTCTTACATTGTTGGAAAAAGCCAAAAGTCACTAGGAGCCAGGTCAGGTGAATAGGGAGCATGAGGAACCACTTCAAACTTGTCATCACAAAGAAACTGTTGCACAACGTTAGCTCGATGTGCGGGTGCGTTGTCTTGGTGAAACAGCACACGCGCAGCCCTTCCCAAACGTTTTTATTGCAGTGCAGGAAGGAAGGAATTTGTTCTTCAAAACATTTTCGTAGGATGCACCTGTTACCGTAGTGCCCTTTGGACCACAATGGGTAAGGATTACGCCCTCGCAGTCCCAGAACATGGACACCATCATTTTTTCAGCACTGACGGTTACCCGAAATTTTTTTGTTGAAGGTGAATCTGTGTGCTTCCATTGAGCTGACTGGCGCTTTGTTTCTGGATTGAAAAATGGCATCCATGTCTCATCCATTGTCACAACCGACGAAGAGAAAGTCCCATTCATGCTGTCGTTGTGCGTCAACATTGCTTGGCAACATGCCACACGGGCAGCTATGTGGTCGTCTGTCAGCATTCGTGGCTTCGTGACACCCACCTGGATGACACTTTTTTGCATTTTCAGGTAGTCATGCAGGACTGTGTGCACAGAACCCAGAGAGATGCCAACTCTGGAGGCGATCTGTTCAACAGTCATTCGGCGATCCCCCAAAACTATTCTCTCCACTTTCTCGATCATGTCGTCAGACCGGCTTGTGCGAGCCCGAGGTTGTTTCGGTTTGTTGTCACACGATGTTCTGCCTTCATTAAACTGTCGCACTCACAAACGCACTTTCGACACATCCATAACTCCATCACCACATATCTCCATCTGTCGATGAATTTCAATTAGTTTCACACCATGAAAATTCAGAAGACGAATGATTGCTCGCTGTTCAAGTAAGGAAAACGTCGCCATTTTAAGTATTTAAAACAGTTCTCATTCTCGCCGCTGGCGGTAAAATTCCATCTACCGTACGGTGCTGCCATCTCTGGGACGTATTGACAATGAACACGGCCTCATTTTAAAACAATGCGCATGTTTCTATCTCTTTCCAGTCCGGAGAAAAAAAAAATCGGAGGCCTTAGAACTTGAATGCACCTCGTATTTAGATAGCCGCCGCAGACGGGTGGGTCAGTTAGTTCGAGTCTGTCACGCCGAGTAATTTCTAGTGTCATCAGTCTCAGCCCAGCGGGAATCACTGTAGCATTAGCTCCGCCACTGAGAGAGGCAGCACATAACAACCGTAATAGTTGTCATAGTGGACTTTGTACTTCACCAACAGTGCAGCTAACGTGGACTATATAGAAGAGATAGTACCACAACGAATATCTTGAGTTAAGTAAACTTTTTCATTATTATTATTAATAAAGAACCCAGTTAATTTGTGCGTGCAGTTTGTGTTATAGAAAGAAGATACCAGCCACTAAACAACATCCTTCCTTGCTCCCATGGTACAGCTCTACAGAGACAACGAGGCGACATAAAAGGTTGAGATTCGGTGAACGAGAAGAACATGCAAGTAGATCCCATCGTCCCTTCCATCGACCAGTGAAGAGACGACTGAGAAGCGTCCGAACGTTAACGGCGAAGTGGGCAGGAGCACCATCATGTAGCAACCACGTAACCCTTCGAATCTTCAATGGCACTTCTTTCAGCAGGGGAGGCAAAGCCACCCACAAGAAACGCCGCTAGTTAGAGCCTGTTAGACGACCTGGAAGGAAGATTGGTCCCAAAATACGGTTGCCAGTTATCTCGGTCCACACATTCCAGCAGCACCGATGCTAATGATTCGCTGTCACCATATCATGGGGGCTCTGCATACTCACAGATGACATAAGAGTCCACTCCATCGATACCATCCGCTTAACGGTGGCCTCATCTGTGAACACAATGGATGACACAAATCCCGGAATCGTGGTTGGCTGGTGAAGAAACCAGTGACAAAAGTGCTCCCAATGTGGAAAGTCTGTCGATAGTAAGACCTGCACAAGTTGTAAGTGATAAGGATAGTAATAATTATCATGGAGAATGTTCCACACGGTCGTCTGGCTTACCCTGCACTGGCGGGCCAACTGCCTGGTACTAACGTGGTGGTCGCCTTCCGCAGTGTTAATCATTATTTCCTCCAAGTCTGATGTCCGAACATTTCGGGTACGTCCTTCATGATTTCCTGCTTCCTGAAACGATCCTGTCTCGGAAAAATGGTGAAACACTGTTGGAAACATTGAATGCTGTTGTTGTTCTCGACGGGGATAAGTCTCCTGATGCAACCTTGATGCCCACCGCCTATTGCCATTTGCCTTTCTCTAAGTAAACACCTCTTCAGCAAGCTCTCGATTTAAATACGGGATCACAATGTACAACGCTGTATCACACCCACTACAAAGTGAGTCAGGAAGGGAAGTGAATCGGACACAACATTACCGATTACTATGGCAGGAGAGGGCGCTAGGGCATGGCGTACGAGGAACGGTACCACCTTCTAGTAGAAAACCAAGCATACTGCAACTGTGGCTTCAGGGTGCAGTGCGTGTTAGACTGCAGTCTCTGTGAAAAAGTATGATTGAATAAATGGTCTAACATGTAAACCAAGCATTTCCCAACATAAGTTGGTTATTCCTTTTTTGTTCCGTATCCTCTCATCGATCAATCACTAGAGCTTGTAAACGGTGCAAAAAATTCACCCCATATATCGCTTCCTGGTTTTTCTTCCATCACATCCTCAGATAGGTCTTCCTTCTTATTGTAGACTTTAATTGAATAACGTTAACCTGTAAAAATGAGCCCTGCAACAGATTCGTAAATCGACAGAATAAAATGATCAGAACATCAACTTTAATTTCCAAGTGACCAGACAAGATCATGGAAGATGGGGCACTTTATAATTTTAATTGTCTACTTTCTTACTTTCAGTGATGCTTTCATTACAGAATATGATGATACGGATGTCTTCAATAACGAACATGCACAGATGATAAATATAATATGTTGAATGTTTATTTTCTTAAAATTACAGTAATTCGTCTTGTGTTCCGCATAGCCACAATTGACACTAATGTATTATTATTTTTTAATGTAATATTTTGTCAAGGAATAAGCTATATAATTGTCTCGACAAACTCTAACACAGAAGTGATGTTTTAAATGGCCAATATTCTTTATAATATTATAAATCCTTATTAGAATGAAAATGACCACAGAAATGTTTGAATATGGCGTGGGAAGCATCTCTGGAATCTAACTCAGCAAGAAGGCGAAGATATGGAACTCGTTAAAAATGGTTCAAAATAAAAACGGTACGTCATCTGATTAACTGAATACCATACATTGTTCACTGCACTGATTCCACCACTCGACCAGCATTTCGGTGCTTAATGCAGTCGTAGATCATTTTCAGGATTCAGTGTAGATGGACAGTTGGCATCGTCTGTCACATCATTAATCTGAACTGTCTTATGTCAATTCTGATTAACTGAATATTTTGTGAGCGTTCTTTGCAGATGATTATCAATCTGAAGGTTTGCGTGACCAGGATTAAATCTGTTGTCGTGGGGTCTTTGGTTGTGTCAGTTGATGTGATTATTTTACTTATTATTGCCGTTCAGCTGGTCTCCCATTGCACTCGATGATACGGTATGACACGTACACTGGTTCAGTTCAGAACTGCCGTTATTGCCATGGCCAATAAATTTTCTGCTACCAAATTCTGTCCTGCATCTTCATGGATCAAAACTATTGAATCTAGGACAGAGTTGAACTATTCTAAACTACATTCTGACACAATAACCAGTTTCTCTCTTACTTGGAAAATTGGTGGTAAGGTCTTATGGGACCAAACTGCTGCGGTCATCGCTCCCTAAGCTTACGCACTAGTTAATCTAGCTTAAACTAACGCACGCTAAGGACAATACACACACCCATACCCGAGGGAGGAATCGAACCTCCTACGGGTTCAGCCGCGCGGACCATGAAAAGGCGCCCGAGACCACGCGGCTCTTTCTTGTACGAGTAGCTTTTAAAATCTGTAACATACCACAGTGTGTCATGAGGTGGTCCCAGTATCTAATTTTATTTCTAAATGTTTCCTAAGACTACTCTGACGTGCCTGGCATGGTTCCGGATTAAAAATTTATTTGCAAAATTGTTCCTGACTCCAGCACACCAGTATTTTGCGAGAAAAGATTTCTCAAATTCTACATAAATGTCACAAGTTTCTACCACTTCAGTGGCCCATTACACGATGTCGCCTTGTGTGTAGCCACTAAGTGGTCCTATTTACTGTGCCTCCATCCATGATCTAAGCATTACTTCTCAAAATGAACGAGTAAACATGTCAGGATGTGTTGTTCTTTCTTATGACTTCTCGTTTTCAACAGCGTCGGAACTCATGCGTTGCACGGCAAATAACGTAACAAAGCCACAGATGACTTCGCACTGCAACTGATTTAACATAGGTTCAAGACTGTGTCCATCCTCTGAACCTTGTGCTACCGAATGATTGTCTTGCAGGATATCCCTCTCTCTGGTGAATTCTCTTTTAACACTGTCAGTTCGTTCACGGACAGCTTCCTGCCGCCTTCGAAAGACTTGATGTAACGTTTTCGTCGTATTCAGAAACTCAATTTCTATTTGACTGTCAGTACGGTCACGTTTCACTACCGTGACATTCGGTATCTCACTCACGACTTCTTGGACTTTGATTTATGACCTGATTGATTTGTTTGTCCCTTCGGGAAGTCAGAAGTAATTTCTTCATCAAATGAATTTCTTGATTGTTCAAGTTGCTCTTGCAGTGTTTTTCTTATTCCGTTGCTATATTATCCGTCCTTGGAGATAATCGGTGAACCATTTTAGAAAGAGAAGGTTCCGACTGCTTAATTTCTACAATTTCGTCAGCTAATTTTTCTGTTGCTTCCTGTAATTCTCTCGCCAAAATACACTCCTGGAAATTGAAATAAGAACACCGTGAATTCATTGTCCCAGGAAGGGGAAACTTTATTGACACATTCCTGGGGTCGGATACATCACATGATCACACTGACAGAACCACAGGCACATAGACACAGGCAACAGAGCATGCACAATGTAGGCACTAGTTCAGTGTATATCCACCTTTCGCAGCAATGCAGGCTGCTATTCTCCCATGGAGACGATCGTAGAGACGCTCGATGTAGTCCTGTGGAACGGCTTGCCATGCCATTTCCACCTGGCGCCTCAGTTGGACCAGCGTTCGTGCTGGACGTGCAGACCGCGTGAGACGACGCTTCATCCAGTCCCAAACATGCTCAATGGGGGACAGATCCGGAGATCTTGCTGGCCAGGGTAGTTGACTTACACCTTCTAGAGCACGTTGGGTGGCACGGGATACATGCGGACGTGCATTGTCCTGTTGGAACAGCAAGTTCCCTTGCCGGTCTAGGAATGGTAGAACGATGGGTTCGATGACGGTTTGGGTGTACCGTGCACTATTCAGTGTCCCCTCGACGATAACCAGAGGTGTACGGCCAGTGTAGGAGATCGCTCCCCACACCATGATGCCGGGTGTTGGCCCTGTGTGCCTCGGTCGTATGCAGTCCTCATTGTGGCGCTCACCTGCACGGCGCCAAACACGCATACGACCATCATTGGCACCAAGGCAGAAGCGACTCTCATCGCTGAAGACGACACGTCTCTGTACGTCCCTCCATTCACGCCTGTCGCGACACCACTGGAGGCGGGCTGCACGATGTTGGGGCGTGAGCGGAAGACGGCCTAACGGTGTGCGGGACCGTAGCCCAGCTTCACGGAGACGGTTGCGAATGGTCCTCGGTGATACCCCAGGAGCAACAGTGTCCCTAATTTGCTGGGAAGTGGCGGTGCGGTCCCCTACGGCACTGCGTAGGATCCTACGGTCTTGGCGTGCATCCGTGCGTCGCTGCGGTCAGGTCCCAGGTCGACGGGCACTTGAACCTTCCGCCGACCACTGGCGACAACATCGATGTACTGTGGAGACCTCACGCCCCACGTGTTGAGCAATTCGGCGGTACGTCCACCCGGCCTCCCGCATGCCCACTATACGCCCTCGCTCAAAGTCCGTCAACTGCACATACGGTTCACGTCCACGCTGTCGCGGCATGCTATCAGTGTTAAAGACTGCGATGGAGCTCCGTATGCCACGGCAAACTGGCTGACACTGACGGCGGCGGTGCACAAATGCTGCGCAGCTAGCGCCATTCGACGGCCAACACCGCGGTTCCTGGTGTGTCCGCTGTGCCGTGCGTGTGATCATTGCTTGTACAGCCCTCTCGCAGTGTCGGGAGCAAGTATGGTGGGTCTGACACACCGGTGTCAATGTGTTCTTTTTTCCATTTCCAGGAGTGTGCAAAATAGAAAACGTGCAAAGCGTTTAATTGTAGATGACGATAGCAACAGGAAAATTCAGTACGTAACCATGTGTTTCATGGATTTGGTTGGCAGGAAGCGAAAATCACATCAATAGCTTGAAAATATTCTGAGACTCGTGGCTTAAAAGCATCTGTCTCAAATCATTTAAGTAAACACCTAGGAGTATTACAAGTACTTTCTGTTATGTTTGATGACAAATTTTGAGAAATCTGTTCCACGGAAACAAAGCTCTTCGCGCGTCAGGTAATAGACAGCGAATGGAAAAAAGAGAAAGTGCACAACGTTTAGTACGCCGCCACTCTCGCCAAAATTAAGTTCTACTATGCACTGTACATTTTGATAGCTTATGTCACAAAACCCAAATACCCAAATATATTGGTCTAAAACAACAGTAGTAGAAACATCAAAATTAAAAAAGTAGTGCTTTTTAAAGATTTAAACAAATTTCGATATTCTTACATTTTTACAATAACACCTGACTGTGCTGACCAATTTAGAAAGATTAGGCGTATCATCAATCTTTAGAATGAGAAATTTAAAGAAAATCACACACCGGTTGAGAAAGTCAATACAGACGAATCCTGAATGAAATACAAAGGACGTTTAGCATTCAAACAATTTAATTCTGCGAAAAGAAAGAAATTTGGAATAAAAATTTACGAACTGTTATCCGCGCAGTATTCAGCAATAGGCAAATTACGCCAAAAATATTAAAAAATGAATTTTAAAGAAAGGAGAAATTTTGTGGAGAATTTGTAATACTTTATTGGCTCTGAGATGGGAAGACAAGCGAATGACTCTGAGCACTATTGGACTTAACATCTATGGTCATCAGTCCCCTAGAACTTAGAACTACTTAAACGTAACTAACCTAAGGACATCACACAACACCCAGCCATCACGAGGCAGGGAAAATCCCTGACCCCGCCGGGAATCGAACCCGGGAACCCGGGCGTGGGAAGCGAGAACGCTACCGCACGACTGGGAAGACAAGCGTCACACACATATGGTATCGACGAAACACGAAAGTTAAGAGATGGTTGAACCGACAGACCAACCATTTAGGAAAAGAATGAAAATCATATGCATCCTAGAATACAATAAGGGAATGGATAGAACTGATCCTCAAGATCAGAAGCTCACATTTTTCCCAATCAGGAGAGTACGAAAGTAATCCGCAAACCAGTACACGGTCAATAACAGGAAATATATGTTGATTAACTAATAAATACAACAGCGATGCGTAATCGCGTAATCGCTGCAGGATGGCAGTAGCCCGTATTATTCGTTTCGGACCTCTTGATAAGTATGGAAGTGTGATTACGCATGTCAATCACATCGCGATTACGGGCAGCATGGGGTTCACGCTTGAGCCTCAGGACGTGCGCTAGCAGAACATGTCGGGTGTTTCAAGAGTCAACTTCGCGTCTTAATATATCGAGATGTAATGGGAATATTCCGATGCAATCAACGCCATTGTGTATGTGATTTGTCATGCTATGGAACGCTGAAGAAAAAATATAGGAGGTCCATTTAAAAAAAAACATAAGTTTGTGTTAAAAAACACATATGCTTTCGTTTTAGAATGTTTCCAAATATGAACATTCATGGGCCCCAGCCCCACATTGATACCGGTGAAAGTCGTTTTCCAATAGCTGTTATTGTTCCAGAGATATTTTGGGTGGACAAGATAGATGGGGCAACAAGAATTAAATTAGTGTTGACGTCCACAAGAGCAGGATCATGTGAAACTAATAAGCATACAGCTACATAGCGGATATCCGAGTGTCGGCATGTATTGTGATTGTATCGGGCATCACGTTGGACGTTTTAGGACCCATTGTCTCCAACTGCTTGGGCATCGATTTCGTCGAACTATATGGCACGAAAGGGATTAATCGAATGATGGCGTCCTCCTAGGTTATGCGGTTCGGTTTATGAAACGGTATATCATAAAAAGCGTGCAGCGTGCCAACAGCGACAGTATATATGATGTTACAGATACGATCATCTGACCCTATTCACAGAAGCCTTCAGAAACAAAGTAATGAAACAAAAGTGGAGTGGCAGTACGAGAGGGGGACCAATCGCTTTTGGAAAGGCTTAACTAGCACTGAAGACCAAACGTCTGTTGCCTTCGCCCTTTCAGGTCTACTACTGACAAACATTGGTCACACTGGCCGTGTAGATGACATGGCGGGTGGGACTGCTGGCAGCATCGTGTATAATCCTTAGAGGAGTCAATGGGTTTATTTCCACATCGTTCCGAAATTGCTGCCCCAGAAGGAACCATGGCAGTCAGTGACGAGCATTCTCTACAAAATGCTAGACGCAGATGCCTTATGCTGTATGGAAATGGATAAAATTGCGATTCGTTTGTTTGATTTGGGGGAGGGGACCCAACAGCGACGTCATCGGTCCCGTCTAGGGAAGGGTGGGTAAGGAACCATCCCGGCATTTACCTGAAGCGATTTAGCGAAATCACGAGAAACCTAAATAAGGGCCCGCATCTCGTGGTCGTGCGGTAGCGTTCTCGTTTCCCGCGCCCGGGTTGCCGGGTTCGATTCCCGCCGGGATCAGGGATTTTCCCTGCCTCGTGATGGCTGGGTATTGTGTGATGTCCTTAGGTTAGTTAGGTTTAAGTAGTTCTAAGTTCTAGGGGACTGATGACCATAGATGTTAAGTCCCATAGTGCTCAGAAGCATTTGAACCATTTTTTGAACCTAAATCAGGACGGCCGGGCGCGGGTATAACAGTCATCTTCCCGAATGCGAGTTCAGTGTGCTACCCACTACGCAGTAGCTTGAGGTACTTTCAAATAAAATATTTTCCGGAAGTACATTAAACGATTTGAAAATTAGCGCAGTCGGTACAGCAGAAGTATATTTATTGGAAAAGAGAGATTTAAAGGATGTAAGCACAACAATAATGTTTATATCTACGTTGTGTATTTGTTGACGTTATAGGACACGCAAATAAGTAGTTTCATCGATCAACGCTCTACCCTCAGTCAAACGTTTGAAAGTTTTGTAGTGTGCATTCTCCGTTTACGATCTTCCTGTAATCTTCTTGAAAGTATTTAATGTGTCTCTACGTCCAATTACTGGTGTTAAAATAATGCATACAAACATGTTACAGCAAACTTTTTAGCTATTTTACTTAAAATCACGACGACAGGCTTGCATTTGGACATTTACGGCAGCCTCTGCACCTCAGAAGTTAACTTTGTTGGAAAGACGCGTTGGCTTTAATGGAACTTTTCAGACGTCTACATTAGTCGGAAAACGGGTCACTTACAAAAACGTTCTATCTTGTGGCCCTTTGTGTCAAGGAGTCCATCAAACAGGGAGATAGCTGGTGCAAATGTGTTTAGAAGTATGCAGGCCAACTAGAGACTTTACGCGTATATGGTAGGAAACACTGGCATCTAGACACGAAAGGTGTGGTAGGTGGTTCTGGCTTTGTGGCGCTGTGCCACGGAGTAAGGCACGTGAGCGGCATCATACTGACGAAATTTCTTTCCCTTTCAATCAAACCATTTAGAGGAAAAATTATTTTAAATTGTGAGCACGGAAAAAACTTTATACCGTGTCCCTAACTACTATTAAAGACATCAAATGCAAGATATTTCTACTGCTAGTGGTCTGTCAGATAAATTATTCAATTTAATCTTCCGGATAAACATTCGCCGTGAGTATTTATCTCCGTTGACTGAAGTCGTATCTTGCTGGTGTTGTCAATGATTTGCGCTAGTTCTACGATACATTTTGGCAGTGGCCTGTTCTACTTGATAGTAAAACTTTATTACGTGCACAAGGTCACATAGTAGCAGGTGCTTATTACTTAAGTTCAGCTACTCATGAGGGTCCAGTGTGGGCTGTAATTATCGCATGGCACAAAAACTTGGTCGATATGCTAATGCGTTGCTGCGGAACAGATTTACGCAGGAAAACAACTTGCTCCACTTTTGGCCACCAGGTGCAAATCTGGCGCTATACAGCAACTCATCGACGTTCCCGGTGATCATACTGAACAAACAGTATAAGTGGTTAATAATGAAATCAACGTTATGCCTCTTTCACTTGTTTGACCTTTTCTGCCCACGTCCCGTTCCTAATCCATTACGCACGGAAAATTTTCTATACGTCTTTCTTGCATTCACAGCACCAATTAGCAGCTAGTGGCCAAAATAGGAACTAATTTTTCCAGGGGAAATCGGTTGCGCGTTAAATCATTAAAATGTCTACCGAGTCCCGCTGCCATACGATGATTACAGCCTACCTGCAACCCTGAATCTTGTATAGACGTCCGCGGTGGAACAATCCTGATATTGATTGGCTGTCCTTTCAATTTCTCAAGAGACATGATTAATTCAACTTCATTAATAAATCTTCAACATTCAGTTAGAGCACCAGTAACTGTTCATGTTGATCGTGTCACTAAACTTGGATTCAGGATGAGTAGCAGAGTCGAAATAATTGATCCATGACTCGCTTATTAAGGTGCATATGGCTCTATTTTAACATACGTACAATATCCGAACACTGGTAGCCACATCTTCTCGAAATGACCATTTTTTTTAGTATGTTGTGAAATGCGCATTGAATTTCTTCGAGATGGATGATCGTAGAAATCAGTGTCGAAACAGTTCATTAAGTTCGCATTACGTTTTCAGCAGGTAGTAACACGCGACCATTGCGTCACTTGAAAGAGTTCTGAGTACTTATTTTTAACTGTGTTTGGTACTTATCTCTCGACCTAAAGTTGTGGCGTACCCAAATTTGTGAAACCGTGCACACCTGATACCCTTGCAGGAGACAAGCGCAGCTTTTCATTATGAAGGTTGCGGTTCCGTTAACGAACGCAAGGCAGCGGTTTAGCTTTCTCTGGCTGCGTCGTAAATCTCGGAGGAAGATTACTCCCGCCGTTGTCCTTAATGCGACTGTCTCGGTGCGCGGTAAGACCTGGGAAGGGCGCCTCGGAGTGCAGATCGCAGAGCGTCGCTGCCTGCTCCCTACCAGAACCACCAAGGCGGAGAGTTCGAGACTGGTGGAGGGGAACTTCCTGCTTGGTGGAGACGTTAAGCGCCGAACCCACTTAAGGAGCAGCATAGTACCCTGCCAAGACGAACTGAGGTCCACGAGTTCTCGTTAGTCGCCTAAGAGATTACAAGAAACTGTTGCGAACAATAAATATTGAAACAATCAGTTCAGACGTAGTTAATCAGAAGATTCAAACATTATATATAAGAATGCGTGGTCTCGTGGCGACATATAATAATATTTTCTTGAACTCCAGGCACTAGACTGTACACTGGTGACGTCACAGGCGGTATCATGGCTGTAGAACAGAAGCAGCAACCACATGAAAGTCACCACTAGGCAGTTCCTGAGGAGTACTCGTCCAAAAGCGGGTGGATTTTTAAACATTTCTCGCTGCTAGAAGTTAGAGAAAATTTTATTAACAAAAACTTATTTGTTTCCAAAAATCTGACAGAGGAGGACTATTGTTTCCCGAGCAAATTACGTTCTTTTAGTATCCCCAAATAATTTCTGACAAATCAGTCCGTATAATAAACTGTGAGCGTTACCTTCCCCATTTTTCGGCCCCCTTTAAGAGCTTGAAATCTACTTTGATGCTTTACTGTCACTAACCAGTGTATTTAATTGTTTATTATTGTTTAACTATCAACATAGTAATGTATTTAGTTATTAGTGCAGTGTCCGGAAAGAAGAAAATCGAAGAGTTTCAGATGTGGTGCTGTGGAAGGATGTTGAAAATATGTCTAATGATAAGATAGGGAATGAGGAATTTCTCTGCAGAATGAGCGTAGAAAAGAAAATACTGACATAAGGGAGGGACAGGGAGATAGCATATGTGTTAAGACAGTAGAGAATGACTTCCGTGGTGCTGGAAGTTATAAAGGTTAAAAACTGTAGGAGAAGACAGAGGTTGGAATACATTTAACAAAGAATTGAGAACGCAGAGTGCAAGTGTTAACCTGAGATGATGAGATTGGCGCAAGAAAGGGCGTGATGGTGCGCATCAAGTCAGACAGCAGACTACTGACTCAAAAAAATGTGCCTGACACTGTGGCAATATTACAGTGGTTTAGCTTAGTAAAAAAGTGCAGTAAAACAGACTCTATGGCGGCTATGCTTGGTTTTTTTCTTTATACGATCAGGAAGCCACAGTATTTTTACGAACTGAAAAAAAGAAGAAGTTCAAAGTCGGAGTGAAATATAGCAAGCTGACATTGGAATTGATCGACGGATTCGAAACACTTAGGATTTATTCATTACCTGAAACATCTTTTAAGAGGATCGTATAGCTGCAGGAGCTACACGGATGAATGATGTCGACCTAAGAAGGGAGATATAAACGACGGAATATACTTTAGAATGTCTATAGTTTCCACAAAGGAAGTCATGGGTATTAGCACGGTATGCTTGACAGTACATTACCTAATACATATTGACTGACTCAATTTGTTACAATTTCCTAGTAACGCCTAAAACCTCTTTAGCAGTGATGACCTGGATCTGACTTCGACTCATCAAGACAACAAAGCGATGAGGAACCATACTAATGCATCATCACTTAACAGTCGACCAGAACTCTTGGCGAGTGGTTGGAGAATCCAGTATCGCCAAGCCTCTTGAGGAAGCATTCCAGGCGTACTTAACGAAATTAAAATTACGTAATTTCAAGAACCATTGAAATTCCTCATACCACAATATTTTCATTCCGTGTCCATCAAGATGCACTGCAACACATCGATTATTGTAGCTCTTCTCCATGCTTTGAGCAACAAAAGCGTATGTTAAGCTACGTTTTGTGACTAATGATGTAAAGTTAGCAAAGGTTGGCAGTTGCCACTCCCCATAATGAGAAATTTGCTTTTGTTCAGCATCGAACAGGAGGCAAATCTGCTACAAAAAATGATTCTGTCTACCTGCTGATGTGGTATGAGCTAGTCGATTGTAAATACTTTCAATCACTACACCGATAGTTAACACTGGCAGCAGCGGTTTCGCTTGAATAGATGTGTCAACGATAACAATCCCTCCTCACAGTGTCAACTGAAGCGCACAGCGACAGCATTGTGATGATGAGCTCTGTGTACTTACATGCAGTCATCTGATCGGGATCACATTCGGTGGGATACATGAGTCTCAGCTCACGGTCTGACCATGACAGTCGTGCACTATTGGCAAGAGGAGAACACTGATGCTTGTTAATTAATATAATGGAACTTCTTGCGGAACCACAGCTAGAAAATGTATTAAATGTGTCTGCCAGCATTGCTAACAAGAAAATTTCGCCTGCGTTGGCACGTAAACATATGTAACTAGGTTCCGACTGCTTCGAGAACCGAGTGCTTTCTTCGCTGTTGTAACTGTTCAGGTAGGCCGAAATTCAATGTCAAAGAAAAGCTATGTGCTCCGCCACAGCTGTTGCCAAGAAGAATTTTCAGAGCTTTTGTCAAATCATGACTGGTGTTACAGAAAACTTAATTAAAGTAGATATTGAGCGAAAAACGATTTTTGAGGTGTCTTTTCTCGAAGTCCGATAACAATTCTAAATTCCCTAAAAACTCAAGTTTTCTTTGAAATCCAGCAACATTTCTCGAACGTATACTCGCAATTGAGTCATTTTAAAGACATAAAACCGCTAGATGAGAGAAATAAAATAAAAGATATAGGGGAGAGTTGTTTATATTGCCACGGGTCTTAATTTGTACCACTACAATGAAATTCTTATCTCGCATAGTATTTGGTATTCAGAAAGGTCAGCGTAAACTAGGTGTTTCTTAGAGCCATATTATCAGCTATCAGTTCTGTGAGCTGAGAAAAAGGATGTCTGAAGATAGACTTGATTTTGTTGTAGTTTTCATCTAACTATTTATGTACGTGGAGAATACAATTAGTATTATTGGTTCCACCTAAGAGATGCCCCTCCCCCGTACCCCTTCATCCACCAAATTGTGCAGTGTGTAGCGCAGCTGTATCAAAGTTCGTATTTTATCACAGCACGCAGGGTTAAATAGTGTTCTAATGCACGTGACAAGAGTGCGGGGCGGACGGAACTTTAATGACAGGGTTTCTGGAGAAATTTAAAGGCTGCAGATGTTTGTGGGACAAATCAAGCAAGGAGTATAGGAATAGGGATGCTCAAAATGAAGCACTTGTTTCGCTTTTAACGCAATGGTTTCGTCTGGCACGCAGAGACAATAAAAGGTATGTATTGTATGAACAAAACGACACTTCTTGTTGTTGTTGTTGTTGTCTTCAGTCCTGACACTGGTTTGATGCAGCTCTCCATGCTACTCTATCCTGTGCAAGCTTCTTCATCTCCCAGTACTTACTGCAGGCTACATCCTTCTGAATCTGCTTAGTGTATTCATCTCTTGGTCTCCCTCTACGATTTTTATCCTCCACGCTGCCCTCCCATGCTAAATTTGTGATTCCTTGATGCCTCAGGACATGTCCTACCAATCGGTCCCTTCTTCTTGTCAAGTTGTGCCACAAACTCTTCTTCTCCCCAATTCTATTCAATACCTCCTCATTAGCTATGCGATCTACCCACCTAATCTTCAGCATTCTTCTGTAGCACCACATTTCGAAAGCTTCTATTCTCTTCTTGTCCAAACTATTTATCGTCCATGTTTCACTTCCATACATGGCTACACTCCATACAAATACTTTCAGAAACGACTTCCTGACACTTAAATCTATACTCGATGTTAACAAATTTTTCTTCTTCAGAAACGCTTTCCTTGCCATTGCCAGTCTACATTTTATATCCTCTTTACTTCGACCATCATCAGTTATTTTGCTCCCCAAATAGCAAAACTCCTTTACTACTTTAAGTGTCTCATTTCCTAATCTAATTCCCTCAGCATCACCCGATTTAATTCGACTACATTCCATTATCTTCGTTTTGCTTCCGTTGATGTTAATCTTATATCCTCCTCTCAAGACACTGTCCATTCCGTTCAACTGCTCTTCCAAATCCTTTGCTGTCTCTGACAGAATTACAATGGCATCGGCGAACCTCAAAGTTTTTATTTCTTCTTCATGGACTTTAATACCTACTCCGAATTTTTCTTTTTCTTTTGTTTCCTTCAACATAAAAATATACTCGCTTCATAGTTAAAAGTGTTAAAAAATCCAGCCTGCACCCAAATCTTCTACTATGAAGAGCAAAATATATAATTTTTTTGTACAGTTTTAGTAGTTGCTATATGATTCACCTTTTTATGTATATGTTGTATTTATTAGATGTTGTGCGCCACTACCGTCTGTAGTCTTTCCTCTCTTAATTTCAAATGAGTTTCTTTAACTTACAGGGACATCGCACACAGATTAATTCATTAAGTTCACATGAACATATTTTGTTTTGTTTATTTTGCTTTACCATGATATATTTCCTCAGTCAACTATAAATCATCTTTCACGGTTCAGGAATGATTTTAGATAGTAACTATACGGAACGGGGCACAACCACACTGAATTCGAGCTGCTCATACCTTCGGCCAGTGACGAGAAAACGTAATGTAAATAACAGCCTCTCCTCGCAGCTTATAGCCTCGTTAATGACTATTATTTCTAGTTTAGAATAGCTTCATAATGTTCAGCAGCTCCGAAACGCACTTTTCATTCATCAGCTCCTGCAGTAACAAAGTGTCGGTGAATTTCCTTTTTTTCACTGGTCACTCTTTGCCCACTGCTTTCTCTCTGCTCTTTCTGGCCTTGTTACCTGTAAAACAGTCAAGGAAAACCCTACTTTTTGTTCCTGTGTAAAACCAAGTGGGATCTAGCAGAACATAAACTCAATTTATGGAAGATAAATAAATCACAACAACGAGCCAGCATTGTAACACTGTAATCGCTGAGTGCAGTCAGTCGTGACGTATTTAGGCTGCCAGAAAATTGATTGGTCGGTCAGTTGGTCGATAAACTGGTCCATTTGTAGGGCCCTTAATAAATTTCAGATACGGTACCAGTACAATTAATAAAATTTATTGTATACGCTTCAAAAACGCACTTAGCATTATTTGTGTAACTTAATGAAAATACGTGGTGAATCTTGCTAATGTGTTTTTATCATAAAATATTAATCTCTGCATACATAAAGCAGAGGGTATTTTTGTGTGTGTGTGTGTGTGTGTGTGTGTGTGTGTGTGTGTGTGTGTGTGTGTGTGTGTGTGTGTGTCCTAAACCCTGGATCGATTTCAGTCAAATTTGGCACAGAAACCAGGCCTCACGAGTTGACACAGAAACCAGGCCTCACGAGTATCAGCATTGTGGGGTTTATAATCATATAGCTCCAGAAGGAGCAGAGGTAAGCCAAAAACGTGTTTATTCCAGACTCTGGTGTTCAGGGTTTTGTGCATGTCAGGCATGATGTATAGGAAAAGCATCAACTTTTTGATTGAACAGCTTTGCACGGCAGCCTGTATGTCAGGATCAAGAAAAAGTTTTCCAGCCCCTAACAAGTAGGCTGCCACTGCCCATGTAATATTGTAGTAGTATCAACCTATCTTACTGACTTGCTTTGGAGGGCAGCCTATATGTCAGGGACAAGAATGGGTTTTCAAGCCTTATATGCTTAAGCTGCCCTGCATGACAGACATGTTGAGCTGGAGCAGTATCAGCCCAGATGGAGGGATTGATAGGACAGAGAGAGAGGGAGGAGAAAATGTACAGAGAGAGGAGGGAGGAGATGGTCAGAGAGAAGGGAGGAAGGTGAGAGAGAGACAGTTGAGAAGGAGACGGACAGAGAGGGGGAGGAGGATATATACAGAGAGATGGGAAGGAGAACATGGTCAGGGAGAGGGGGAGAAGTAGAGAGATGGAGGAAGAGGAGATGAAGAGACAGAGAGAGTGAGGAGAAGGAGATAGACAAAGGTAAGAGGATAAGGTGCACACAGTGACAAAGGAAGAGGTGTATGTAGAGCTGGGGGAGGGGGGAGGGGCAGGATGTGGGCAGTATTGTGTCTAACGCATTTGTCGGCGAAACTGTGGGGAAAAGGCTAGCTAAATAATTGTTTGTATTCTAGCATGGCAAGAGAAAGGCATAGTGGAAAACGGAGCATGGGCGAGTAGCGCTCAACTATAACAGTATCTCTAAATGGTGATCATGAATTATATGAATGTACACACATAAAATGTGCCTAAGCCAGCAATTAAGAAGTGTTAAACAAATTAAAATAAATGTGGATGGGGAGATTGAAGTTTTGGCTCCAGAGAAATGTATTTTTCAACGAAGCTGAAAATTAATTAGAAGATCATATTCCTACATTTGAATAGCTGATGATCAGTCTATGCAAGTTGGACGTAACAAAACATGCTTTCTCAACTGTAGAATGAATCGGATTCTCCCACAATTTCAATGTAGAAGAAGCTATGGCAGGCAAAAAGTGGGATTATGGTGTCCATCCAAGAAATATCCTCGAATCCAAGGGAAATGATGAACCTTCCAACCAAGACTTTAAAGCCTATCTAAGGAGCCTCTTAAGTAATGAACAGCATATGCAAAGAAAAAGTTAACCGAAGCATAGAAGAAGAAATCTAAAACTACAGCTTCCCTAAAGAAAAGGAAGTGTTATACAGACTGTGCAGGGAAACCATAACAGAAACTCATTTGTAAAAAGAGAGAGTAGTGCGAGGAAGATAGAAAGGAAAAAATGATCAGATGTATGATATGTAAAATGTGAATTCATGGAAAGTGTGCAGGGGCTGGGAAAAAGTTAAATTGTAATGCCTGCAAATAGTAATATAAGACCTTATATATAGAGCATTTCCTCAATTAAACTAATACATATCTTCAAGCTCATGGACGTAGTTCACAAGGATGGTACAATTTTTGCACTTACTGCCAAAAATTAGGAAACCAGGTCACTAATTTGTATCACTTGCAGATGTTAAGAAGACCCAGTGTAGTGTGCTTATTTTCTCAGAATTCCGATTCTTTAAATCAGGGACCAAGAACAACATCTTACAGTAGAGGATGGCATTGTTTAAATAATTTTGTAACTTACTGTTCAGACTACAATAATTTAAACTTCAAAAATTGTACAGTTTGGACAACCCTCGCCTACTCTTTTGTACAAAATTCTGAAGTAAATCCTTTTAGCAGAAACCCTTCGACCTATTTCATTTCATCAAAGTGGGTAGGGACCTCACAAAGTGGAACGGCTTTTATAAAGATTTCTTCCTCGAGCCGCATGACGTAATGGCTTGCTTGAGCAATACGGGCAAAGCAAGGAGAAGTAATTTAAGGGGGCTATACAAATAAGTTTTCACAGATCACAACTTCTCACACTGTGTTCGATTCGCAGTACACTCATGTATCATGTAAAGTAGTCTATACAATTAGGGGAAATGCCCTAAAAAGTCGATAAGCTAAAGTAAAAAAAAATGTGTGTGAAATCTTATGGGACTTAACTGCTAAGGTCATCAGTTACACACTACTTAACCTAAATTATCCTAAGGACAAATACACACACCCATGCCCGATGGAGGACTCGAACCTCCGCCGGGACCAGCCGCACAGCCCATGACTGCAGTGCCCTAGACCGCTCGGCTAATCCCGCGTGGATATCTAAAGTAAAATACACGAAATGCTTATGTAATTACCTCGCTAATGTTGCAGAAAACAATCTGGGACAAACCAGCAGCGTCGATGTTACTTGACAACATCTGTTTGCAGCAGGAGAACTACAGTGGGGACCAATCGGCAAACAAAATGATGTCCAAAGGTAGTCAGAGATGCCTAGATAGTTAAATGTTCATCCTACTCTTTCTTACATACTACAACAAAAATTAATAATCTGGTGTTCAGTATTTAGAAGGTAGGTTAAAGGCTACGAAGTACATTTGTGATCAATATCACCGAAGGAACGAGTGAATGATGTAGCTTCGACTCACTTACGCAGCACACTCTGATGTCAATTAGACGATTCCTTTCCTACAATATGCATTGCTAGAGTAGACGCTGTATCACTGAGGGCTCGATCACAAGAACATAAAGCAACTGATGTATATCTATAAGGACACGTGAAAGTCCTATTACATGAAGATTATATTTCTGCCAGCACTGGCCCGCTACCGAAAACATGACATGACATGACTGCGACATTACGCACGTGACTGATTTTCTTCTATAATCATTCTACGAAAAGCCAAATTTGGCACCACGATCGTTAGTGCGAATCATTCTTGTATTTCGGTGTATTTTAGAATATCACAATTCTGTTCCATTTACTTGGTTCGAAATAAACATCGGTAGCCTTATTTTGTAAATTGCGCTTCTTGGCATCCTTTACAATGGACTTCAACAAATAATTCAGTTTAAGTGTCTTAAAACTTCTAAGGCTATTGGGAATAGCTTTCGTCATAGGCTATTCTGATTATACTGCTGCGCGGGAAAGCCGCACGGTGTGAGGAGCCTTGCTACGGTTCGCGCGGAGGTAGGAGTCCTCCCTCGGGTGTCTGTGTTGTCCTTAGCGTAAGTTAAGTTAAGTTAAGTTAAGTTAAGTAGTGTGTAATCCTAGGTTCCGATGACCCCAGCAGTTTGGTCCCATACGTATTTACCACCACCACCACCACCACCTCCTGTTATACTGGTGACGTTTAATGGAAGCTGTAGCGTTCACATATATTCTTCAGTATGCTAGTACATCTGCACTAAATGTTTTCTGAAGAGCTGTTGACAATAAAATATGTCTCAATTCTCAATGTCTACAAATCTCAAACAAATGGAGAGTTGACAAATGAGCTCCGATAGATTTACGGTACTCTTTCACAATTAAATTTCTGCAGATACATCAGTGCAAAGCAGCGATGATTTCATAAGTATCATTATTTGCTACAAGTTTTCATGCAGTGTAGTTGAAGTGATGCACAAAATGAGAAATCGCGTTCAAAAATGGCTCTGAGCACTATGGGACTTAACATCTGAGGTCGTCAGTCCCCTAGACTTAGAACTACTTAAACCTAACTAACATAAGGACAGTACACACATCCATACCCAAGGCAGGATTCGAACCTGCGACCATAGCAGCAGCACAGTTTCGGGCTGAAGCGCCTAGAACCACTCGGCCACAGTGGCCGGCAGAAATCGCGTACTAACTCAAACTGTAGGAGAAAAGAAAGGTATTTTTGACGATACGCGACACAGCCTTGTTGTAACGCGACAACGAAAAGTTCCCGATTATCCCATTTGCGGACTATCAGTGCACTATTCGCTGACTTTTGTAAACATAAAAAGCAAAACCAGAAGCAATCAGTTGTAATTGGATCCAACATTTCGTTTAGAATACTCTGTTATGCATGTGACTCATGTTTACCGCCGTAAGGAACAAGTACAATAGGTAACGTAGTGGGCTTTCAAATATAACTTGTAGCATGTTTTGTAAATACAGTACCGGTAAATAGTGATTTCCGGTAGAAACATGTTTTTTGGATTGTCGGTATTTTCTGGGTAACCATGCAGTTTTGGACCCATAGTACCCCGAGTAAACGAGAGCTTGCCTTCTGTAGTTAATGTTACCAATTTACTATTAGATGAACTTTAAATTGTGCTAGATTACTGATTACTGTGGTAGATTATCCCGTGAGGTAGACGAGAGTAACTCCAGACGCAGTGTGCTGGGAGTTCTCGTTGAACGAGGAGTCATCCTATTTTGTTTTCGTTCACCACAGGAGTCAGATATATTGTACCTAATCAATGTACTGTAATAAATGAGTTTGGAATCAGCGAAATATTACTGACTTACGACAAGAGTTTACATCGCGTATTTAAAAATATTTATCAATTTACGTTTTTTAAACTGTGATGCTGTTGTGTTCAGTTCGAATACTGGTTTTATACAACTCTCCACTGTAGTTTTATCTGTTTATTTGCAACATGTCCCATGACAACTATTATGTAATTGTGTGTTTGTGTGTGTGTGTGTCCAGTGTAATGTTTGTGTTGTATGGTGATGATACTATGGGGAGGGAGAGGGTGAAACCTATTGCCGACACATAGCTTGCTCATCGCGAATAGCACCAAGGGAGCCGCCAAGCTCAGCTCCCGCATCAGACTGGCGGATCACCATCTACAGCGTCACATGACCTCACTTCATGAGACACTGTGGAGAGGGGTGATTTTCTCAAAACCCGGGGATGTTGACCCAAAATATTTTAGATTCCTTCGTTTTAGGCTGTAAACAAGCGACCTGCCCAATTTGTGCCGAAACGGTTGGCCGTGTCTGAGGCCTTCCCCTTGTAAGTCGGAGCGGCGATTACGCAGAGAAGTAGCTGGATGGTGTAGCTAACTGTTGCAAATAAAACTTTTTTGATTTTCACAGTGGTTTCCATTTCGCGACCGATCGGACCTTACTTTCCGAATGGCCCTTGTTCAATAGCTCCCTTGCGAAACAAGGAACGAAAACTGATTTGAACAAGATTAGTCATTGCTTCACAACATAGTATACTATAATTGCGCCAGGAAAGATATTCCCTTGTTTTTCTTATTTAGGCAAGAACCAACCGAGAAATTTAGTTGCAATGTGTCGGGAATGCAGGAGGACGGCGTAGCTTATTTTTCAGTCACAAAGATTTCCAACAGTTAGTTATAAAATGATATTTATTAAATAGGAAGGAAAACTCAACTTAAATGATGCCTCTTCTAGTGAAACGTCCAGTACAATTAGACATTTGAAATTATTACAAGTGCTCTAAAAGATTAATGTCCTGCCACTGTGCCTCTGAGTAATGTCAATGTAGAGTTCACAACTGACTTAACAATGCCTACGGAGCCTAAGTCTCGGAGACGACGGACGAACACTGCAGCTTGTAGACTCGGCGGTGAATGGGAGGCTGTACACGACTCGGCACACTGAAGAGAACTGCCTGCCGTAGCTCAGAGCTCCGGTATTTAACGAGGCATCGACCAATCGCTGTCCACACATGTGATGCCCAGGGGTTGGCAGTTGCGGCCCCTTGCGGACCTGGGTATAGGTCGTACTGCCAACCCATACGGCTGCTGCGCTAGAGTGTTCCGGGCGCGGCTTATCGATTGTGGTGCATTACCCTCTGGCGTCGTGGGTGTCGCCAGCACAGAGTGTTCAAAAACGAGTTGATGATTTGTCTCACAGATTAAAAAATTAACTACGACCTGCACAAAATCAAGGAAGTTCACGAAAGGGCTGCACGAAGAGCTTTTAAAATCTGTCATTCTTCCGCTGGAGGACAAGAAAGAATTCTTTACGTTATTCATCCGGAGAATGATGAAACACTTTTCGATCAAATCTTTGTACATGAAAGACAAAGCATGCACCTGTACCGTAGAGACTATCCCCCTAAATGTACCCCACTATCCCAAACCTGTACTGCATATTTTTACAGGCAAGTTAAAATTTTCACGAAAAAAGCTCAAGGTGCTAAAATAATAGACATATCGCTTCGAGCGAAGCTTCCATAAAAATACATTATTTAACTCAGCATTAATTTAGTGCTCCTCTTTTCACAGGAATGATCAAATTCAGGTGGTTCTTATCCAAGTTGGTCGAAGACAGAATGCTCTTTCTGAGTTAAAACGGACTGTGTTTTTCGGTATCCCTTCTGAAAATCCATATTGCTGAAAGACAATAGCTTTCATTAAATATGCGTCGCGCTCCAGGAATTTGTGTTTCAATTGCTTCTGCGACAAATACCATCTGGAATTCTGTTCTAGCACAGCAAGAGATAGCAAGTAAGACGATTCTGTAATCTATTGTGTACCAAACGGAAGACACATTGGAGGAAAGTCTGCTCTAACGATCGATTTACTAATGAAATTACTACTGTAAAAATGACCACCTTTGAATAATTTTTCATGACGTATGTTTAATGATATTCTATGCGATGAAATTGAAAAATAAAGTAGACAGACAGGATTTGAACCCGGACAGTCAGTGTGCAAACCGTGAATTTTACCCCCTGTGCTACGCTCGGTCGGTGGGAAGATAATGAACGTTGCTGATATAAAAGTTACACATAAAATTCAACACAGATTTTCTCGGAAGCTGGTGGCCTTACCATGAAAAGCCTCTAGCCAATTACTCAGGACAGGTCCCTGTACAACATATCCAAGACTCATCAAAATCCGCGATTAACAGGTCTGTTGGTTCCCTTGTTCGTCAAGCTGTGCCAAGGGTCTCTATTTTCCCAAATTTGTTTCAGCATCTCTTAAGTAGCTATCAAATGCGGCCATCTATTCTTAATATCGTGTCGGACCTCCTTTTCCCCGATATAGTACAGCAAGTCGACGTGGCATAGACTCAACAAGTCATTGGACGTCCCATGCAGAAATACTGAGCCATGATGCCTCTGTAGCCATCAATAATATGAAAGTGTTGCAGGATTTTGTGAGCGAACTGACCTCTCGATAGTGTCCCATAAATGTTCGATGGGATCCATGTCGGGCGGTCTGGGTGGCCAGATCATTCGCTCGTATTGTCCTGAATGTTTCTCAAATCAATCGCGAACGATTTTAGCCCGGTGACATGAGTCACTCTGATCCATAAAAATGTCATCGTTGATTGGCTACAAATAGTCTCCAAGCAGCCGAACGTAGCCATTTCCAGTCAAAGATAGGTTCAATTGGACCGGAGAACCCAGTCCATTCCATGTAAACACAGCCCATATCTTTATGGAACCACCACCAGGTTGCACATGGCCTTGTCGACAACCTAGGTGTACGGCTTCGTGGGGTCTACGTCACACTGGAACCTTACCATCAGCTTTTATCAAGTGAAATCTGTTGTCATCTGATCAGACAAAAGTTTTCAAGTCGTCTAGGGTCTAGCCCAAGAGAGACGCTGCAGGCGATGTCGAGCTGTTAGCAAAGACAATCGCGTCGGTCGTCTGATGCCATTGACATTGACGCCAAATTTCACCCCACTCTCCTAACGGATACGTTCGTCGTATATCCCTCATTGGTTACTGCGGTTGTTTCGCGCAATGTTGCTTGTCTTTCAGCACTGCAACTCTACACGAATGCCGCTCCCTTTAATCGTTTCGTTACATGAAGCTGGTCAGCCACTGCACAGTGGCGAGAGGTAATGTCTGAAATCTGGTATTCTCGGCACAGTCTTGACACTGTGGATCTCGGAATGTTGAATTCCCTAACGATTTCCGGAATGGAATGTCCTATGCATGTAGTTCCAACACATTCACTGTCTGTTAATTCCTTCGTGCGCCCGTAGTCGCATTGGACACCTTTTCGCACAAATCACGTGAATAGAAATCACAGCTCCTTCAATGTATGACCCTTTTATACCTTGTGTACCTGATAATTCCGCCATCTGTATATGTGCACATCACTATCCCATGACTTTTGTCACCTCACTGTTGGGTCGGGTTGCTTTGGGGGAAGAGACCAAACTGCGAGGTCATTGGTCTCATCGGTTTAGGGGAGGACAGGGAAGGAAGCCGGCAGTGCCCTTTCAAAGGAACCATCCCGGTATTTACCTGGAGCGATTTAGAGAAATCACGGGAAACCTGAATCAGGATGGTTGGACACAGGATTGAACCGTCGTCCTCCAGAATGTGAGTCCAGTATACTAACCACTGCGCCACCTCGCTCGGTTCACCTCACTGTAATCTTCAGTATTTCAGTCTTTAATACCACATTTAAAAGCTCCCTGTCTATTCTTGTCTGAACTGTAGTGTCGCACGACAAATTAGTTCTCTGTAGATGGGCGTGTTTGATGCGGTGTTCAAGACAAATTACCAACTGATCTCTACATTACTATAGTCCGATCCACGAACGATGGCGGTTCGTGCAGGTCGAGACAAGGGCGGGGACTGCATTACTGGCAGTTCCAAGCCACAGTTACGGTACTCGCGTACACGTCCTTTGCGCCTAATGAAAGCGTGTATCCCGCAAACTATGCCTCTCGCTTCCTTGTGCAGAATTTGTCATTTACCACCACCATCAGCCATGACAACTCGCAACGAATGTAATAAAAATTCACTAAACAATTCACTACGACAGCGTATAATGCTCGCATTGCATACAATATTCACAGCAGAGCGCTCAGAACACTGCTGAACGCTCGTTGGCTGTCGGAGAATGCGTGACGTTGGTGCGCAGAACAAGCCTAAACTCGGCCGCCATCGTCCGTGACTCGAACTATAGTTAAAGCGTCTGGATATGTGTGATTAGCCGTGCAATGCGCAGTGGAGTGAACAGTAGAAGCAAAGGATGACTGCGACGTGTAGTTAGCGCCAGGCCGGCCGGTGGCTGGAGGTGAAAGCTCGCGCGGCCGCAAGAACGCGCTGGCCGCAGTCCAGGTGAGCGGCGCGCGCGCGCACGCTGCCAGCCTTGCTAACTGTCGGATCTCTAGCCGCTCTCTGCGCTCTACGCTACCGTTTACTCTGCATCACCAGTCTTCATGCGGCTCTTTCTTGTGCCAACCACTATAGCGTAGCACTCAAGCCCAACGGATGTCCCACGAGGAATGCTCAATACTCAAGGTTATGACGGGAAAGGATCATTCGATGCAAAACATGGGCTCTAATATGCATACCTTATAAGCTATGAGCGCTTCTTTACCTTCGATACAGGGAAACAAACCTCTTCTACTGCTAACTCAGTGCTTTCCATATTTTGAGAGATGGAAGTATGGACTAAAACAAGGAAAACAAGTCCAGTAAACGCGAACTCTAAATTGCATACCTTAAGAGCTACGAGCACTTGTTCATCTTCGCTGCTGTTAAACACATCTCTTCTACTGAACAAGGGATAATAGGTCTTAAGGTATGCATGTTAGTGCCAGTGTTTTCTAGAATTTTTTACTTCGAATGATCGTTCCAGTCATATACCTGAATAGTGAGCATTTCTACTAGGACACAGTATATACACGATCTGATCAAAAGGGCCCGAACATGTAATGTGGAATTGACCGTTGGATGTCACGAGAGGCAGAAGCCGGGGAGTACTGCACTGTCAGTAGAGAAGCAGTAACAGCAAAATTGTTCTGTCACTGGATATCACCTGAGTAATATATTCATAAGGGACATCTGAACCCCATTACAGCTGCCCAAGTCGACTGTTGGTGATGTGACTTTTACCCGAGACAGCTAAACCAAGACCAGGCAGCCCCATGTACTGACCGAGCAATGCGGGGGTGGCTGTAAAACATCGAGCGAATTCAGCCGTTGGAATCACTTGTGAGTTCCAAAGTACCACCAGTAGTTCAGCCAGCACAATGACTGTGTGTAGGAAGTTAACGAGGACGGGATACAACGGTAGAGCAGCTCCTCATAAGCCACGCTTCTGTACAGTCACTAATGCTCTTACAACCCATCCCACTGTCGCAGAGGTGTTTTTTTTTTTTTTTTTTTTTTTTTTTTTTTTTTTTTTTTTTTTTTTTTTCCGCGGCGCGAGCCTTGGCACTTTTTCCCCTCTGCTCTTCAAATCGCTACCCTCACTCGCGTTTCGTCCACTATCTATCACCTGATGGACCGTGTTAATGCGTAGTCTTACCCACACGCATGGATAACATCACAGCCCAGTATCCTGTGATCCACTTACTAGATAACTAATATGTTGACGGAGGTGACAGTAGAACTTTTGGTCTGATCACCACGTTGGTGTGGGCGTGGAGGGGCCCCATCTCTCTATAAAGTCAGTGCTGAGCGACCTTTGAGGTGGTGCAAAGAGCGACAGCTTAGCACAGTGGATGACTGGAAACGGGTGGTTTGGACTGATGAACCACGCTGTATCCCGTGGCAGTCTGATGGAAAGGTTTAAAAAAAACGCCGAATTAGGAAGGACAAGAAAATATTTTATAGCATTGTGTACCGCAAACACTAAAGAACAGTTGGAGACGATGATCGTTTTATCTGCATGCCAATGTATCCTGTCATGAGGCATCACCTGTGAGGCAGTGGTATGTGAACAACAATGTTCCCGAGATCGATTGGCCTGCACAGAGTCCCTAACTGAACCCAATGGAACACCTTTGGGATGAGTTAGATCCTCGACTTCACTTTTGATCCTTGCATCTGACATTACTACCTTTCCTGTTATCCGCTCCGTCAGAGACAGCAAAGGACTTGGAGGAGCAGTTGAACGGAATGGACAGGGTCTTGAAAGGAAGATGAACATCAACAAAAACAAAACGAGGATAATGTAATGCAGTCGAATTAAGTCGAGTGATGCTGAGAGAATTAGATTAGGAAATGAGACACTTCAAGTAGTAAAGAAGTTTTGCTATTTGGGGAGCAAAATAACTGATGATGGTCAAAGTAGAGAGGATATAAAATGTAGACTGGCAATGACAAGGAAAGCGTTTCTGAAGAACAGAAATTTGTTAACATCGACTATAGATTTAAGTGTCAGGAAGTCGTTTCTGAAAGTATTTGTATGGAGTGTGGCCATGTATGGAAGTGAAACATGGATGATAAATAGTTTGGACAAGAAGAGAACAGAAGCTTTCGAAATGTGGTGCTACAGAAGAATGCTGAAGATTAGATGGGTAGATCACATAACTAATGAGGAAGTATTGAATAGGATTGGGGAGAAGAGATCTGTAGCGCAACTTGACTAGAAGAACTATTTTTCACTAATGTTTCTGAAATTAAATGTATAGTTTAGGAAGAGGCATCAACAAGATCAATCTATAATTTTTCTCTTTTTCCTTTGCTAATGGACATTCCAATCAGGTATTTCATTTCATTATGTTAACTGAAGTACGAAGGTGATTTGTAACTTTTGCAGTAGTTACAAATCTATTCCAGTATTATGATGGAGCACTTTTGTGCTGTGAAGGTACTGTCCCCCTTAACATTTACAATAGTCATGTAATTTTATAAAACCTTATGATGTCCTATAGGTAACATACATGTTGTGCAGATACTCAATTTTGTCAACTCATCTACAGTTAGCGTAGTTGTATTTCCAAAGAGAAAGGATGTCAGTGACTTCACTTGAGATGTTGAGTTCATTCTGCTTAGACTGTAGCGACAGCTTAGCACAGTGGATGACTGGAAACGGGTGGTTTGGACTGATGAACCACGCTGTATCCTGTGGCAGTCTGATGGACTGTATTATATGCTTAGTGATATATATATATATATATATATATATATATATATATATATATATATATATATATGTATATGTATATATATATTTTGTGAAAACATTTTGCATTCAGCAGTTATTGCTCAGTCTGATAACACATTTCTTGATTTGTGTATATTATCTATCCATTTGACATTTACTGCTTCTCATGCTTATTCTACCTATCATGCTGTAGTGGTCATTTCTGTTAGATCTGATTGATTGGTTGAGAGAGAGAGAGAGAGAGAGAGAGAGAGAGAGAGAGAGAGAGAGAGAGAGAGAGAGAGGGGGGGGGGGGGAGTCCATAAACACATATAGCCTCAACTGGATAACATCAAACCTCTGTTGAAAAATAATCTCCAATATTAAACCTTTCCATTCAAAACGAAGAATGAATCTGAATGACATTTCATTTGTCTGGGTAAACATCATAACTGAGGGTGCTCCATTGATAGTGACCAGGCCAAATATCTCATGAAATATGCGTCAAATGAAAAAACTAAAAAGAACGTAATTCATCTAGCTTGAAGGGGGAAACCAGATGGCGCTATGGTTGGCCGGGTAGATGGCGCTGGCGTAGGTCAAACGGATATTAACTGCGTTTTTTTTAAATAGGAACCCCCATTTTTTATTACATATTCGTATAGTACATTAAGAAGTATGAATGTTTTAGTTAGACCACTTTTTTCGCTTTGTGAGAGATGGCGCTGTAATAGTCAGAAATGTATAAGTACGTGGTACCACATAACATTTCGTCAGTGTGGACGGTATTTGCTTCGTGATATATTACCTATGTTAAAATGGACCGTTTACCAATTGCGGAAAAGGTCAATATCGTGTTGATGTACGGCTATTGTGATCAAAATGCCCAATAGGCATGTGCTATGTATGCTGCTCGGTATCCTGGATGACATCATCCAATTGTCCCGACCATTCACCGGATATTTACGTTATTTAACGAAACAGGAAGTGTTCAGCCACATGTGAAACGCCATCCACAACCTGCAACAAATGATGATGCCCAAGTAGGTGTTTTAGCTGCTGTTGCAGCTAATCTGCACATCAGTAGCAGACAAATTGCGTGAGAATCGGGAATCTAAAAAATGTTGGTGTTGAGAATGCTACATCAACATCAGTTGCACCCATACCATATTTCTATGCACTAGGAATTGCATGCCAATGACACTGAACATGGTGTACAGTTCTGCCACTGGGCACAAGAGAATTTACGGGATGATGACTGATTTTTTGCACGCGTTCTATTTAGCGACAAAGCGTCATTCACCAACAGAGGTAATGTAAACCAGCATAATATGCACTATTGGGCAACAGAAAATCCACGATGGCTGCGACAATTGGAACATCAGCGACATGGGTGGATTAATGTATGGTGTGGCATTATGGGAGGAAGCATAATTGGCCCCCATTTTATCAATGGCAATCTAAATGGTGCAATGTTTGCTGATTTCCTACATAATGTTCTACCGATGTTACTATAAGATGTTTCACTGAATGACAGAATGGCGATGTACTTCCAACATGGTGGATGTCCGGCAAGTAGCTCACGTGCAGTTGAAGTGGTGTTGAATAGCATATTTCATGACAGGTGGATTGGTCGTCAAAGCACCATACCATGGCCCACACATTCACCGAATCTGACGTCCCGAATTTCTTTCTGTGGGGAAAGTTGAAGGATATTTGCTATTGTGATCCACCAACAACACCTGACAACATGCGTCAGCACATTGTCAATGCATGTGTGAACATTACAGAAGGCGAACTACTTGCTGTTTAGAGGAATGTCGTTACACATATTGCCAAATGCATTGAGGTTGACAGACATTATTTTGAGCATTTATTGCATTAGTGTGGTATTTGCAGGCAATCACACTGTAACAGCATGCATTCTCAGAAATGATAAGTTCGCAAAGGTACTTGTATGACATTGGAACAACCGAAATAAAATGTTCAAACAGACCTATGTTCTGTATTTTAATTTAAAAAAAAACTATCTGTTACCAACTGTTCATCTAAAATTGTGAGCCATATGTTTGTGACTACTACAGTACCATTTCTCACAAAGTGAAAAAAGTGGTCCAACTAAAACATTCATATTTCTTTATGTACTACATGAATATGTAATAAACAATGGGGGTTCCTATTTAAAAAAAACGCAGTTGATATCTGTGTGACCTAAGGTAGTGCCATTTAGCGAGCCAACCCTAGCGCCATCTGGTTTCCCCCCTTCAAGCTAGACATGTTTCGTTCTTTGTAGTTTTTTCGTTTGATGCTTATTTCGTGAGATATTTGGCCTGTCCACGATCAAAGGACCACCCTGTATATAACCTTATTGATCACTACAGGATAGGGGAAGGGATTGTACTTTGAGCACCTTCGAATGTCATAGCAGATCCCATAATTGAGTTTTTGATGTGTTTATTTAACCCTTTCATTACTTATTTCTTATCAGATGAATTACATAATTTTTAAGAATGTTGTATTTGGTCATGTAATAGGAGCCATAGCTTAAAATTAGTGGGTAAGTCATTTATTATGAATAGAAAAAAGAATTTATTGAACATAAACACAGGGCTAATATATTGAACATTCAAATAAACATATGTGAAAGTAACTTTCCTGTTGTAAATAATTAGGCCACAAATTTCATGTTAATAAACATTTAAAAGCAACAAATTACATTTATTGTTTTCACCCTACATAGCATTTTTGTGTCATTAATCTTTAAGACCATATTTATAACGTCTTCTACAAACTGTCATCCATTTCTGATTTACTAATTGATGTTGTAGCCATGGAAATGAAGAGCACAACCATACAGGTTATATGAGAATGGGCATGTGGTGTGGATGGAAAAATAAAATATAATCTCTCTTATCAATTCATTGATAATCAAAGTTCTGAACTGTTCACAAGTTCTATACCATCTCAGATTACCCAGGTGCTACTGCATGAAAAGACTTACCTACATATTACACAGCAAAAACCCTTCAATAGGCGTCTGTAAATTGTCTATGGGACACCAGCTCAGATTCAGAAAGCTGGTATATTTTCTTCTTTCCATTATCAATGGGGCCTGCCAAAATCCGGCAGTCATATCTGTAGTTGTTAATAATTTTACATTTTTGAAACCTGTGATTACTCTATCTGTATTTTTGTGGTGGTTTGTTTCTCTTACAATTAATTTATTTAGCCTCCTAGTGTCTAGAACTAAATGCACAGATTTGGCCTTCTTCTTGAAAGTACTATGCGGTTGCAATACTCACTTCTGCATTGTTTAACAATTCCCCATTCCAACCAATGCTGTAGCTCTATCCTAACTGACTCTCTGTCTGATAATGATGTTGGATATGGCATGACTTTAATGGGTTCATGTAGTTTCACCCTGGCTGTTCTGAAAATATATCTCTGTTTCTAATTAATAACTGATATAATTCTCCTTTCTCAATTTCAGAAATCCCTTTACTATTTTTACTTTATTCCTTATCTCCTCCTCAACTTCTATTTCATCCATTAAGCACTGTGCCACATGAAAAGTAGCCACTAAATCATCATTGAGTCCACTTTTAAATTTTACTCTTTTCCTCTCCCCAACAGTATTAAGTTCCAATACCTGATCCTTACAGCCTACATATGCATCATATTTCCCCAAAAAATCAATCCTGAACATCAGATTTACACTCAAATTTGGAACCAGCAGAAATGCATGACTAAATAATTATCCACCAATAACTACATCTAATACCATGTCCTTTCTTATTGGATTACTGTAATTCCGCATTGCATTTTTAGTTCTCACCCCTGCGACTGAAAATTCAACAGTGTTATGGTTCTTAATGTGCTCATAAAAACTCTCTGCCAAGCGGCATGTAAACTTTCAGTGACCACCAGAGCAATTTCACAAACCCCTTCCACTTCAGTATTTATTATTGGGTGCACTCCTTCAATGACCTTATACTTCAATTATGTGGCAGCTAATAGGTCCTCCTCTATCTCATGTATACTGTCTTTAGCCACAGTACACATGTGACCTTCACTAAAAGATTACATATCATCATCTCCTGAAAATATTACTTCAAAAGGCTCTCTAAATTTTAAACTTTCTACACTCAACCACCCTAACTTCCTGGCAGCCCTATATTTCTCTTCCTCCTATGTCTCTGGTATTAACTGCTGGTGAAACTCTGAAAAGTTAGTCCAGACACCAGCATCATAATCATGTTCATCCCTCCCCATCCATTCAGTAATTAAATCACTCTCATTTCTAACAATTTGCGGGTCATCTCTATGAATAAGAAAGGTTTTAATTTCATCTTCCTCTGACTATTATCACTAATTAAACCATTACATTCTGGATCATCATTACATACACTGCCCTTTTCTATCATGAACACATATTTTCCCCACTAACTCAAAATCTTTATCCCATTTAACATTTCTTTAGTTAAAATTTTATGCTCATGATTCCTTTATTTAATTCCTTAATTGGCTTGGCACAAACATGCTTGCTTAGCTACCAATTCTCAGGTGTCCACTTCTGAAACCACTTGACCCTGGCTGCCCAATCATTTATATTAAAATCACTTTCCCTGTTATTCACCCTAGCTTCCTTGAGTAAATTTGCCTGCTCCACTTTTTCATTCCCGCCATTTTCAACAGAAATTATGTCACAGGATTCCTTGAAACTATTTACAGCATCCATCATAACATTATTCTCTACAGCTATATTCTGCACATCATAACCACTATCAATAAAACAAACAATGGAAAATCCAGGATGGAATGTAACAATACCAGAGAAGGAAAGTTGCTACTCACTATATAGCGGAGATGCTGAGTCGTGGTAAGCACATACACACATGCACACACACACACACTCATGTAAATGCAACTGGCACACATGTCTGCAGTCTCAGAGAGCTGAAACCACACTGGTTTCAGCTCTTTGAGACTGCAGACTGGGCACAGTATGTAACCATATTTGAGTATATGATGATCAGTGTGAAAAGTATGCTACAAAGTTCACACCACATGAAATGATATGGAACAAGAAGGCAGCCAACCTGATGGCCGAGATAGTAAGTTTCCCATTAGATACACCTGTCTCTGAACAGGAGAGACAGAAATTAACTGTGGAGTAAATGGGAAGAGGGGTATTACAGAGGAAACATAGGCATGACTAAAGGTATTCGCCAATGAAGTACAAGGTTGGTGACCTTGTGCTAGTTAAAACAAACAAATGGTCAAAGGAAATGGATGATGAGACCAAAAAGCTTTTGAAGTATACCATGACCCATTTCTTGTAGCAATCTGTCCTCAGTGAAGTACCTACACACTGGAGTACCCAAAGGCACAGAGATCACTGGAACTCAGGAATGTGACTGACCTCTGGCTGTACAAACAGCAAGTGAAACGAGTTGTAGATCATTTTGATGATATTAAATATGTATGATTGTTAAATTGTACACATTTACATTAATATTTTGGGGATTACTTCTTTATTCCTCTCTCTCTCTCTCTCTCTCTCTCTCTCTCTCTCTCTCTCTCTCTCTCTCTCTCTCTCTATCTATCTATCTATCTATCTATCTATCTCCATCGCTCTCTTTTTCACTTAAGTGTGTTTAAGTGTGCTTAGCTTAAGAATTTTGGTAGAGTAATTTTTGATATGCAAACTTAATTTGTTTGTTTGTATATTTAATGGGTAATATATACTGCCTAACGAAGGTTTAAGAATTATGGAGGGGATAGGTATGTTGGCGGATGAGAACTTTGGAGTAACAGAAGTGAGGTACTGTTGGTCTACAAACTACATCAATTGAGGTTACTGTGTAGCAGATAAGTGTGGTTGGATATGGAAGAAGTTTGAGGAACTTTGTGGATGAAATTTTACTTACTGTTATTTTGGATTGTGACGAATCCAGATTCATTCTCGTATGGATGGTTATTTTGGTCACACACCAAGTTTCTCTTTGGTGCTCGGTGGTGAAGTCGACAGTTCAGATGGGACTGACTGCTCAGTGGATGGGAACAAAATAGTGTACAATAAGTTATATGAACTGATTAAAATATTTTTTGTGGTATATAGTTTTCTATCTATATGTTTGTGGGTTACTTTATTCAGTGTGGTTAGAATGAGATTCTGTACTGTGTTGTGTAATAGGATATTTATCAATTTTTACTTACTGTATATTCAATTGCACAAAATTTAGGTCAAACAGTAATCAACAACAGTTAACTTAATGTTTGCAAAAGGAGTAGCCAAGATTGTAGCTGACATTTACCATGAAACCAATCATGTGTCTAGATATCCCGAAGACTATCCTTGTCACAATTTCATTTCACTTTGATTGAAGAAAAAATACACATAGCAAAAGGCTATTTACAATTTGTACAGTAAGCAGATGGCAGTTATTAGAGTCAGGGACATGAAAGGGAAGCAGTGGTGAGGAAGGGAGTGAGACAGAGTTGTAGCCTCTCCCCGATGTTATTCAATCTGTATATTGAGCAAGCAGTGAAGGAAACAAAAGAAATATAATAATGGGTCACATCACCAATCATTTTAATACTAGAACAAACACCAAAACCTTTAAACCATATAGCAAACAGAAACCATCTCATTAGTTTTCGATGGTTCATGGTACATATAATAAAAGACATGTTTGAAGAGAGATAACATTTGCCCTAATCTTTATTCGACACAGCAAATACATTCCACATTCGATAAGCAATAACATCACGGCTATTAGTAATCTCCAATCCAGCAAGGGCTTTAACTGTTCCACCATTACATCGAAGTACAGCAACTGTTAACCATCCATTTACTGGTTGAGGATTGGCTTCCTTGGATGTGATAGAGAAGTTCACCACACAAACACAAAAGACGAACAGTCCTTGTAAAATCACTTGAGCACCAATGTTAGTTTGACTGTCAATTTGTAAATTGTCAATAGCTTTGAAAACAGCGGTGCGCCGCCGCTTGTATCTGCGAATGCAGGGCATCTTCCTCAGCTGCAGTGATCGGTATGACAGCACTCCAACGGTCCGTTAAATACTCGTCATCAACACTGTCACCTGAGTGCTCACAGCCAGAGTCGCCGAAAATTTCTAAGTCTAGTAATTGAGCAGCAGGCGCGCAGAAGGTTGTTCTAGTCTGCACTCCGAGAAAGCGCCTCTTATAGCCAGGCGAGGTAAGATAAGAGACACGTGCTCTCAAGGTCCTTGGGCAATGATCCAAGCTGCTGACAATGCATGCTTGCTCAATGTATAATATAATTTAATCAACTTTATTTAATTTTTTCTTCAATCAAAGTGAAATGAAATTGTGACAAGGATGGTGTTCGGAATATCTAGACACATGATTGGTTTCATGGTAAATGTCAGCTACAATCTTGGCTACTCCTTTTGCAAACATTAAGTTAACTGTTGTTAATTACTATTTGACCTAAAATGTATGCAATTGAATATACGGTAAGTAAAAAGTGATAAATATCCTATTACACAACACAGTACAGAATCTCATTCTAACCACACTGAATAAAGTAACCCACAAACATATAGATAGAAAACTATATACCACAAAAATATTTTAATCAGTTCATATAACTTATTGTACACTATTTTGTTCCCATCCACTGAGCAGTCAGTCTCATCTGAACTGTCGACTTCACCACCGAGCACCAAAGAGAAACTTGGTGTGTGACCAAAATAACCATCCATACGAGAATGCATCTGCATTTGTCACAATCCAAAATAACAGTAAGTAAAATTTCATCCACAAAGTTCCTCAAGCTTCTTCCATATCCCACCATACTTAACTGCTACACAGAGTAGGTATTAAAATCCATGGAGAAGTTGCAATGATTTGTGATTTTCTGTACTTGAATAGAACAAGTTGTTGCTACTGAAACGAAAAATCTGTACCTAGCATGCATTCCTTGCACACATAATCATCTGTTTGTGTGTGCTATTTTTCATCCTGAAATGTAGTTCAGTTGCGTAAAGGCAGGTCTGGCTGGCAAAGGGGGTGGATTTTTAATCTGACTGATCCCCTTGGTACACAGACACTTTTGCTGCTAGGAAACTGATTGGGTGATTTTTGTTTCTTGATATTGTCATGGCAACTGGCTGGCAGGAGAGTTTGGAAAACTGCATCAAAGATATCAGGTGTATCACAGTTGCGATGAGGCTTGTATGAATATAATGAACAGTGTCATGTAGTGTTTATGTGTGACATTAAATTGCTAGTGGAACTTGTCCACAGACATGAACTTTATTCATTTATTGTTTGACAGAGAGTGTAATGTTATTCATATCTGTTTTGAGTGATCATGTTTAGATTAAGTTAGAAAGTGCTGGCACAATAAGTTTGTTTTGACAGTGGTTTCAGTTGCCTGGGACTGCAATTGAGTGTGTGTGTGTGTGTGTGTGTGTGTGTGTGTGTTTCTGTTCTCTGTCATTGACAAAGGCCTTAATGGCTGAAAGCTTTATTTGTGACAGTCTTTTTGTGGTGCCTATCTGCAACTCATCATCTGCATTAGTAAATTTTTATATTCCATTATGGATTTTCCATTGTTTGATTTATGTTCATTTATAGACTCATTTAGTTAATTTCTTTTGGCTTTTGTGTGAGAGATTTTGGGGAAAATTATTTCTAATAATCCAGTACTATGTTTGGTGCTGCTTGCAACACCATTTACTTTTTGTATAGTGTAGCAAATGGAGGTATTGTAACAATACAGCCTATTATAAAGGGAAGAACCATGAACCCAAGATCACGGATTCACAAGCAGTGACTAAGATCTGACCATCTTCATGCTGAAAGCTGAAATCAGCTTGACAGGAGCAAATGGAAGGCCAGTTTCACACTATGCTCCACAGATGGGGTTGTCTCTGGACTTCCACTGGCTGCTAATGTAACTGCATGACAGGGGAAACCTGACTGTTGAGCAGAACAATGACTGCTCATTTCTCATGGCTGATTTTTGAGTCCAGTGCAAAAGTAAATCTTACCCCAAAATTAATAAATATGGAACAATATGTGTTGCCAAAGTGTCAGTAAGCTCATTTGAAGCAGAAAAGATGGACAGCTGCGTGTTTGAAGATGTGCCTTCGATATCCACATTGTACTGTTGTATTACTGTATTATTGTAATTTAAGTGTTATAAATAATTCCTGAATTGTAAAGCTGAATATCTTGGCAATGCATTATACAGTTGCAACAAATAAGGTGAATATGGATTCATCTCTTAGAACTGTTTCGGACTGTGATACCAGATTTACTGAAATTATACACATGTTTAGTTAGGAAGCTGAAAAGTGGATTTCATGAAATTATGAACAGCTTTTCTTACTAAACAAGCAGTGAAACATTAAAAGCAGTAGCAGTACTGTAAACTTTTAGATATATAAGAAATTATTTACACCTATAAATCTGAAAACATGAGAAAATCATAGGAATTATTGTTTATAAATAAACTGCAGCAAATAAAAGAAATTTAATAACAGTATACCCTTTCTCAGAAAATTTCCATGTATCTTGATGTATTATATGTGTATAAAAGGTTAAAAATCAAGACTTTCATTAATTTTTGTTTTCCGTAGTCTAACTGACTTCAGTGATGCTTTACGATTGTTTCTTGGGTGAAAAGTGGGATTCTGGAGAGGAGTCTATGTTTGGGCATCATTGCAGGTGGTAGGTTGAGTAAGGCTGTGTTTCAAGAAAGTTTTATCTGATGAATGGTGAAATAGCCACTAGTTTGTGTGTGTGAATTATTCAAAGTTCCTACTTTCAGACACAGAATTTTTTCAGCATCTGATGAACTTGTTATTTTTTGGATTGCACATGATACAAGCGACACTTACAATGTCTCAGTGGGTAGGCATCGTGGAATTGATAGATTGAGATACTGTGTAACTTTAACAGTTTTCTAAAGATAACTCACACCATCAATTGTGGGTTATTCAACTGCCTCCAAGATCTTAAGAAACTCAGTTAGGCTCTGAAACTATTTTATTGTGAACTGTGACTTTCGATTTTTCTATATTCACATTGGAAATAAACTCAAATTTGTTAAACTTTAAAAAATATGTGAGTGAATATGTGACTTTTGCATAGCAAATGCTGCTTGCATTTATATTAAATACTTTTGTGAAACATTGGGTGCATTGGAACAAATGTGAGTTTGTGCCCTATAGATAAAAATGTAGCCAAACTTGTAAGTCCTGCCACATTTAGAGGGACCCATTGAAGTGCTTGGGCTGCATAATGTGTGGGTAAATCTTTCCATGCAGTAGCACATGGTGGCTCCAAGCTGATAAAGAATTTTTGAACAGTTTATAACTTTGGTTTCGGAGAGTTTTTTTGAGAGATTGTATTTTATTTTGCCATCCACACCACATGCACCTTCCCTTGACAATCTCTATGGTCACATATAGGAGCTCATCTGGGATACATGAGTGAACAGGATTGCATTGTGTGAAACAGTGCCTCCACAGCAGATATTTCATTGAACATCACTACACGCCAGCATGCCAAGACCACTGCTGCACTACAGAAGTATTGACTGTTGCAGCTGCATTTGCCACCAGCACTACACAGTTTGCTGTACAATGCATCAAGTGCCAAGGCTGCCTGCTTCACCCAGAGATCCCCGCCATTGCTCACTCAGCCATCAGAAACATGCTCCACATTCCACTGCAACAGCAGCATAGCAATGCAGCATTCACCAGCAGCAGTGGCAGAGTCACACTTACAAGTTAAGTGTTGCAGCAGGTGAAATTTCCTTTGTAATTTCACCTTTTGTGCCAGACAGAGCAATGAAGCATAAAATCTGGGAAATCAAAAAATCACCTAGTGATCATGAATTCACAGCTAATGGGAGTGAACCTCAGAGCCTACAGAGAGAGAACAGTGTAGAAAATACAACCAAGATGGACGAGCTTAGGTCACTGATGATCGAGATGGAAAATCTGAGAACAGGCATTGGGAATATGGAAGGTTCCATGGAGAGTTTAAAAGATGAATTGAGTGATAAAATTGAGCGATCAACCAGTCAAGTGGAGGATTTATTGATAAAATCTGGAGAGGTGGAAAAGAAGGAGTTTACTAGAATTGATACACTTATGGCTGAGTTGAGGGTTGAGATTGTTTCAGGTAGGCAGTTGTGAAGCATCAAGGGATGAGGAGACAAGGCAAGTTCTTGCTTAGGTGAGTATAAAAATGGGGGCAAGCTGTGATGAAACAAAAACTTTATTGATGGGTGAATTGGCAAGCATAGCTGGCAATCTGAGAAAAGAAATGGAGAATGTAGTTGCTATTAATAACAATGAAATTAAAAAGGTAAATGATAGGATAAGTAATTTAGAATTATGTGTCACTTCTGGAAATGTGGAGTGGCTTATGATGCAGGCTCTCAGTGGTAAAACCTTTTCACAGGAGAGTAAGTACCATGCTGTAGATTTTCTTGCAGCATGCAGAGACTGTTTCATACAGGGATTAGTGATAACAGTAAAATTAAATATGTTAAAAGATTGTTTGAGCGATATGTTCAGACATGGGAAAATCCAAATGCTGAACAGTTCATCTCATATGAAGTGTTTGAACAGATGTTTTAAATAGATATTGGAGCCAAGTAAAGCTAAGTAGGCTACAGAATGAATTTCTAAATGGACCAGTGTATAAGGATGGTAAATATTCAGTGAGGGAACTTTCTCAGGAAGAATTAAGGAAGGTAGTGCATTTAGACAAATCACTGGGAGTGTTAACTGAAATCTCTACTTTAACGAGGACATTATCAGAGAACTTGCAGCAGGGACTTATGCATTGACTGACTGACTCTATCAGAAACCTTTTGGATCTAATTGAGAGGATGGATCAGGCAGTATGCTATAAGCTAGGCTCAGGGAGTAATGATACTGGAAATACCTGTAGGGAGCATGTGGAGAAAATTAACAATATGAGCAGGGGTAACAATCATGAAAATTCAAACAGAGCTAGAAATCAAAAAGAAAAGTGAAGGGAGAACAGAAATAGGGATACAAATCAAAATGAAAATTGGAGAGAAAACAGAGGAATGTATGGTGTTGAAAATAGGAACCAGAGAGTTCCAGAGACAATGACACTAGAATGAGCAAAGTCCAGTGCAGGAAGATAGAGATAGGAGAGGGGAGATGAATAATAGAGAGCAACAAGAACAGATTTTTTTAAACTGGGATATGTTCAGACTGGGGTCTGATTTGGGACAAGACACTATGACAGAAACAGAATCAGACAACAGGGAAATAATTATAAGAAAAATAATAAGGGTTTTCAAAATAAATGTGTAAGTAAGGCAGTGAGGGAGGAAAGGATATGTGGTATGGAGGACATGTTAGGCCATTATGAGCTATCTGGGGGTGGTTTAATTAGTATAATAAGAATGATAAGAGGAGAGATTGCAGAAAAATATTTTAACAGAAAATCCAGGAATCAAGGGATGGAAATTAATGTTGGGAGTGTATTTAATGTGAGGGATCACAATGTGGAACATAGTGGAATAAACAGTGTAGGCTTGGCAGCTATGTTAAGTAATGAAAACACATCAGCTGTGCAACTCGATAAAGTGAATGTTTGCTGTGAGGAAGAAAATGAGTACGTGAATGAAGACATGGAAAATAATGAATTAGGTGAAGTTGAGACTATTCCAGTGGGAGGTGGTGTTAATTACGTGCCTGTTTCTAGTGTTATTTTGGCTGGGAATCTGAAGGAATGTAGATGTTTTTGTAGTGGGAATGATAATAGTGAGAAGCAGGCTGGAGATCCTGCATTAAATATCTTTAGTGATAGTGGCAATACCAGAGAAGGAAAGTTGCTACTCACCATATAGCGGAGATGCTGAGTCACATTAGGCACAACGAAAAGATTCACACAGTTAAAGCTTTCGGCCATTAAGACCTTTGTCAACAGTAGACACACATACACACACGTACACACACACAGACACTCTGTCTAAAGCAGGTTCATCTACAATTTTTCTTCTTATGTTTCCCTCTTTCTGGTGTTGAGGTTAGTTTATCCGGTATTTATTTCAAATTGTTGAAGAACATTGCAAGGTTGTGCCCACTAAATCTTGTTGAATGAACTGGGCTCATTGTTCAGGCTCTCTCAGCTTAGTTGTTCTTGGCATTTTATGAAGTCTAGGTACCATTGTTTGCCAGCTTCTATATTTTCTGTCCAAAATGGAGCCATACTTATATTCTGCAGTGTACCATAGTGAAATGTCAAATTTTTGAACTCAATTTGAGACAATTTGGAGCTGGTTACAAGATAATTGTGCAATTCTTCTTCTTCTTCTTAAGGACTAAATAACTGTTTGACTGCATAATTTTTTTGAGAAACATAATTAAGGTTTTTTAAATATCTCTGTAGAGTGGCTCTTGAAACATCAAAATCTTTCACTGCTTTTCTCACTGACAGTCTAGCACCTGCAATAGCTGCAGTGTCTGTTAGAGCTTCCAAAGAAGTTGATTGTCTTGTTTTACCCTCCTTGCTCCTCAGCAAGTGTCAGAATTAACAGGATAATTAGTGAAACAAACTTTGTTATGTGCCTAATAATGCATTATACCTTGTGACATGATCATAGTACAATTCCAACAACTGGCTCAAGGTACAACTTTCTTAACATTTTCATAAAAGGTTTCATTAACACACAGTAGTAAAATTTCATGAAAATTTACGTCATCATTACCAAGATAAATGTCTACTAAAATTATTTAATGTTTAAATTTAATTTTATTTGTATGTACACTATATGATCAAAAGCATCTGGACACCCCCAAAAAGGTATGTTTTTCACATTAGGTGCATTGTGCTGCCACCTTTTGCCAGGTACTCCATATCAGTGACCTCAGTAGTCATTAGACATCATGAGAGAGCAGAATGGGACACTCCATGGAACTCACGGACTTCAAACGTGGTCAGGTGATTGGGTTTCACTTGTGTCATAAATCTGTATGCAAGATTCCCACTCTCCTAAACATCTCTATGTTCACTGTTTCCAATGAGATACTGAAGTGGAAACGTGAAGGGACACATACAGCACAAAAGCATACAGGCCGCCCTCATCTGTTGACTGACAGAGACCAGCCAACAGTTAAAGAGCACATGCCGCAGGAAGGCAAATGTCCGAGTTTTAATTGCCAGGAAGTTTCATATCAGCACACATTCCACTGCAGAGTAAAAATTTCATTCTGGAATCATCCCCCAGCCTGTGACTAAGCCATGTCTCCGCAGTACCCTTTCATTCAGGAGTGCTAATTCTGCAAGGTTCGTGAGGGAGCTTCTGTAAAGTTTTAGAAGATGAGATCCCAGCAGAAGTAAAGCTCTGAGGATGGGGCGTGAATCATGCTTGGGTAGCTCAGTTGGTAGAGAACTTGCCCATGAAAGGCAAAGGTCCTGAGTTCGAGTCTTGGTCTGGCACACAGTTTTAATCTTCCATGAAGTTTCAGTTAAAGAGAGTCATAATGTGTAATAGGCAGACATCTATCCAGAGCATCACATAGGAATTCCAAACAGCATCAGGATCCACTGCAAGTACTATGAGAGTTAGATGGGAAGTAAGAAAATTTGGATTTCATGGTCAAGTGCCTACCCATAAGCTACACATCACACCTGTAAATGCCAAATGATGCCTTGCTTGGTGTAAGGAGCATAAACATTGGATGATTGTACAGTGGAAAAACGTTGTGTGGAGTGACAAATCATGGTACATAATGTGGCAATGCGATGGCAAGTTGAGGGTATGGTGAATGCCTGGTGAAAATCATTTGCCAGTATGTGTAGTGCCAACAGTAAAATTCAGATTTGGTGGTTTTACGGTGTGGTCATGTTTTTCATGGAGGGGGCTTGCACCACTATTTATTTTCATTGTACTATCACAGCACATGCCTACATTGATGCACTCAGCACCTTCTTGCTTCCCACTGTTGAAGAGCAATTCAGGGATGGTGATTGCATCTTTCAACATGATCGAGCACCTGTTCATAATCCATGGTCCGTGGCAGAATGATTACATGACAATAACCTACCTGTAATAGACTGGCCTGCACAGAATCCTGCTGTGCGAGGTAGCCGTGTGGTCTAAGGCATCTTGTCATGGTCTGCGCGGCTCCTTCTGTCGGAGGTTTGAGTCCTTCCTCAGGCATGAGTGTGTGTGGTGTCCGTAGTATAAGTTAATTTAAGTTAGACTAAGTAGTGTATAAACTTAGGGACCAATGACCTAAGCAGCTTGGTCTCATAAGATCTTACCACAAATTTTTACATAGTCCTGACCTGAATCATATAGAACACCTTTGGGATGTTTCGGAACACAGACTTCGTGTCAGGCCTCACCAACCAACATTGATACTACTCTTCAGTGCAGCACTCCATGAAGAATGGGCTGCCAATCTCCAAGAAACCTTCCAGCACCTGATTGAATGTATGCCTACAAGAGTGGGATCCCTCATCAAGGCTAGGGGTGGGTCAACACCATATTGAATTCCAGCATTACCAATGAAGGGGGCCATGAATTTGTAAGTCATTTTCAGCCAGGTGTCTGGATACTTTTGATCACATAGTGTATGTAGCTGTAATAACACTGAATTAAGAGTAGAAAGATAGGTAACAAAAACAATAATGTGTAGAGGAAATTCAAATAGTTGTTTCTTGCTCTGGTGACAGCAGCTGTCTATACTCTTATAATGGTAAGCAACATTTCATGTGATGATTGATGTAGAGAGTAAAAACCAAAGGTACATGCTGGCTCAAGGTACAAGCCTCTCCCCTACTTGTTTTAACATACCAGTCCATCATTATAATATTTCTCTCTTAGAGGTGCTTTGGTCAAGCTGTAAAATTTTCTTGCAAACCATAATTGCAAGAAACAGTTTTTTAAAATATGCATTTTTTTGTAGATTCTGGCTGCTTTATGAGTCCATAATAATTTTACAGTTTTGTCTTAATAACTGTATATGTAGAAATAAATTCTGAGTACTTAAAAATCTTAAATTTTCCTATTACTTACATCACAACACTTTTATCTTTTAGACATTCACTATTTTTATTGTACAACTGAGACCCCTCATCATATCTTTAATATTTATCTACTCAATTGTATTTCTCAATCTGTACAGCTGAGGCAAGGTTCTTGCTGTGCAAGACTGGAGTAAGTTACAAAATAGTAAATGTTCTACTTTATAGCAATTATCTTTCACACCTCTTGCCTCAGACACATTTCCCCTACCACAACCACCTCACAGCTCTTCTGTCAGATATATTTCCCCACTTCACCAGCATTTCTTGCTTATTTCACCTACGCTTATTGTCAAAAGTGCAACCATATGGGATATTGAGCGAAATTGGTGACTGGACTGAGGACTTTTTGGTAGGGAGGACACAGCTTGTTATCTTAGACAGAGAGTCATCATCAGATGTAGAAATAACTTCAGATGTACCCCAGCAAAGTGTCTTGCAACTCTTGCTGTTCATGTTGTATATTAATGATACTACAGACAGTATTAATATAACCTCAGACTTTTTGCAGATGATGGTGTCATCTATAAAGAAGTACTGTATGAAAGGAGCTATATAAATATTCAGTCAAATCTTGATAAGATTTTCAAGTGGTGCAAAGACTTACAACTTGCTTTATGCATTCAGAAGTATAAAATTGTGCACTTCTCATGATGAAAAGCATGGTATCCTATGACTATAATATCAATGAGTCACTGTTGGAACTGGCCACCTCATACAAATACCTAGGTGTAAAACTTTGTAGGAATATGAAATGGAATGATCACAAAGGCTCACTCATGGGTGAAGCTGTAATGTACTTGAGAGGCTGCATACACTAATAAACAACTGTCATGCCTACAAAACTGCAACAATAGGAACCATAACTACTATCCCACTGAAGGGCAAGTGAAGAACCTAAGATGGCTTGTCTACTGAGAGGAGCAGCTGTCCACTGTGGCATTTATGCCATTATGTGCACATTATACTTTTATCAAGTCACCAATGAATCTCAGTCAGTGAATCACGAAACAAAACCACATTAATACTTTTGAAACTCTTGATTTAATGACAATAGTTGACATTTTAGCACTGGGTCAACAGAAGACTCATCAATGCAATATTATTCCAAGTACAAATAGAATTGGCCATGTGTCCACTAGTGCATGGAAAGCAGTTTGCAAGCAAATTATGTATATCCAAACCCAGAAGAGATGTTACATAGTGCTCAAAACGTGCAGAGCTACAGGTATTTCAGAATCACCGAAATTTATGCATCATTCCTTGTATCAAAACAGACGTCTAAAATGCCATATTCAACTCACATACCTGAGCAACAATTTGCCATCCAAACGACCTTACCCAATTGGCATCCTCTGGCAAAAAACCCATAAACGCTTTGACACACTCCAGCTCAGTGAGTCACCTGACCACTGCCCCAGTCAAAAACCCATCTGCAGCCAACCACATCTGGTCACAAACAGTCATTCATGTTTAACATTGAAATCATATCCATTAAAATTTATTTATCACAAAATTAAAATATTTCTTCATTCATAATTATTATAAAATTCATTGTTGTGCCTTCACTGAAGGTACCTATACCAGAGATTTTACCAATTTGCTTTTTTTACCTGTAGCTCCTATTATCTTTACACCTACAAAGAGCATTTCTACAAAGTTCTTACTATACTTAATCTTATCTCTGAGTTGTTCAAATGTGCCACAAATCAGGCTACCTGTATCAATCAAATAATTGCCTACCTACTGACCAATCTTAATCTTAAGGTAAGGACATTCAAAATCTGAATCATCATCTCTGGTATTAGATACTTCATGTAATAGATCGCTTTCAGTTTCATCAAACACTACATCCACACTGTCTTTACAGGATTTTATCAACTTTACCCTGCCCCCATGAACCATAGAACTTGCCGTTGGTGGGGAGGCTTGCGTGCCTCAGCGATACAGATAGCCGTACCGTAGGCGAAACCACAACGGAGGGGTATCTGTTGAGAGGCCAGACAAACGTGTGGTTCCTGAAGAGGGGCAGCAGGCTTTTCAGTAGTTGCAGGGGCAACAGTCTGGATGATTGACTGTTCTGGCCTTGTAACACTAACCAAAACAGCCTTGCTGTACTGGCACTGCGAACGGCTGAAAGCAAGGGGAAACTACGGCCGTAATTTTTCCCGAGGGCATGCAGCTTTACTGTATGGTTAAATGATGAAGGCGTCCTCTTGGGTAAAACATTCTGGAGGTAAAATAGTCCCCCGTTCAGATCTCTGGGTGGGGACAACTCAAGAGGGTGTCGTTATCAGGAGAAAGAAAACTGGCATTCTACGGATCAGAGCATGGAATGTCAGATCCCTTAATCAGGCAGGCAGGTTAGAAAATTTAAAAAGGGAAATGGATATGTTAAAGTTAGATATAGTGGGAATTAGTGAAGCTCAGTGGCGGGAGGAACAAGACTTCTGGTCAAGTGACTGCAGGGTTATAAACACAAAATCAAATAGGGGTAATGCAGGAGTAGGTTTAATAATGAATAGGAAAATAGGAATGCGGGTAAGCTACTACAAACAGCATAGTGAACGCATTATTGTGGCCAAGATAGATACGAATCCCACGCCAACCACAGTAGTACAAGTTTATATGCCTACTAGCTCTACAGATGACAAAGAAATTGAAGAAATGTATGATGAAATGAAAGAAATTATTCACATAGTGAAGGGAGCCCCCCCATGAACCATGGACCTTGCCGTTGGTGGGGAGGCTTGCATGCCTCAGCGATACAGATGGCCGTACCGTAGGTGCAACCACAACGGAGGGGTATCTGTTGAGAGGCCAGACAAACGTGTGGTTCCTGAAGAGGGGCAGCAGCCTTTTCAGTAGTTGCAGGGGCAACAGTCTGGATGATTGACTGATCTGGCCTTGCAACATTAACCAAAACGGCGTTGCTGTGCTGGTACTGCGAACGGCTGAAAGCAAGGGGAAACTACAGCCGTAATTTTTCCCGAGGGCATGCAGCTTTACTGTATGATTAAATAATGATGGCATCCTCTTGGGTAAAATATTCCGGAGGTAAAATAGTCCCCCATTAGGATCTCCGGGCGGGGACTACTCAGGAGGATGTCGTTATCAGGAGAAAGAAAACAGGCGTTCTACGGATCGGAGCATGGAATGTCAGATCCCTTAATCGGGCAGGTAGGTTAGAAAATTTAAAAAGGGAAATGGATAGGTTAAAGTTAGATATAGTGAGAATTAGTGAAGTTCGGTGGCAGGAGGAACAAGACTTTTGGTCAGGTGATTACAGGGTTATAAACACAAAATCAAATAGGGGTAATGCAGGAGTAGGTTTAATAATGAATAGGAAAATAGGAATTCGGGTAAGCTACTACAAACAGCATAGTGAACGCATTATTGTGGCCAAGATAGATACGAAGCCCACACCTACTACAGTAGTACAAGTTTATATGCCAACTAGCTCTGCAGATGACGAAGAAATTGAAGAAATGTACAATGAAATAAAAGAAATTATTCAGATAGTGAAGGGAGACGAAAATTTAATAGTAATGGGTGACTGGAATTCGAGTGTAGGAAAAGGGAGAGAAGGAAACATAGTAGGTGAATATGGATTGGGGCTAAGAAATGAAAGAGGAAGCCGCCTAGTAGAATTTTGTACAGAGCACAACTTAGTCATAGGTAACACTTGGTTTAAGAATCATGAAAGAAGGTTGTATACGTGGAAGAACCCTGGAGATACTAAAAGGTATCAGATAGATTATATAATGGTAAGACAGAGATTTAGGAACCAGGTTTTAAGTTGTAAGACATTTCCAGGGGCAGATGTGGACTCTGACCACAATCTATTGGTTATGACCTGTAGATTAAAACTGAAGAAACTGCAAAAATGTGGGAAATTAAGGAGATGGGACCTGGATAAACTGAAAGAACCAGAGGTTGTACAGAGTTTCAGGGAGAGCATAAGGGAACAATTGACAGGAATAGGGGAAAGAAATACAGTAGAAGAAGAATGGGTAGCTCTGAGGGATGTAGTAGTGAAGGCAGCAGAGGATAAAGTAGGTAAAAAGACGAGGGCTCCTAGAAATCCTTGGGTAACAGAAGAAATATTGAATTTAATTGATGAAAGGAGAAAATATAAAAATGCAGTAAATGAAGCAGGCAAAAAGGAATACAAACGTCTCAAAAATGAGATTGACAGGAAGTGCAAAATGGCTAAACAGGGATGGCTAGAGGACAAATGTAAGGATGTAGAGGCTTATCTCACTAGGGGTAAGATAGATACTGCCTACAGGAAAATTAAAGAGACCTTTGGAGAGAAGAGAACCACGTGTATGAATATCAAGAGCTCAGATGACAACCCAGTTCTAAGCAAAGAAGGGAAGGCAGAAAGGTGGAAGGAGTATATAGAAGGTTTATACAAGGGTGATGTACTTGAGGATAATATTATGGAAATGGAAGAGAATGTAGATGAAGATGAAATGGGTGATACGATACTGCGTGAAGAGTTTGACAGAGCACTGAAAGACCTGAGTCGAAACAAGGCCCCCGGAGTAGACAACATTCCATTAGAACTACTGACGGCCTTGGGAGAGCCAGTCATGACAAAACTCTACCAGCTGGTGAGCAAGATGTATGAGACAGGCGAAATACCCTCAGACTTCAAGAAGAATATAATAATTCCAATCCCAAAGAAAGCAGGTGCTGACAGATGTGAAAATTACCGAACTATCAGTTTAATAAGTCACAGCTGCAAAATACTAACGCGAATTCTTTACAGACGAATGGAAAAACTGGTAGATGCGGACCTCGGGGAGGATCAGTTGGGATTCCGTCGAAATGTTGGAACACGTGAGGCAATACTGACCTTACGACTTATCTTAGAAGAAAGATTAAGAAAAGGCAAACCTACGTTTCTAGCATTTGTAGACTTAGAGAAAGCTTTTGACAATGTTGACTGGAATACTCTTTTTCAAATTTTAAAGGTGGCAGGGGTAAAATACAGGGAGTGAAAGACTATTTACAATTTGTACAGAAACCAGATGGTAGTCATAAGAGTCGAGGGGCATGAAAGGGAAGCAGTGGTTGGGAAAGGAGTGAGACAGGGTTGTAGCCTCTCCCCAATGTTATTCAATCTGTATATTGAGCAAGCAGTAAAGGAAACAAAAGAAAAATTTGGAGTAGGTATTAAAATTCATGGAGACGAAGTAAAAACTTTGAGGTTCGCCGATGACATTGTAATTCTGTCAGAGACGGCAAAGGACTTGGAAGAGGAGTTGAACGGAATGGACAGTGTCTTGAAAGGAGGATATAAGATGAACATCAACAAAAGCAAAACGAGGATAATGGAATGTAGTCAAATTAAATTGGGTGATGCTGAGGGAATTAGATTAGGAATTGAGACACTTAAAGTAGTAAAGGAGTTTTGCTATTTAGGAAGTAAAATAACTGATGATGGTCGATGTAGAGAGGATATAAAATGTAGACTGGCAATGGCAAGGAAAGCGTTTCTGAAGAAGAGAAATTTGTTAACATCGAATATAGATTTATGTATCAGGAAGTCATTTCTGAAAATATTTGTTTGGAGTGTAGCCATGTATGGAAGTGAAACATGGACGATAACTAGTTTGGACGAGAAGAGAATAGAAGCTTTCGAAATGTGGTGCTACAGAAGAATACTGAAGATAAGGTGGATAGATCACGTAACTAATGAGGAGGTATTGAATAGGATTGGAGAGAAGAGAAGTTTGTGGCACAACTTGACTAGAAGAAGGGATCGGTTGGTAGGACATGTTTTGAGGCATCAAGGGATCACAAATTTAGCATTGGAGGGCAGTGTGGAGGGTAAAAATCGTAGAGGGAGACCGAGAGATGAGTACACTATGCAGATTCAGAAGGATGTAGGTTGCAGTAGGTACTGGGAGATGAAGAAGCTTGCACAGGATAGAGTAGCATGGAGAGCTGCATCAAACCAGTCTCAGGACTGAAGACCACAACAACAACAACAGTGAAGGGAGATGAAAATTGAATAGTCATGGGTGACTGGAATTCATCTGTAGGAAAAGGAACAGAAGGAAATGTAGTAGGTGAACATGGATTGGGGGTAAGAAACAAAAGAGGAAGCTGCCTGGTAGAATTTTGCACAGAGCACAACTTAATAATACTAACACTTGGTTTAAGAACCGTAAAAGACGATTGTATACATGGAAGGATCCTGGAGATAATGACAGGTTTCAGATTGATTATATAATGGTAAGACAGAGATTTAGGAACCAGGTTTTAAATTTTAAGACATTTCCAGGGGCAGATGTGGACTCTGACCACAATCTATTGTTTATGACCTGTAGATTAAAACTGAAGAAACTGCAAAAAAGTGGGAATTTAAGGAGATGGGACCTGGATAAACTGACTAAACCAGAGGTTGTACACAGTTTCAGGGAGAGCATAAGGGAACAATTGACAAGAATGGGGGAAAGAAACACAGTAGAAGAAGAATGGGTAGCTTTTAGGGATGAACTAGTGAAGGCAGCAGTGGGTCAAGTAGGTAAAAGACGAGGGCTAGTAGAAATCCTTGGGTAACAGGAAAAATATTGAATTTAATTGATGAAGGGAGAAAATATAAAAATGCAGTAAATGAAGCAGGCAAATAGGAATACTGATATCGACAGGAAGTGCAAAATGGCTAAGCAGGGATGGCTAGAGGACAAATGTAAGGATGTAGAGGCTTATCTCACTAGGGGTAAGATAGATACTGCCTACAGGAAAATTAAAGAGACCTTTGGAGAAAAGAGAACCACTTGTATGAATATCAAGAGCTCAGATGGAAACACAGTTCTAAGCAAAGAAGGCAAAGCAGAAATGTGAAAGGAGTATATAGAGGGTCTATACAAGGGCAATGTTCTTAAGGACAATATTATAGAAATGGAAGAGAATGTAGATGTAGATGAAATGGGAGATATGATACTGTGTGAAGAGTTTGGCAGAGCACTGAAAGACCTAAGTCAAAACAAGGCCCCAGGAGTAGACAACATTCCATTAGAACTACTGACAGCCTTGGGAGAGCCAGTCCTGACAAAATCTTACCATCTGGTGAGCAAGATATACGAGACTGGCAAAATACCCTCAGACTTCAAGAAGAATATAATAATTCCAATCCCAAAGAAAGCAGGTGTTGACAGATGTGAAAATTACCAAACTATTAGTTTAATAAGTCATGGCTGCAAAATACTAATGCGAATTCTTTACAGACAAACGGAAAAACTAGTAGAAGCCAACCTCAGCGGTAAATCAGTTTGGATTCCGTGGAAATATTGGAACACGTGAGGCAATACTGACCCTATGACTTATCTTAGAAGCTAGATTAAGGAAAGGCAGACCTATGTTTCTAGCATTTGTAGACTTAGAGAAAACTTTTGACAATGTTGACTGGAATACTCTCTTTGAAATTCTGAAGGTAGCAAGGGTAAAGTACAGGGAGCGAAAGGCTATTTACAATTTACACAGAAACCAGATGGCAGTTATAAGAGTCGAGGGACATGAAAGGGAAGCAGAGATTGGGAAGGGAGTGAGACAGGGTTGTAGCCTATCCCCAACGTTATTCAGTCTGTATATTGAGCAAGCAGTAAAGGAAACAAAAGAAAAATTTGGAATAGGAATTAAAATCCATGGGGAAGAAATAAAAACTATGAGGTTTATCGATGACATTGTAATTCTGTCAGAGCCAGTGAGGGACCTGGAAGAGCAGCTAAACGGAATGGACATTGTCTTGAAAGGAGTATATAAGATGAACATCAATTAAAACAAAACATGAATAATGGAATGTAGTCAAATTAAATCAGTTGATGCTGCAGGTATTAGATTAGGAAATGAGATGCTTAAAGTAGTAAATGAGTATTGCTATTTGGGGAGCAAAATAACTGATAATGGTCAAAGTAGAGAGGATATAAAATGTAGACTGGCAATGACAAGGAAAGCATTTCTGAAGAAGAGAAATTTGTTAACATCGAGTACAAATTTAAGTGTCAGAATGTCATTTCTGAAACTATTTGTATGTAGAGCAGCTAAACAGAATGGACAGTGTCTTGAAAGGAGTATATAAGATGAACATCAATTAAAACAAAATGTGAATAATGGAATGTAGTCAAATTAAATCAGTTGATGCTGCAGGAATTAGATTAGGAAATGAGATGCTTAAAGTAGTAAATGAGTATTGCTATTTGGGGAGCAAAATAACTGATAATGGTCAAAGTAGAGAGGATATAAAATGTAGACTGGCAATGGCAAGGAAAGCACTTCTGAAGAAGAGAAATTTGTTAACATTGAGTATAAATTTAAGTGTCAGAATGTCGTTTCTGAAAGTATTTGTACGTAGTGTAGCAATGTATGGAAGTGAAACATGGACGATAAATAGTTTAGACAAGAAGAGAATCTAAGCTTTCAAAATGTGGTGCTACAGAAGAATGCTGAAGATTATATGGGTAGATTACATAAATAATGAGGAGGTATTGAATAGAATTGGAGAGAAGCAAAATTTGTGCCACAACTTGACTAGAAGAAGGGATCGGTTGGTAGGGCATATTCTGAGGCATCCAGGGATCACCAATTTTGTATTGGAGGGTAAAAAATGGCAGAGGGAGACCAAGAGATGAATACACTAAACAGATTCAGAAGGATGTAGGTTGCAGTAGGTACTAGGAGATGAAGAACCATGCACAGGATAGAGTAGCATGGAGAGCTGCATCAAACAAGTCTCTGGACTGGAGACCACAACAACAACAACAACAACAACAACCAATAACACAACACATTAATATGCCTAATACACTGTGGGTAAACTGTTGGCATTCAAAAGAGCTTCCACTCATCTCTTAATGGCTAAATATGGGTCCTGCATGGTTTTCAAGAGAACCAGCAAAACAGTGGCACGTTCAGAAAATGATAACAGATGTGACAGTGATTATGCTTCTTCTCTCCAAAGTAGACCACAAAGGCACAATAAAGTTGAGATCTGGTGAGTGCTTTAACAAGGAGAGGTGCAACACTTCATCCTCATGCTCATAAAACCAGTGTTGCATGATGTGAGCTATATGGAACACAGTGTCATCATTGGTGAACAAACACTGAATCACGGGATGGATCTAGTAATCCAAAAGTTTCACATAATCCTTGATAGTAATGTGACTTTGCAGAGTAACTATGAGGTACATGGAATGTGATATGGCTGCCTAAATCATCACTGGACCCCTGCCATGTTTAACGTTTGGGCTGTAAACTTGGCCAGAAGTTGGAAACAGGTTAAACAAGATTAATCTGAGCAAATAACAAGCTTCCATTGCTCCATAATCCAGGTTTTATGGCCTCATCACCATGTTTTTCAGTTGGGGGCATTTGCATCACTGATGTTTGGTTTTGGAATTCCAGCTTGTCTGCAATCCTGTGCTTATGGGGCTCCCTTCATGTTGTTTTGGTTCTGATGGGGATTGTGGGTGTAATGTTCAGTTCTGTAGTGACTTTTGCAGTTGTTGTTTCCTTGTTTTTTGTCACAATCTTCTTAAACAACAATCAATCACAACTACTCAATATATACTTTTATCTACAATGTGACTTAGCAGATGGTGTTCTTCCAATTTTTTCTGTATGCCATATAATTCTTCAATACAATGCCTAAGGAAATGCCATGCACTTTGGCTGCTTTAGTTACAGAAACACCAACTGTACAAGCATGAACATTTCCCCACATTCAAATTCACTTAACTCCAACATAATGCACTCACAACTATACAGAACTGTATTGGGACTGTGTCTGTCACTTGCAACATATTGTGGACATTGCACATGTGCCTTTCATGGTCGAATATAACAATGTAATCTGCAAGCATGGCTAGCATCTACTTTTATGTTTGAGCCTGCATTTCTCACTGTGTTTCCATATTTTTATCCAACCTCTGTATTTCAGAATCTAATTTTCCTTGTAATCTTAATATAGCAGATTTTAATCCCCTCTATTATTATTATTATTATTATTATTATTATTATTAATTTATACTTTTTCTTGGCATGAGTCAAAAACGTGTTTTTCTGAAATAGTGGACTGATGAAGTATTTTAGCATTTCGAACATTTAATACAATTTAACTTTTAGTTCACTTGTTAACTATCTTCCAACAGTGTTTGTTTCAGTAACAGCTTTCTCAAATTTACCACTCTGTGTACTTAAACTGGGGTTAGTTTGTTGTACTACGTGTTCTGTCTATGCTGTTAAATCAACATTATTTTGTGCTGTATTTGCTTTCATATCAACATTTTTTTGTGCTATCTCAGTTTTGAAACCAATACTGAACATTCCCATTTCAGTATCTAGGTTAGAAATATCACATATATTCCTTCCATTTTTAACTAAATATGAGCATACATCAAAATAATAATACTTGAACAACACTTTCCCAATCCACAACAGTTACTAAAAGTTTCTTAGAAATATTCTACTTCACTTTACACACAATGACACAAAAAATAAAAAATTGTCTTGGTGTAAACACAATTCACAGAACATTGTTGGGCAGTGCAGAGCATTGTAATGCACAATGCACTGATGCACTGTGCTGCCCCAAATTGACAATGTTGTGAAGCTGTAGAGAAACTGCCATTTGTACTGCTAGCTACTGCAAAGTCAATGGTTGCCCAACAAAAATTGTAATTTTTCATAAAAGCTACCTGCCACCAATCTCCTGACTCTGTCTTGATGATCTCCTTTGTAACATGTAATGCCTCCAATTTCAACTGTTTTCATGGGCAATATATTTCTTTTTAATAGCTGGGTTTTAGTGTGTATATTGAAATACAGACTTATTGTCATCAATTAGTTTTTTAAAGTTGTATAGCAACCACAAGTTATGTGTAACTTCACTTCATTTATGTTTCACTTGACATACATGAGCATCTTGTGAAATTAAGCCAAGGACCATACACTCAATATATCTGGCTATGTAGAACAGTCTTCATATATGCTTTGGGTGCTGTGCAGTTTTAATTTCTGTCAGGTGGTGTTCCTTTTACAGGCAATGCCTGCTCTCAGGAAATTTTCATCAGCTGTAATCGGATCTAAATCCTGCACAGGGGCACAACAAATGTTTGTCTTTGTAGGATGTGATATAATGAATAAAGATTTCTTAATGTTACTTTGTTAACACTTAATCACTTAGCTATGGCCTTGTGTGCATCTATGACAGATTTTGTCTCCTCCTTGAGGAGTTATTGTCATAGGGAAATGCAATACTGCTACTGTATATACAACATCAAACTTGCAACAAATTATTCTTATGTGTGTAATCCCCCTCCCCACCCTTACCATTCGAGGACTTCATACTTCTCCAATGTAAGACAGTGATGTTAGGTGCTCCTATATTTGCTGTAAATTTTGATACATTACACATCCCTGAAGGTTCTTCTTCTTGATGGGACCTACTGAACACAATAAAATAAGTGAGTGAATGAATGCTGAATGAACTGAATACAAAAATAAGAAAGTAAGTAATATCATGCTGGAATTTAAAAATGTGGCTCTTAATGTAGGAGTAGGCAAAGCACGGACAAGTGACATCAACAGTCAAATGAGCATGATTACAGCAGGCTGTGAGGCAGTTATTGTTGTGAAGCGTAATTCTCTTAGAAAGGTTGCAGTGTTATGGAACACTGCAATTACAGTAAGCTATCATGCATCTAGACAGCATCCTAATCATTGTGTCACAGAAAAACCTACAAAGATATAAATATGTCAAAATAGGTACTGTAACAGAACTCACACTGGTCATTTAGGCAGTTCATATTATTTTCTATGTGATCCAACTGTATGGATACAGCATCCAAGTACATTTTAAATTGTTTTTATCTATAGCTTTTACATACATTAAATTTAGCATTTATTTTGAAGTATATACATTATGCCACAGTTTTAAATGAATAAAAAATATATATGCATACTTTCAGTTGTCTGTAACTGGTATTTTCCTAGTGCCACTAGTGCTAATCATTATGAAGTTTATTTAAATTATAAATATGTCGTCATAGCTCTTGATAGATTTTTAGACAAATTGTTCATTTCATTTGCACATTTAGTGGCCAATTATTTTTGTTTAATAAAGCTGTTGATATGTTTTTGTTTATAATTTCTCACATTTAGATCTGATGGTGGCTACAAAGCCAAAACCAGTAATCAATCTTTAAGTTAATATCATGTAATAAAGACGCTAAATCCTTTAAACTAATAATCCAATATGTAGGTCACTGGTCTCCTCAGGAGGAACACACAGCCTCATTTCACAATATAGGAAATAGCCCACAAGTAATTACCATAATTATAAGTTTAAGTAGGTTACTGTTGGTCATAATCTGTTGTCATTATACTTTACGGACATACCCAGCAGTGTTTTTTTTTTTTTTTCTGCCTGTAAATGTATGAATGGTCTTGTTCCACATCCCTGGAGACACTCTTTCATGATAAGTTTAGTAGAACATGATATATGAATGAATGAATGCTCAGCAAACGTTGTCAGAGTCTGTAGGGAGTGGGGAGTGGGCGTGGTAATTACAACGACAAATAATCATTCACACTTCTGTCACTTACTATAAATACTTTTATTCTCACAGTATATGCACAATGTGTGAGCACATACTACAAAGATATCTGGCAAAGATACAACTGTTCTTCCTGCAGTAATGCAGTGATGTTATAGAGGGGTAGAGCCGGTGGTTCTACGTAACCACAGATTCCCCCCCCCCCCCTCTCCCCCTCCCCCCTCCCTCACCCTCCTCAAGTGCAGAGCATGGTGACTGGTGTATATTATGATGTGTTGTTTGCTGGTGATGGCAAGGGCCGACTTATTGTAGTCCACCAGGTACCTGAGCAGCCATAAAGGGCGACTGTCCCATGATATGAGTGACAGTGCTGATGGGGCAGTGGAGGTGTCTGGTGAGGTGTTGGTAGCTGGTGGTGCATCGTCCGATGTTGGTGAGGCTTTTGGTCCACCAGCAGTGGTGTCTGGGTGTCAGTCATCGTTACGAAGTGCTCGCTCCAGAGATGGCACGAGCAGGTAGCCTTCTGAAGAAAGAGTGGATTTCAGATCTGTTGTGTTTATCATAGGCAGTAGGGGTATGGAGTGCTCTAATGACCACAAGACCATGCTGTAGCCTGACTGTCTATTGTCAAATTTGGTCATAACCACAATTAGTGAGTCCGGCAGTGTTACAAGAATGACTTCTGGGAGATAGTCTTGCAGGACTAGATCGAATGTAAATTGGCTTGAGGCACCATGAGCTGAAGCTGGTGGAGGGTAAACACTGGGTGTGTCTGCTAAAGTCCACACCAGTTTTAGGCAGTTCAGTAACACTATTGTTGTCTTTCCAGCTCGCAATATATAAAAAGTGTTTGACCCTCATTTCAGGAGCCACTGTATACAGGGAGGAGAGTTGGTTTGAAGGCATCAGTCCTGAGCATGACGTGTGTACATGATTGGAGGTCCTTGCACATAAAGATGGTTGGTTTGGCATGATGAGATGGCTGAAGGATGCAGACATAATGGATGTAGTCCCTGATATTTTTCACTAGGTCCAGCAGGCTGATGTACATGGGGTCAGTAGTTTGTGAAGCAAACTCTGATGAGAGGATGATCAGTTCCCCAAAGAGCAACTCTGCCCTGTGAGGCATCTAGATCTTCTTTGTAGACAGCTTGTTTGCCCAACAGCACCTAGGGGAGGGTCTCTGCCCACTCCTGGTCTCCAGTCTTGAGGTTCCATGGGGCAGAATCGTCAAAGAGAGGTACTGGCTGGCAGGTTTTTAATAGTGTCAGCCAGAGAGCAGTGGTCTATGGAGATACTAAGTGGCCGACCCTCAGTGTCATCTTGGAAGTACTGAACTGCCTCATATATCACCAAAAGCTCAAGGCTGAAGGTTGACAACATTGATATTGAGAACAATATCACTGTTTCTGTGTAGCCCACTTGTGGGAGCATCATCACCAGAAGTAAGAGGCACTAGACTGACCTGTGGTGCTGGAGGCCTGGCAGCATCTTGGGCAGACAGCTCTCGTTGTTGCTGGTGTGACAACAGCTGTTGCTGTGTGATGTGCAGTTGTGTCATGACCTTGGAACAGTGGTTTTGGAGGTGTTTGTTAGAGGCTTGTGAGTCGGCATTGGTGGGGCAGATGTCATCTTGGTTTTAAGCTCCTCAAACAATGACTGGCACTTTAGCGAGAGGTCCAGTACTGTTTCAGAGGTAGGAGGAGCAGGTGGTGGAGTCTTGTCCATCAGTAGGTGGTCACTGTTTACACCACTGATCAGCGTGTGACCATCCTGATGTAGTAGTAAGGCCTGATCCAGGCCCAGCAGAACATTATAAAGCCTCAAAAAATCTGCACCCAACAGTGGCTCTATGGTGTCAGCCACGAAAAATGTCGATGTGCGAGGGGTGCAGTTGTCCAGTTAAACTGTGATCGAGACAGTGTCTATCACAGGAATCACTGAATCATTTGTGATGCGTAATTGTATAGCAAGTGGTGTATGTTTTCCAAGTGCCAGCTGAGGTGGCAGCATGGGTGAATGTGGCAGGTGGTTGCTTAGATTCTGCTACAAACATTGCACCTGGGTCTGTTGTGGTACCTGATTGTTGGTGTTTTGCTGCAGTAGAGTCTTGTGAGGCTGCTGCAGGTGCAGCATGGAAGGGCTTGGCTGAGACTGGAGCAGCTCAGCAACTGTTTGCTGGTGAGGTGCTGTTCACAGGTGGTAAAAGTTTTGTGTTGATCCAGGGGTGTAACCTGTGCCAGAGCACTGATGGGGTATTGTGGCAAAGCAATGTCTCAGCAATGGCTAGGTGGAGTTTTTGCTCAGCCGAATGTGACAGGTGCTGTAATATGAACACTTTCACTGTCTTGTACCTGTCAGTGGTTGGTGCATGCAATAGGAGGGGGCTGATGAGATTGGTGTTGGTGTAGAGGTGGTTCAAAAGTATAAAAAACTTGTGATGGTTGTCTGTAATCCCAGCCAACTGCATCATGCACTCACAGAGTGTGGGCAATTGATCTGATTTGATTTTATGAGACAAGCAAAAACAACATTGGTCAAGTCTACTGCTGCCCGCACCGAAACAGAGTTTAAAGTGTGGTATCATTCCCTGTGTCTCTAGTAAAGCCAACCAATAAACTTGAACAGGGCAAGAAGATCTTTTACTAGTGTTTTGTTAGACACAATTTCTTCAGGTCTTTCAACCTTCAATGCTTCACATTCAAAAATCAAATGTGTTGCAGTTTCCTTGCCCAAACTGCACATCCTACATTTGGGGTCTTCTTCTATTACTCAATTGTATGTAGGTGTTTTTTGAAATTCTCATGGCCTGTCAATGTTCAACCATGAGTTTCATTTCTCTCCTGTCTGGGCCAGGATGGAGAGACGTCTCATAGAACATGGCTTTGGCATCAATACCTTCCCATGTTTTACCTTTTGAACTTTAGCCCAACATTCTACATGCTTTCTCCTTGTCCTGTCTCATAGTTTTATTTTGATTATCACCTTGGTGATTGTCAGGACAGGTTCCGATCCAGTAAATGGTGTCATTGCCCTTATACTGTTGAACTTATCAGCTTGCTCATTACCACTAATCCCTGAGTGACCAGAGGCCCGCAATAGGTTTACCCTACTGCTTTCCCCTAACTACACAAGGACATTGCGGCATTCTGCCACAATCTTTGCAAAGGCTGCCAGTGCTTTCAGGGCTCTGCTTGGCTGTCTGAATAAATGAAAATGCTATGACCTCTGTAGCACCTCCGCACATCCCCCCCTCTCCCCCACACACACACTGATAGCAGATATTTCTGCTGGAAACACAGTGGCCATCTTTCCTAGAGAGATTGCACACCCCAGCCTTAGCTGCATCCCTTGTACCCCAACCCCAACACCTTGGTCTGTTTCTGAACAGTCAGTGAACCGAACTATGTCCCCAGTACAGGGTCAAAGTTTGTTTTCCCAGTGCTCTCTGCTTCCAAATTGCTACACTGAAAGACTTGTTGAAGCAGCTGGGAGTTATTATATAGTTGATCTATGTATACCTCACTCAGTATTTTAGTATGAGATCCTGGATACCCATGTGAGTTTCAGTTTCTACCAGTCATTAACCTGTGTGCTCCAGCTGCTGCCTCCATCTTTACCCACAGGTGTAATGGGGCATATCCAGCATGGTTCCCATCCCAGCAGTGGGTGTGCTGCTGATTCCACTTGTCATGGCTCAGCAGGCCAATATCTGCACCTTAGCAAACTCCTTAGCAGCTACCTGCTGTTCTACCTTTCTCTACCACACTGTAGCCCTGTAAGTGATCATAGGTCTTACTGCTGTGGTGTATATCCAGCACATACTCTTGAGGCTTAAGTCCCAGTTTTTATCACAAGCTCTCCTGCTACTCATTAGAGTACCTTTCGCCTTGGCACAGGTGCTCCTTATGTGAGGGGTCCACAATAGTTTCTCATCCAGGGTTACCCCTAGATGTTTCAATATCCCCCACACTGGTAGAGTTTCATCGAGAAACTTGAGATTCCAACATGTGTGTTGGACCTGCTTCCTCGTAAATGGTACTACAACAGCCTTCTTAGGAATGACTCTTAATTCCTATTTCCTGCACCAGTTTTGCACAATGTTCAATGCACCTTCTACCATAGCTCTGATTGTACTTGAAAATTTGCCAGGTATTACTATGACAAGATCATCTGCAAATCCCTGGCAAAAGTACTGTCTAGAGTTCAAGTCTACAATGAGTTTATTAACCTCAAGGTTCCACAGTAGATTTGTGAGGACTCCTCGTTGTGGACAGCCTCTGGTGGTGTTGACTACCATTTTTTCTTGCATCATGGTGGCTTCCACTTTTCTACCACTAAGCATGACTCTAATCCACCTGCAAATGGTGATCTCCAAAGACATGTACCTCTGCTACCTTAACCATGGATTCAAAGGTTGTCTCACTAAAAGCCCCTTCGATGTCCAAGAAGATGCAGAGGGCTATTTCCTGAAAGTGTAGTGCTTCTGCCACCTTCCCAATAGGTTGGTGGAGTGCTGTTTCACATGATTTTCCTGGTTGGTATTTTCAGCAGAACAAGATAGGTGCTGCAGTATAGCATCTTCACTGTCTCGTATCTATCAGTGGTCAGTGCGTGCAATAGGAGGTCGCTGATAAGTTCAGTGTTGCTGTGGCAGTGGTTCAAAAGCACCAAAAACTTGTCAGGGTTGTCTGTAAACCCAGCTGACTGCATCATGCACTCATAGAGTGCAAACCATAGTTGCAGAGAATTAACTTGTAGTGGCAGCAGATTAACTTGGTGTGTGGCTGATGGTAATCTGCCTGGTGGTGAGGGGCCAAGAGCAGTATGAGGTTGTTGTAATTGTGCGAAGTACATGGTGCAGGTTTGTGAACACCATCTTGCAGCACTGATAGAGGCATCAGCTGATGGTGTGACACTAGTCATGGTAGGTGTGTCGGTTGTGTGGGTGTTGTGACAGATTATCATGGGATGTGGCACGGGTGTCACAGCTGGTGCATCAGCATCATGGAGGATGGCATTGTAGTGGGGTACCAAGGAACACAGCACCAACAGGTCCTAGTTGATGGCAATTGTGGTGGATGACACATGGTGTAGGTCACCCAACATGGCATCTATTGTAGGGTACTCCTTGTGTTCTCACAGTGCATGGGTCATAGTTGTGGTCAGGTTCGCCATACTGATATGCTGTGGTCTGTAATTTGCCTGCACCTTACCATGCATTTATAACCAATGTCTTTGCCAACCCCTGGTTACTCAGTGTTACAATTTTTTGTTTTGTAATAAATCTTAATTTTACGGCATCCTGGAGGCCTTTCACCATGTACTTATACAACTGCCACACACTGTACATTGACATGCTATGGAGATGTACAGTATTTTTTACTTACATTTGCCCTTTATTGTCAGCTTCTTTTTTTATTTAATCGAATGGATATGTCAGATTATCCTATGTATGTTAAAGTTCTACAAGAAATTGAAATATCATGTTAACAGAATTTTCCATCGGTTTTTGGTAGAACAACATTATAATAAATGAAAAGCCCCAGTTTGCTTTTGTTCTACAATATTACTTTTATTGTCAACCAGTTTTTGGCTTACAAGGCCATCTTCAGGCTTTTACTGAGGAAATGTTACTTATACAATCATGGACTAGTTGCCAAGGAACATTTCTTTCATGTAAATAATGTGTACTGACTAATCATTGATGTAATTTCATGTTGTTTCTTCATGTGCTAGTGCTGTTTACTTCAATTCACATGTAGCTTAGTGTGAAACATGTCAGTTTACCCATCATATACTTATATTTCTCAAATACCTAGAAATGTCATTGATCAAGTTTTCATGTGACACGATAAAAAAATATTTAATTCTTTTTGTAACATATCACGCTTAAAGGCTTATGTGTACTCTGCAGCGAATAGGTACTGATAATTGTCATGGAGACACACTTCATGATGCATATTTCATTTGCCTTATGGCCTTTGTATAAATATCCTTACGACTAAATTGTTTATTCAATGTGCTGCCCATTTCTTCATTTGGTACCTGCTACTCTCAATGTAATTCTCTTCTTTTGCACCATGACGATGAACTGGTCACTGAAAGAAAAAAATTTAAAAATAACACATAACTAATTGCATTTCGTAGCTGGATGGCCACTGATACTTCTGGTCATTGAATATGTCCACAGATATTTCCATATTTTGTTTAAATTCATAGACATACATTTATTCTGTTAACCTTTATGATCATTTACCCTGCAAAGAAAATTATCTGACATTTCTTACGGTATTTTGTCATTAGTCCTTAGCTTACACATCTTGTATAGTTTTTCATAATGTTTACTTTAGGTTGTAAATTTGTTGTACATAGCTTAGTATTTAATTAAATCTCTCTGTATGTATATCAACAGGTTCACTAATTCTTAGATAGTAGATGTATTTGCATAGTATTTCCGTTTACTTTTTATTTAAGTTAGGTACATACTGCATTCGTATTTTGATTGCATCTTCTGTCAGTCTGTTGCACATGTGCGCGGGTCAATGTCTCCTCTCCTGCTACTGAGGTCAGCATGTATTGTTGAGCACATGACAGCTGAGCCATATGCTAATTTTGTTTATACTTTCGCTATGCATGAAGTGGTGTATCACTTCTCATTGCCGTTAATTTTATGCCTATGTGTACAAATCAAAAGAACTACTTATAGCATATTAAAAACAAAGATTCCAAGACTTACCAAGCGGGAAAGCGCCGGCAGACAGGCACATGAACAAAACACACAAACACACACACAGAATTACGAGCTTTCGCAACTGGCAGTTGCTTCGTCAGGAAAGAGGGAAGGAGAGGGAAAAATGAAAGGATGTGGGTTTTAAGGGAGAGGGTAAGGAGTCATTCCAATCCCGGGAGCGGAAAGACTTCCCTTAGGGGAAAAAAAGGACAGGTGTACACTCGCACACACACACACACACACACACACACACACACACACACACACACACACACACACACACACACATATCCATCCGCACATACACAGACACAAGCAGACATATTTAAAGGCAAAGAGTAAGGGCAGAGATGTCAGTCGAGGCGGAAGTACAGAGGCAAAGAAGTTGTTGAAAGACAGGTGAGGTATGAGCGGCGGTAACTTGAAATTAGCGGAGGTTGAGGCCTGGCGGATTTCGAGAAGAGAGGATATACTGAAGGGCGAGTTCCCATCTCCGGAGTTCGGATAGGTTGGTGTTGGTGGGAAGTGTCCAGATAACTTGGACGGTGTAACACTGTGCCAAGATGTGCTGGCCGTGCATCAAGGCATGTTTAGCCACAGGGTGATCCTCATTACCAACAAACACTGTCTGCCTGTGTCCATTCATGCGAATGGACAGTTTGTTGCTGGTCATTCCCACATAGAAAGCGTCACAGTGCAGGCAGGTCAGTTGGTAAATCACGTGGGTGCTTTCACATGTGGCTCTCCCTTTGATCGTGTACACCTTCCGGGTTACAGGACTGGAGTAGGTGGTGGTGGGAGGGTGCATAGGACAGGTTTTACACCGGGGGCGGTTGCAAGGCTAGGAGCCAGAGGGTAGGGAAGGTGGTTTGGGGATTTCATAGGGATGAACCAAGAGGTTACGAAGGTTAGGTGGACGGTGGAAAGACACTCTTGGTGGAGTGGAGAGGATTTCATGAAGGATGGATCTCATTTCGGGGCAGGATTTTAGGAAGTCGTATCCCTGCTGGAGAGCCACATTCAAGGTCTGATCCAGTCCCGGGAAGTATTCTGTCACAAGTGGGGCACTTTTGGGGTTCTTCTGTGAGAACTACTTATAGCTATACACATTACTTTATCTTAAAATACACTCCAGAAGAAAAGTCACACTTAGAATTATGTACACCATGTACAATTACCTTGCTATAAAAATAAATGTTAACATGATTAATCAATCTATAAAGGCCTTTATATCTTGGTGAGAGTGGAGACCCTTGTCTCTTCCTGTTTCCTCATAAACTAACCTGTACATCAAGAGGATATGATATTTTGGAAATTGCATTTGGTCCTCAATAGAGTAATTGCCACTTACTCAGTTTGCCAAATTTTATTGATTTATGGTGCATCCATAAGAGGACTCACACTTCAAGAAACTGTGTAACACATTTTAGTTTCTTGTTATAAATTTTCTTTCTATACTCTTTTCTAGTGTAATCGTGGCTTGTTTGATTTTGTCTTGTAATGTCATTTCTGTAGTGGGTACCTTTGGTGTGGGTGACTCCCTCTCATTTGTTTGCTTTGTCCAGAACATCAATTCATAAGGTGTGAAACCTGTGAAGAATGTGGAAGGTTATTGACAAGTTGCATGAAAGGAATTATGTATTCAACCCATTGAGTGTGTTTATGAGGGGTGTATGTCCTAATGAACCAGTTAAATTCCTTAAAGACTCATTCAACTGGGCTTGCTTCTGGATGAAAAAGGCTTACTAATATGTGCTTTATGCCCTGTGAGGTCATAAATTGTTTCCACTTTTACCCAACAAAATATGAAGCATTATCAGTTAGTAGTTGCTACTCTTCTCAAATAGTCTCTCTCAATTCTTTTTCTGATATTTGTGGCTGTTGCATTTTTAATGGCATACATTTTTATATGTTTCATGAAAATATCTTATAGTGCTACTATATATCCTACTCCTCCTTCACTTCTTGGATATGGACCAGCTATATCCAGGGATATTATATCTAGAGGGTTTTTTGTGAGTATGGGGTGTTGCTCAGTATATTTTGACACATTGGACTGTTTTGACTTTTGACATATTGCACACTATCTTAATACCTGTAGGACTCACCTTCTCAAATTTGGAAAATAACAAAGTGCTGCATTTTTTTCTGTACACTTGCCTACTCCATAATGTCCCCATACTTCATGTGTGTGACTTATAAATTTGTTGATTTAATCTTCAGGAATACACACATCATTGATCAGATTTTTCATGTTCCCTACGAAACAAAATGCCCTTGTACTCCAAATCCATCTACTTACCTTTCTACCTTCATCTTGCTTAAGATTTTGCATGACTTTACTCCATCTGTGATCTTGCTGTTGTATAATTTTCGTCTGCTTACAAAACTTATGGTAATCAGACCGTTGTGCTGTACCTTGCATTAATGACATTCTGATTTCTGCACCCTGCTCTGTTAATTCACCAAATTCCTCTAAACTTTGTGGTAACCTGGACAAGGTATCCGCAATAAAATTCTGATTTCCTTCAATGTAAACTATATCAAAATTGAATTCTTGTAAATATAGACACCACCTAGATAATCTGTGGTACAATAGATTACATGTTAAGAGAAATGACAATGACTGATGGTCACAGTAAACTTTGGTATTTTTGCCCCACAAAAAATTTTCGAACTTCTTAAGTGCTAATATTACCACTAAATTTTCCAATTCTGACACTGCTTTTGATAATGTGCGACTAGCAAAACTGATGACCTTTGATATTTCCTTACCTTCTTCTTCTTCTCACATCTGGAACAAACATGCCCTTGAGATGAGGAACCTGTGCCTAAACAAAAATCCTTGGACATACCAGGGTGGATAAGAATGTTTTGATTGAGTAATGCCTGCTTAATATTATTAAAGTCCTCTTCACATTTGTCATCCCATCAGCAAAGCCTATTTTTTCATAACAAGTTGAGCAATGTATCACTGTTAATCAGTTGTTATGGTAAAAATTTATGAAAAAATGAAGCTATTCCTAAAAAGGCTTGTAGTTTTTTTTTTATTCCTTGGAGCTGGACAGCTTCATATGGCATCAAGTTTTTTTGGATCAGGTAATATACCTTCTTCTGACACATGTCCTAAAAATTTGACTTGCTCCTTACCAAAACTAGACTTTTTAAAATTGGCTGTTAATCTGTAATTTGCAAGTCATTGAAGCACCTGTTCAATGAGCCTGATACATTCTAACCAAGTGGGTGTGGCTATTCGCAGGTTGTCTACATAGACAGTGACTTTTCTAAGTAATTCTGGTCCTAAAACCTTGTCCAATGCAGATATAAATACTCCTGCTCTAATGTTCAGTCCAAAAGGTAGAACACAGAATTCATATCTTCTGCCCCCACAAACAAATGCAGTATATTTTCGACTTTCTTCATAGAGCTTTATTTGCCAGTAGGACATCTTGAGATCGAGTATATTGAAATATTTTTTATTGTAAAACTTTAGAAGCTGTTCATCCAATCTGTCTGGTCTTATGCATACTGGTACTATTATCTTATTGACATCTCTAGCATCGAGAACTAATCTTACAGAACCATCTGGTTTGCTTACTGATAATATTGGGCTACATTAGGATGAAAATGAAGGTTGTATAATTTCCCATTTAATCATATGATTGATCTCTTCCCTTACTACCTAGGATATGACATTACACAAAAAGTTTCATGCGAATAGATTTCAAATTTATATTTATAGTCTTTGATTACTCCTGGCTCCTTACCGGAAACATTGGCATACATAAATAACAAGTTAGAATGTTCTTGTCATTGCATCTCATTTAGTATCTTTGATTCACTTAGTTTCTGCTCTACATTTTTATAACAAACCTCAGTGTTTGCTTCTTGTTCAGTCTCAAGTTTGTTTGTGAAATATACAGCTGGAAAGGAATATTGTACTGTTACATTTGACTCTGGTTTGTTTTCATTACCTTCATCATGTTTTTTGACTAAATCAATAGAAGAGATCTGATCCTTTACAAAAAAAAGTGGCACTTACTATTACCCATGTCAATTTGTGTTTTGTATGTTCTAAATGTGTCCATGCCAATAAGACAATTAACTATAAGTTTGTCAATTACAAGAAAGTTGCACTTCACTGTCAAATGTTCAATTTGCAAAGGAATAAGTGCCTGATGCTTAACCAATTTAGTCATACTGCCTGTAGCAGTTTGCGCCTTGCAGTTTTGTACAGGAAATGCAGGGAATTTGTCTCTCTTCTTCAATTCACAAAAAAATGCGTTTGACATTAGGTTAGTAGTTGAACCTGTATCTAAAATTAACTGAGTGTCAACACTAAATATGTTCACCTTAATGATTGCTTGTATTTGTTCTTCTTTGACTTTATCTACTATATCTAACTCATGGTGATACAAATCATCCTTGATGTCACCCTGTTCGTCAAATCTTATCAAACATGTTTGTAGTTCTGCCTTGCCCCACTCCCTGAGAGGTCAATAGCCTGGGGCTTAATTATGACTGGCTGGTGTTTTCCGACAGTGTAGTGTGACTTAGTTCATTACCTGGAGAAATTTCAGTGAGTTGCACTGTATGTGTACTTTGCCAATTTGTGTTGTTTGCTGCTGTGCAGTTATTTTGCTACCCAAAGGTCAGCTGCAGTACAGTGTAAGGCATGGCATTGTTGCTGTGCATTGGCCACTGCTGTGGCTGACTGTTTCTATTTTGTTCGGCATAGGGCCTTGTGATGGTGAAATGTAATTCGCTCGTGTGCTGAAATTACTCCTGGTGGTTTGAAAATTTCTTTTAAATTATTTGTTTTTTTTTTCCATTCCCATTACTGTACTCATTGCCTCTGCATATGTAACTTTGCTGCTGTGTGTACAAACCTTGCTGTGTGTTTAAATCATGTTGTGCTGACTGATTTACATAATCATGTTGTTGTTGTTGTTGTTGTTGTTGTGCCTGATTTTCTGTTACTCTGTTGGGTACAGGTCTTTTCTTATAGATTAAGTTGTTAGAATCAAGTACTGACAAAAAATATTCTGTGTCATGCTCTCACATTGTGGCTAATTCTTCTCCATATGTGATGGTAAACAAATTTTCAAAATTTTTAACATGTCTATCCATCATATTGGGTTTGTCCAGTAGCATGTCTTGTTCAGGTATTTTTCAAAGTATCCACGTAGACTACCATATTTGCCATTGAATGATGTGGGGTCGAAAACCTCATGTCTCAGTTTTTCTGATCAGTATTTGTCGAGGAAATCTTGTTCAAATTGGGTATAAGTGCTGCAACATTCGGCCACTTCAGTTGCCCGTAAGAGCACATCACCTTGTTTATATCCCACAACAAATCTGATTTTCAGTGCTTCCATCCAGTTGCAAGGTAATACATGATGAAAGGCACTGATAAATACTATGGGATTCATTCTTGTACCTTCAGCAGTGAATGTAGGAAACTGTCAATGTCTCAGCAAACCCTCGTCTCCAAAATACACTCCTGGAAATTGAAATAAGAACACCGTGAATTCATTGTCCCAGGAAGGGGAACCTTTATTGACACATTCCTGGGGTCAGATACATCACATGATCACACTGACAGAACTACAGGCACATAGACACAGGCAACAAAGCATGCACAATGTCGGCACTAGTACAGTGTATAGCCACCTTTTGCAGCAATGCAGGCTGCTATTCTCCCATGGTGACGATAATAGAGATGCTGGATGTAGTCCTGTGGAATGGCTTGCCATGCCATTTCCACCTGGCACCTCAGTTGGACCAGCATTTGTGCTGGACGTGCAGACCGCGTGAGACGACGCTTCATCCAGTCCCAAACATGCTCAATGGGGGACAGATCCCGAGGTCTTGCTGGCCAGGGTAGTTGACTTACACCTTCTAGAGCACGTTGGGTGGCACGGGATACATGCGGACGTGCATTGTCCTGTTGGAACAGCAAGTTCCCTTCCCGGTCTAGGAATGATAGAACGATGGGTTCGATGACGGTTTGGATGTACCGTGCACTATTCAGTGTCCCCTCGATGATCACCAGAGGTGTACGACCAGTGTAGGAGATCGCTCCCCACACCATGATGCCGGGTGTTGGCCCTGTGTGCCTCGGTCGTATGCAGTCCTGATTGTGGTGCTCACCTGCACGGCGCCAAACACGCATACGACCATCATTGGCACCAAGGCAGAAGCAACTCTCATCGCTGAAGACGGCACGTCTCCATTCGTCCCTCCATTCACGCCTGTCGCGACACCACTGGAGGCGGGCTGCACGATGTTGGGGCATGAGCGGAAGACGGCCTAACGGTGTGCGGGACCGTAGCCCAGCTTCATGGAGACGGTTGCGAATGGTCCTCGCCGATACCCCAGGAGCAACAGTGTCCCTAATTTGCTGGGAAGTGGCGGTGTGGTCCCCTACGGCACTGCGTAGGAGCCTACGGTCTTGGCGTGCATCCTTGCATCGCTGCGGTCCGGTCCCAGGTCGACGGGCACGTGCACCTTCCGCTGACCACTGGCGACAACATCGATGTACTGTGGAGACCTCATGCCCCACATGTTGAGCAATTCGGCAGTACGTCCACCCGACCTCCCGCATGCCCACTATACGCCCTCGCTCAAGGTCCGTCAACTGCACATATGGTTCACGTCCACGCTGTTGCGGCATGCTACCAGTGTTAAACACTGCGATGGAGCTCTGTATGCCACAGAAAACTGGCTGACACTGACGGCGGTGGTGCACAAATGCTGCGCAGCTAGCGCCATTCGACGGCCAACACCGCGGTGCCTGGTGTGTCCGCTGTGCCGTGCGTGTGATCATTGCTTGTACAGCCCTCTCGCAGTGTCCGGAGCAAGTATGGTGGGTCTGACACACCGGTGTCAATGTATTCTTTTTTCCATTTCCAGGAGTGTAGTTGATAGACTCATGGCACTTTTTATTGTATTTATGTTGTTATTGTAGTTACCTGTAATTGGGGCTGGTAATTGTTCAGGTATTGGAGTTGTGGGTAGGTTTACATTTTGCAATCTACAACTGTCACTGGTACCTGCTGTGGGACTCATGACAATTTGTGAATAGGTACCAAAAAGTTGTGGTTTGTTCACTGTAGCCTGTGTATTATTTACAGGCATATTTCAAGATCTGGTAATATTTTCTTCTAAAAGATTGTGGATCCTATTTTCCACGGCTTGTAGGTTAATGTTTACCTTGTTCACAATTTCATTTTCTTTTCCCTGACTAGCCTTTTCTACTACAGCTGTGTATAACTTAAAATCAGTTACTAACTTCTCTGCAATGTTGTTACCTTATCTAGCACACCTGCTTCAGCATAACTGATGATATCACTCAGATTTTCATTCATCTTCTCTCTTTCCTCCTTAGTATATGCTGAGTGAACTTCTAATGTAGCTACCCTTAAAGTAAGCTCTTCTACAGCTATGGGTATGCCTTCATAGTCTTTATTTAGTTTGTTAATGACAGTGGTTACCTTTTTTACTGTTAAAACCAACTGGTTTTGTGTGGCTTCAATGTTTGTGTTTGTGTCTGTGATTTTCTTTATTTTCTTTGTTGCTCTACTACATTGTGATGATGATTAAAAGAATCTACCTTTTGTTTTAGCTCCTTAATGTTACTGTTAACTTCAGAAAGTACTTCATGCCTTACCTATGTTTTCATATCATTCAATTTTTCATTGATTTCATTGCAATAACTTTTGGCTAAGTCATTGAATTTCAGTGAGACCATGTCTTGCAAATCCATGAATACTTGTTTTTGTTCTTCCTTCATTGCATTTAGAACTTGTGTAACAGTATTTTGTTGCTGATTTACCATGTTCATATCTTGGGTAACATTGTTTTGTTGCTGTTTTACCATGTTCATATCTTGTGACAAATTACTGAAATTGGTGTTCATATTGTGGTTCATATTATCAAATTTTACATTTATGTTAGGCAGTAACTACCACAGCAGTGCTTCAGTTGTAGTACTGTAGTTGCTGTCCTCTGCATTTCCCAAGTTAATGTTTGTGTTGCAACCAAGTAGTGTTTATACCATGTTGTCAAGATTTAGATCGCTTTCCGATGTTTCATTCATGATCAGTATGTCACTCTAGGAGAAGCATGACATTGTCTCATCAATTGTAAACATTGTGTCGTGAAGGTTATTCTGCTGTGGAGCATTGCTATCTTTTGTCACTCCTGCGACACTCATCTCTGATCTACTTAAGTCTTCAGCAAATGGCATGCATGAGACCTGAACTTCAATTGTGCGATCTCGCAATTCTATGTCATCTTGACTAATTGGGTTTTCACTATCGCTATCAACAATGGGCATATATTTTTCGACCATGTTATGTGAATATGCAAAAAACAGAAATTTCACAAAAGTGTTAAAAATTTCATACACTAATTATTACAACTGATAAATGTAAATTACACAATGTCAAAGCCTGTTTCATGTCTATTACGATGTGCTAATTATTGTATGACAAATCTTTGTGTTTTACTGACAAAATGCATCACACTGAAAAATTTCTGTAAATTTTTTGCAAGTAAAATTCAAGGAAGGGAATAATGAGGGAAAGGTTTCTATCTACATTAAAAGATGCGCTACCAAGCATAGCCATGCAAGCAACTTGTGTAGCTGTCCTACCTTTGCTGCGCTGAACAAAACAGCTTACTATGGAAAATTTTACGTGACCTGTGTCCAATTCTTATTCCTTTCAAAAATTTTCTCCTCAGTTTTGGCATTTTGCATTACTTGCTCCCCATCATGATTTGTGCAAACAGAAAATACAGGCAATTATATATATGTATGTCTGCTTGTGTCTATATATATATATATATATATATATATATATATATATATATATATATATGTGTGTGTGTGTGTGTGTGCGAGAGAGAGAGAGAGAGAGAGAGAGAGAGAGAGAGAGAGAGAGAGAGAGAGAGAGAGTGTGAGTGTATACCTGTCCCTTTTTCCCCCTAAGGAAAGTCTTTCCACTACTCCCGGGATTGAAATACTCCTTACCCTCTCCCTTAAAACCCACATCCTTTCACCTTTCCCTCTCCTTCCCTCTTTCCTGATGAAACAACCGTGGGTTGCAAAAGATTGAATTTTGTGTGCGTGTTTGTATTTGTTAGTGTCTCTATCAACATGCCAACGCTTTCGTTTGGTAAGTTACATCATCTTTGTTTTTAGATATATTTTTCCAACGTGGAATGTTTCCCTCTGTTTTTCTATATATCAGGAAACATTCCTCACACACAAAGAAAGAAAATTCCTTTCCATGTTAGAGCTCATTTTATTACTTCTCTACAAATCACATTAATCATGGAATGGAAACACACAGCAACAGAATGTACCAGCATGACTTCAAACATTTTTTTACAGTAAATGTTCAAAATGTCCTTCATTAGCGAGTATACATGCATCCACCCTCCGTCACATGGAATCCCTGATGCGCTGATGCAGCCCTGGAGAATGGCGTATTGTATCACAGCCATCCACAATACGAGCATGAAGAGTCTCTACATTTGGTACCGGGGTTGCGTAGACTAGAACTTTCAAATGCTCCATAAATGAAAGTCAAGAGTATTGAGCTCAGGAGAGCGTGGAGGCCATGGAATTGGTCCGCCTCTACCAATCCATGGGTCACTGAATCTGTTGTTGAGAAGCATACGAACACTTTGACTGAAATGTGCAGGAACTCCATCGTGCATGAACCACATGTTGTGTCATACTTGTAAAGGCACATGTTCTAGCAGCACAGGTAGAGTATCACATATGAAATCATGATAACGTGCTCCATTGAGCATAGGTGGAAGAACATGGGGTCCACTCAAGACATCACCAACAATGCCTGCCCAAAACGTTCACAGAAAATCTGTGTTGATGACCTGATTACACAATTGCATGCGGATTCTCGTCAGCCCACACATGTTGATTGTGAAAATTTACCATTTGATCACGTTGGAATGAAGCCTCATCCGTAAAGAGAACATTTGCACTGAAATGAGGATTGACACATTGTTGGATGAACCATTCGCAGAAGAGAACCCGTGGAGGCCAATCTGCTGCTGATAGTGCCTGCACACGCTGTACATGGTACGGAAACAACTGGTTCTCCCGCAGCACTCTCCATACAGTGACGTGGTAAACATTACCTTGTACAGCAGCAACTTCTCTGACACTGACATTAGGGTTATCGTCAACTGCACAAGGAATTGCCTCATCCATTGCAGGTGTCCTCATTGTTCTACGTCTTCCCTAGTCACGAGTCATAGGCTGGAATGTTTCATGCTCCCTAAGATGCCGATCAATTGCTTCGAACATCTTCCTGTCAGGACACCTCCATTCTGAAAATCTGTCTCGATACAAATGTACCACGCCACGGCTATTGCCTCATGCTAATCCATACAGTACATCAAATGGGCATCTGCCAACTATGCATTTGTATACATTGCACTGACTGCAAAACCACATTCATGATGAACACTAACCTGTTGATGCTACATACTAATGTGCTTGATGCTAGTACTGTAGAGTAATGAGTTGCATGTCAACACAAGCACCGAAGTCAACATTACCTTCCTTCAATTGGAGCAACTGGCAGTGAATCAAGGAAGTGCAGTACATACTGATGAAACTAAAATTAAATTGGAAATTAAGCGTTTCTGGACACATGTACACTGACTGACATATTTCACTGATCTCTTTGACTGACAAAGCAACAACTAACTCCCAAAACTGACCGACTGGCAGCATTGCTGTTTTGCTTTATATAGAATTTTAACAATAAATTACAAAATAGTCCATTACTAAATATGTACAACTTCAATGTTACAATAAAAATTACACAATGTAAAGACCCTGATGTTACACCTGAACAAGGTAAAAAATACAATATTAACTCGTGTAATTTTTATAGTATCATCAATAGTTTTAAATATGAAAATCGATCTGAACATTAATTACAATAATGTCTCTTGTATTATTTTAGTTGCATAATTAATTACAGTTTTGATCTGGTTGCTAACATTCAGTGACATTACAGATCTTGTGCTTCATCCGACTGCATATGGTGCAGTTCTAAGCGCTTCAGTTTGGAACCGCGTGACCGCTACGGTCGCAGGTTCGAATCCTGCATCGGTCATGGATGTGTGTGATGTCCTTAGGTTAGTTAGGTTTAAATAGTTCTAAGTTCTAGGGGACTGATGACCTCAGATATTAAGTCCCATAGTGCTCAGAGCCACTTGCACCATTTTTTCGACTGCATATGAGAACTTACAAATAAGACCTCAAATTCTGAATATTGGAAAATTGTGTGATTTAAACAATTGGAGAGTTAATTAGAAATGTAATTACAAAGGACATTAATTACAGAGGAGGAGATAAAAATAGATAACAAATGAAAATACATCGCTTGGTAATACCTTTTAAGCCGTTTCTCAAGATAAAGATGTTTTCTGTGTTTACTCGTTATTCAATTCTAATTATTGTAATTAGAGGTGCCAGCCACTTATGCTAACATTTATACAGCCTTTTTGCATTTATTACTAAATATCTGTTACTTTGATTTCTCAACTAGGTTTTTGACCTAATTTTGTTACTGACAACAATCCCCTGACAATCATGATAATACACGTTTCTCCAGAACCTTCTATATGCTTACATGACTAATATCAAGTGTTTCAACAAACTGGACAGAATGATATGTATAAAGACACACATACAAGGCCTTAGGAAGCACTAAATTGTCCGATAATTATCCAGATACATGTAAAAAAAAGATGGTATCGGACATTTCATTAGAGTTTTGGGGAAGACTGATTTGTTATAACTTTCTAGTTGAAGCTGCAGGTGGCAGAGGACTCCAGGAACACCAGAGCTTGTTGTAACCATGAAAATCCTATTCCTGTAATTTTTCTCTTCACTTACTTCAATAAATAAAAAAAAACTTGATTATGTTTTTTCATATAATATTATTCACGCACACATTTGATACATTAAGCTCATGATACTTCATATCACACATCTTCATCATCCTTCTATATACAAAAGAGTCTATAAGAGTGAAGAAAACAAAAGAACCAAAAAAAACTGTACTACAGCTGAGTGTTTTTTCATTCATTAGTCAGCACCTTATTGTGCATTTATAATCAATGTCTTTGCCAGCCCTCTGGTTACTCAGTGTTTCAATTTTTTGTTTCTTAATAAATGTTAATTTTATGGCATCCGGGGGCCTTTCATCATGTACACATGGTGTGCCTGCTTGTTGAGTGATGTCATGTAGCAGGCATGGCCCGGAGCATGGCATGGCTGTTGGTGTGATGTCATCATGGTGACTTAATGCGGCATGGCTGTAACAATTGTGACATCACCTGGGTGACATATGATATTGTGCAGAACGTGAAGCTCAGGTGTAAGCTGGGGAGAAACATGGTCTGGTACAGGAAGGTCACCTGTAGGATGGATTTGTCCCCAACAACTTGTCAATATCAGTTCTCAGCAGTTGAAGGTGGTTCTATATGGTGGCGATTGTTTGTCATCAATTGCACTACCCTGGAAGGTGTCACTAATTTGGTATATGGCACAAGGAATGTCAATACATGCTGAGTCATTAGAATGAAAATGAGTGCGGTGTAGTTCATTAACACTGTCACTGATCAGTATATTAGTAGCACTGGTTGTGTGGGAGGTGGAGATGGTGGCAGGCAGCCATTTCTCACCTTGTATGGTCACTGCTGATGTAGCACATTTAATTAAGCGAGTGGCAGACTTTGTCTCACCACCTTCACTGATAACATTGTACTTGTTTTGCGATTTAGTGTGTTCATCTGTTTGGTGAGTGGTAACAATGCCCTGGTTTGGTGGTTGTTGAAACAATGAGTACACTGTCAACCATTCAAGAACCACATTTGCAATGGTTATATTTTCTGGGAATCAGTGAGAACACCAAATATATGCACAAATAAATTGTCTGTAATGATGCCGGACAATGAAGCACCATCATGGGGCATATTCTTCACAGCATGAAGTTTGTATCCCATGGTGATCATTGGTTTGCCAGCACAAGTATAGCTTGGTATTTTGTGGGATGGTTGAAAAGGAAATAATGGGGTCACTGCTGTAGGTAGTGGGGAGCAGGCATGGGAATTACGCCGATAAATAATCACTCTCATTCCCATCACTTACCATGAATACTTTTATTCTTCCAGCATACACACAATGCCTGCCCCTATGAACTGTGGACCTTGCCATTGGTGGGAAAGCTTGCATACCTCAGTGATACAGATAGCTGTATAATAGGTACAACCACAGCAGAGGGGTGTCTGTTGAGAGGCCAGACAAAAATGTAATTCCTGAAGAAGGGTAGCAGCCTTTTTAGTAGTTTCTTGGGCAACAGTCTAAATGATTGACTGATGTGGCCTTATAACATCAACCAAAATGGCCTTGTTGTGCTGATACTGTGAACGGCTGAAAACAAGGGAAAACTACAGCCATAAATTTTCACGAGGACATGCAGCTTTACTGTATTGTTATATGATGATGGCATCCTCTTGGCTAAACTATTCCAGAGGTAAAATAGTCCACATTCGGATCTCTGGGCAGAGACTTCTCAGGAGGATGTTGTTATCAGCAGAAACAAAACTGGCATTCTTTGGATCAGAGTGCGGAATGTCAGATCCCTTAATTGGGCAAGTAGGTTAGAAAATTAAAAAAAGGGAACTAGATAGGTTAAAGTAAGATATAGTGGGAAGTTCAGTGGCAGAAGGAACAAGGCTTTTGGTCAGGTGAATATAGGGTTATAAATGCAAAATCAAATAAGGACAATGCAGGGGTAAGTTTAATAATGAATAAAAAAATAGTAATGTGGATAATCTACTACAAACAGCATAGTGAACACATTATTGTAGGCAAAATAGACACAAGTCTCACACCTACCACAATAGTACAAGTTTTTATGCCAAGTAGCTCCACAGATGATGAAGAGACTGAAGAAATGTATGATGCAATAAAAGAAATTATTCATATAGTTAAGGGAGATCAAAATTTAATAGTGTGGAGGACTGAAATTCGATAGTGGGAAGAGGAAGAGAAGGAAAAGTAGTAGGTGAAGATGGACTGAGGGTAAGAAATGAAAGAAAAAGCTGCCTAGCAGAATTTTACACATAACATAACTGAATCATAGCTAACACTTGGTTTAAGAATGATGAAAGAAGATTGTATATATGGAAGAGGCCTGGAGACACTGAAAGGTTTCAGATAGAGTACATTATGGTAAGACAGATATTTAGGAACCAGGTTTTAAATTGTAAGACATTTCAAGGGGCAGATGTGGACTCTGACCAGAAATTATTGGTAATGAACTGTAGACCAAAACTGAAGAAACTGCAAAAAGGTTGGAATTTAAGGAAATGGGATCTGGATAAATTGAAAGAACTAGAAACTGTAAAGAGTTTCAGAGAGAGCATTAGGGAACGATTGACATGAACAGGGGAAAGAGATACAGTAGAATAAGAATGGGTAGCTTTGAGAGATGAAATAGTGAAGGCAGCAGAGGATCAGGTAGGTAAAAAGATGAGGGCTAGAAGAAATCCATGGGTAACACAAGAGATATTGAATTTAATTGATGAAATGACAAAATTTAAAAATGCAATGAATGAAGCAGCCAAAAAGGAATACAAACATCTCAAAAATGAGATCGAAAGGAAGTGCAAAATGGCTAAGCAGAAAAGTACAAATGTAAGGATGTAGAAGCATTGTCACCAGGGGTAAGATAGATACTGCCTACAGAAAAATTAAAGAAATCTTTATGAACATCAGGAACTCAGATGGAAAACCAGTCTTAGGCAAAGAAAGTAAAGCAGAAAGGTGTAGGAATATACAGAGGGCCTATACTAGGATGACGTACATGAGTGCAGTATTATTGAAATGGAAGAGGATGTAGATGAAGATGAAACTGGAGATATGATATTGCTAGAAGAATTTATCAGAGCACCTAAGTTAAAACATGGCTGCAGGAGCAGCCAACATTCCATTAATACTATTGATAGCCTTGGTAGAGCCAGCCCTGACAAAACTCATCCATCTGGTGAAGAAGACGTATGAGACAGGCGAGACACCCTCAGACTTCAAGAAGAATATAATAATTCCAGTCACAAAAAAGCAGGTGCAACCAGGTGTAAATGTTACCAAACTATCAGTTTAATAAGTCACAGTTGCAAAATGCTAACACAAAATCCTTACAGATGAATGAAAAAACTGATAGAAGCCGACCTCAGGGAAGATCTGAAAGAAATTTTCACTTTGCAGCGGAGTGTGCACTGATATGAAACTTCCTGGCAGATTAAAACTGCGTGCCAGACCGAGACTCGAACTCAGGAGATTTGCCTTTTGTGGGCAAGTGTTCTACCAACTGAGCTACCCAAGCACGACTCATGCCCATCCTCACAACTTTAATTAAGCCAGTACCTTGTCTCCTACCTTCCAAACTTTGCAGAAGCTTTCCTGCATACCTTGCAGAACTTCACTCTGGAAACATCCCCTAGGCTGTGGCTAAGCCATGTCTTCGCAATATCCTTCTTCCAGGAGTGCTAGTTCTGCAAGGTACGCAGGAGAGCTTCTACAAAGTTTGGAAGGTAGGAGACGAAGTATTGGTGAAATTAAAGCTGTGAGGACGGGGTGTTAGTTGTGGTTGGGGTAGCTCAGTTGATAGAGCACTTGCCGGTGAAATGCAAAGGTCCCAAGTTCGAGTCTCAGTCCGGCACAGTTTTAATCTGCCAGGAAGCCTTAGAGAAGATCAGTTTGGATTCCATAGAAATGTTGAAACCAGCAAGGCAATACTTACGCTCTAACAGTTCAGACAACAAGAAGCAATGTGTATCTGCTTTGCAAACTCCCCACCTCTCTCCTACAGGTTGACTTACTTGGTATGCACAGCCAATCTTCTTCTCTGGATAGCCGGCCACATCAATCACCAAAAACGTCTTCTGCAAAGAGTAATGCTTGTTAAGGGAATTTATCAGACTCTCTCTCTACTCTTGAAATAATTTGGTACTAGAAGAGTTCTTTTAGATCAGTCATGGTATATTTCAACTTCTGCAAGAAACAAATTCACCACTTCTCATATAAATATCCAAACTCATGCAAGTCAACCAAGTAGTCAAACATTAGACTCTATTAGAAAACATTCACAACAGGGATGGTTTAATAACGACCAGAAAATATGAACATGTCTTGCAAGTCCAACACATGAATTACTTAGAAGTCTAATCTCATTTCTTCATCACAGTCACTAAACCAGCAAAGAATAGCACAGGCTCTTCTCTACACATACACTGAAACTCTATGGATCATACATCAGGTACTTGTCAGCCACTGTTTGGCCACTGCATCACCATTTTGCTCGTGACTGTGTTTAGACCTGCATACACAAACATGCAATGTGCAGTAGATTGGATTCATCTCTCTCAAACTTCTATTTAAAATGTTGAGGGTTTGAGAGAGAGGAAGGCCAATTGGTTCTAGAATTTACACAGAAATTCTTGAAGCACTACATATTCCCCCCCTCCCTCCTCCTCCTCAGATCCAACACATAGTATTTTATATATCATCATTATGTACAGTTATGTCACATAGAATAAGAATTCATCTTCCAGCAGTATACTTTGTTCTTTTAATAACTGTGAATACCATTTTTCTTATTATTTAGCTATTCCATTTTTTTTATTATTTTACTTTAGTTATAAAACGTGAATATTGCAATCAACATTGGAGTTAGCTCTTTCAACATTTAGAAAATATGAGGACCAATTTTTTTTCTTTCTTCTGCTTTTTATCCAACCATAAATTCCAGGTGTTCATGACACTTGAGTACTATATTCTTTATCTAATTCTTTGTATTATTTTTTCCTTATTATGTACTAGTATCATTATTTATAGTAGTTTGTAGTCTGGTGGAACTCTGGGCTAAATAAAAGTGTTCTGTTTAGACATTCATAAACTTACCTGAAATGTAATAAAGCTAGTGGTACATAGAATTCAAACTTACCAGAATAATTCTTATTAAATGTGTGACTTCTGTCATGGTACTGTCCTCTTCCCCTAGGATCAGTACCCATACTATACATGTAGGTTGGCCGTATGAGTGCACTTCCTCCTTCTGTTCTGGTAGGTGCTCCCCTTTACAAAACATCCCTATTCATCAGGCCACAGGTCATCCTATCTCTATGTAGGGACACCTGCTCTATATCCTTAGCAAATGCTGGGTTCATCCCCCTTATCCTTTATGAGTAGGCCTCATGGTTCATTGCCCTAGTATACCTCTTTATGTACACTATAATTAAATATTTTGTGGTAAAATTAAGCTCTGTTTTACACTTCACTCTCACTTCTTAGTACCTTCTCTAATGCCCTAGAGTCTTCCTCCACTTCTCAACTTCTATAATCTTAGTAGATACTATGTCTACACTTATTATTCAACTCATGGTAGATACTTGTGTTAGTCATGATTTATCTGTTAGTGTAAATCATGCTTTTACCTACACTACCCACCCCTTTTTGACATCGATACAAACCCCCCCCCCCCCCCCCCATCTACATCACATCTCATAAAAGGTATAAAATATTCTGGACCAAGTACAAAATTATATATTCCATTATCACAGTTATTTAATTAGTCACACAATATTGTGTTTTCCACAAATATAATATTCCATTCAGATTACTAAGAAAAATATGTTTCAATGACTTTCACTTGATTATCTTACATTCAGTATGAGAAGGTATTCTCACAATTTCAGAAATTATTTTGAATGTTGTGTGCCATGTATGGTTCTCCCTACTTACTGAGAACTATGAGGCAAAAAAAAAAATAAAAAAAAAAATAAAAAAAAAAATACCAGGCAGCTTTCAAGAAAATCACTTTTGAAATCATTTTAATTAGGATTCATATTAATAGAATAGAGAAATTTAATGACATTGATTCCACCCAGACTTCTGCCTACAGATTTGCACAGAAAAATGGCGAAGAGATTACTTTCAAGCACTAATTCAGCCAAAAATAAAACCTAACTATGTGTGGAGACTGTGTCGGTTGCTGTCGACAATCAAAACGGCGGGAGAGAATGGCTGGCTAGGCAGATTTAATCTGTCTCATTTCAGGGATAATATGGGTACCAATTCCCACCTCATGTTGCCACATAGTTAAGTCAGGATAAGATGGGGTGAGCTGGAACGAGTCATGAAGACAGGTAGGGGCATCTCTGGAATAACCAAGGAAGATGCAATCAAAATTCCTAGCAGGCACAACCCTCTAACAACCAAGGACAACACAGCCAAAATTCCTAGTGGGTAAAACCCTCTAACAACTGAGGATCACACAGTCACATGGAAGGAGCAATTTTGGGTGACGTAATAACAAATTCTTGCTGGTATGTTTTTTACCAGTACCTCTAAGTGAGGGATGATAGAATAGTTTAAGGGTTTGGGGGAATTCAGTGCAGGAAAATTATTACAGAAGAAACACCAAAAACAACTCATGATCCGACGGTCATCAATCCGCCCGATAACACAGAATGTTAACGTTCCTGGGAGTTATACAACTTTATATCCTTTACATTGTATTTCCCTTTTTCTGACCCAGTTGTAGAATCCACCAAAAATAATGTCTTCGGATGGATTACTGTTTGAACCCGGTATGGACCTTCATACTTTTGGAGAAACTTACGTGTATCTTTCTTCAGGGCAGAGCTCTGAAGATGCTGTTTTACAAGGACTAGATCATCAACCTTGTACTGCAGTTCTACAGTTTTCTCATTATGCTTACTCACTCTTTATTGTGGCTTTTCAACAAAATTTCAAGAAACTATTTCCTGATTCAGTTCGTAGTTGACAGTAAGATGTCCAAGCCAAGTAAAACATTTAATGAGAGATTCTCTTCCAAAGGGTTCAGTTATTACTTCAAAAGGTGTTAATCCAGTTGATAAATGTGGTAATTCATTTAAAATAAGTTCAAAGTCCTTAATTTTCGTTGTCCATAAAGTATGTTTTTCATGGCAGTGGGTGAGGCATAATTTCCCAAATTCTTTCATAACCCTTTCACATAGATTCGAGGATGGGTTATTGTTGGATATTAATACTTGACAAATATCCTTGCTACCCTCCCTGTTTTCCTTTCCCTGTTGCTTCATAACCTGGGTTGTGAGTAACTAAATCCACTTTCCCTTCTTCCCTTTCTTTCCCCTCTCTCCTCCCTGATGAAGAAACATTTATTCCAAAAGCTAGGAACTTAAACTTTCGGTTGTTTTTTGTGTTTCTATTGGCTGTACTGAGCTGAGGTAAGTACTGGCCAGCCCCTCTATCTCTTTATTTGCTCTTTTGATAGGATATAACTTAAAATATTTTGAGCCGCACTCTATGATGACCAAAATGTATAACACTCCTCCCTTTCCTTTAGGAACTGGTCCAAAAAAAATTTGCTGCTGTAAAATCATGTAACGATTTCAGAATAATTGGATACATTTTGTGTTTAACATGAGTGTTACTCTCTTTCACCTTCTGACAGATTTCACAGGTCCTAATTAAAGATCCCCCCCCATGAACCATGGACCTTGCCGTTGGTGGGGAGGCTTGCGTGCCTCAGCGATACCGTAGGTGCAACCACAACGGAGGGGTATCTGTTGAGAGGCCAGACAAACGTGTGGTTCCTGAAGAGGGGCAGCAGCCTTTTCAGTAGTTGCAGGGGCAACAGTCTGGATGATTGACTGATCTGGCCTTGCAACATTAACCAAAACGGCGTTGCTGTGCTGGTACTGCGAACGGCTGAAAGCAAGGGGAAACTACAGCCGTAATTTTTCCCAAGGACATGCAGCTTTACTGTATGATTAAATGATGATGGCATCCTCTTGGGTAAAATATTCCGGAGGTAAAATAGTCCCCCATTAGGATCTCCGGGCGGGGACTACTCAGGAGGATGTCGTTATCAGGAGAAAGAAAACAGGCGTTCTACGGATCGGAGCGTGGAATGTCAGATCCCTTAATCGGGCAGGTAGGTTAGAAAATTTAAAAAGGGAAATGGATAGGTTAAAGTTAGATATAGTGGGAATTAGTGAAGTTCGGTGGCAGGAGGAACAAGACTTCTGGTCAGGTGATTACAGGGTTATAAACACAAAATCAAATAGGGGTAATGCAGGAGTAGGTTTAATAATGAATAGGAAAATAGGAATGCGGGTAAGCTACTACAAACAGCATAGTGAACGCATTATTGTGGCCAAGATAGATACGAAGCCCACACCTACTACAGTAGTACAAGTTTATATGCCAACTAGCTCTGCAGATGACGAAGAAATTGAAGAAATGTACAATGAAATAAAAGAAATTATTCAGATAGTGAAGGGAGACGAAAATTTAATAGTAATGGGTGACTGGAATTCGAGTGTAGGAAAAGGGAGAGAAGGAAACATAGTAGGTGAATATGGATTGGGGCTAAGAAATGAAAGAGGAAGCCGCCTAGTAGAATTTTGTACAGAGCACAACTTAGTCATAGGTAACACTTGGTTTAAGAATCATGAAAGAAGGTTGTATACGTGGAAGAACCCTGGAGATACTAAAAGGTATCAGATAGATTATATAATGGTAAGACAGAGATTTAGGAACCAGGTTTTGAGTTGTAAGACATTTCCAGGGGCAGATGTGGACTCTGACCACAATCTATTGGTTATGACCTGTAGATTAAAACTGAAGAAACTGCAAAAATGTGGGAAATTAAGGAGATGGGACCTGGATAAACTGAAAGAACCAGAGGTTGTACAGAGTTTCAGAGAGAGCATAAGGGAACAATTGACAGGAATAGGGGAAAGAAATACAGTAGAAGAAGAATGGGTAGCTCTGAGGGATGAAGTAGTGAAGGCAGCAGAGGATCAAGTAGGTAAAAAGACGAGGGCTGCTAGAAATCCTTGGGTAACAGAAGAAATATTGAATTTAATTGATGAAAGGAGAAAATATAAAAATGCAGTAAATGAAGCAGGCAAAAAGGAATACAAACGTCTCAAAATGAGATCGAGAGGAAGTGCAAAATGGCTAAACAGGGATGGCTAGAGGATAAATGTAAGGATGTAGAGGCTTATCTCACTAGGGGTAAGATAGATACTGCCTACAGGAAAATTAAAGAGACCTTTGGAGAGAAGAGAACCACGTGTATGAATATCAAGAGCTCAGATGGCAACCCAGTTCTAAGCAAAGAAGGGAAGGCAGAAAGGTGGAAGGAGTATATAGAAGGTTTATACAAGGGTGATGTACTTGAGGACAATATTATGGAAATGGAAGAGGATGTAGATGAAGACGAAATGGGTGATACGATATTGCGTGAAGAGTTTGACAGAGCACTGAAAGACCTGAGTCGGAACAAGGCCCCCGGAGTAGACAACATTCCATTAGAACTACTGACGGCCTTGGGAGAGCCAGTCATGACAATACTCTACCAGCTGGTGAGCAAGATGTATGAGACAGGCCAAATACCCTCAGACTTCAAGAAGAATATAATAATTCCAATCCCAAAGAAAGCAGGTACTGACAGATCTGAAAATTACCGAACTATCAGTTTAATAAGTCACAGCTGCAAAATACTAACGCGAATTCTTTACAGACGAATGGAAAAACTGGTAGATACGGACCTCGGGGAGGATCAGTTTGGATTCCGTCGAAATGTTGGAACACGTGAGGCAATACTGACCTTACGACTTATCTTAGAAGAAAGATTAAGAAAAGGCAAACCTACGTTTCTAGCATTTGTAGACTTAGAGAAAGCTTTTGACAATGTTGACTGGAATACTCTTTTTCAAATTCTAAAGGTGGCAGGGGTAAAATACAGGGAGCGAAAGGCTATTTACAATTTGTACAGAAACCAGATGGCAGTCATAAGAGTCGAGGGGCATGAAAGGGAAGCAGTGGTTGGGAAAGGAGTGAGACAGGGTTGTAGCCTCTCCCCAATGTTATTCAATCTGTATATTGAGCAAGCAGTAAAGGAAACAAAAGAAAAATTTGGAGTAGGTATTAAAATTCATGGAGACGAAGTAAAAACTTTGAGGTTCGCCGATGACATCGTAATTCTGTCAGAGACGGCAAAGGACTTGGAAGAGCAGTTGAACGGAATGGACAGTGTCTTGAAAGGAGGATATAAGATGAACATCAACAAAAGCAAAACGAGGATAATGGAATGTAGTCCAATTAAATCGGGTGAGGCTGAGGGAATTAGATTAGGAAATGAGACACTTAAAGTAGTAAAGGAGTTTTGCTATTTAGGAAGTAAAATAACTGATGATGGTCGAAGTAGAGAGGATATAAAATGTAGACTGGCAATGGCAAGGAAAGCGTTTCTGAAGAAGAGAAATTTGTTAACATCGAATATAGATTTAAGTGTCAGGAAGTCATTTCTGAAAATATTTGTTTGGAGTGTAGCCATGTATGGAAGTGAAACATGGACGATAACTAGTTTGGACAAGAAGAGAATAGAAGCTTTCGAAATGTGGTGCTACAGAAGAATACTGAAGATAAGGTGGATAGATCACGTAACTAATGAGGAGGTATTGAATAAGATTGGGGAGAAGAGAAGTTTGTGGCACAACTTGACTAGAAGAAGGGATCGGTTGGTAGGACATGTTTTGAGGCATCAAGGGATCACAAATTTAGCATTGGAGGGCAGTGTGGAGGGTAAAAATCGTAGAGGGAGACCGAGAGATGGGTACACTAAGCAGATTCAGAAGAATGTAGGTTGCAGTAGGTACTGGGAGATGAAGAAGCTTGCACAGGATAGAGTAGCATGGAGAGCTGCATCAAACCAGTCTCAGGACTGAAGACCACAACAACAACAATTAAAGATGTTAACTTATGTCCTAGCTTCTTAAAATAATAGAACTTATTCATATGAGCTATACATTTTTTTATTCCGAAGTGTCCATATCCTGTATGAATATACCATACAATTTCAACTTTCATTAACTTCGGAATGCAAATGCACCAACTTTGCGATGTTTTACTGTCTCTCCAAAACAAATTATGACCTGTCCTGTTCCACTTTCCTGTTTGATTATGAGGTAAAAAATTCCTGATACACATAGCAAACATTTCTGTAAAACAGGGATCATGATGATGATACTTTGGGCCACCTCTTGTACCCTGGTGTGCGGATATTCTACTGTCATAAAATTAACTGCAAAAATTATGCTGGGTCCCTCCATACGTTTTAACTCTTCCATGTGTACTGGTAACCTAGACAAAGTGTCTGGTACAATATTCTCAAAACCTTTTACATACTGTATCCTAAGTCAGATTCCTGTAGGAACAACATACATCGCACTAATATACTATGTAACAATCGACTACTCATTATAAAAGCTAGAGCTTAATGATCTGTATAGATATGGATTTCTGATCCTAATACTAGTGTTTGGAATTTTGGATACTCCTTACTATTGCCAATAGTTCTTTTTCAGTAGCTGTGTAGTTCAATTCATGTTTATTAAGACTACAGCTAGCAAAAGCTGTGGATCTGTGATTTACATTATCTAGACCCCACTCTCCTTGAAAAAGTTCTGCTGCGATACTATAATCAGATGCATTGGTTGAAATTTTGAATGGCTCACCCATACTCAGATGATGTAATATGGATGATTCTATGAGTACTCTTTTTAAATTTTCAAGCACACCTTTTGCCTCTTGATCCCAAACTCACAGTATTCCCTTTCTTAATGAACGTAAAAGTCTTGGGTCATTCAGCTCTTGACCTCATATATACAATCTATAGTATCCAGCCATTCCTATAAATCCCTTCAACTGTCTTTTGTTTCTAAGGAGCGGACATTCTTTAACAGCTTTTATGCACTCAGGATTAGGTCTAATCCCCTACACCCCTACAATATACTATACAAACTTAGGCTCTCTTCCTAATGCCTCATCCAGAGCACATATAAATGCAGATACTGAGATATTTAGTCTGAATGACACATTGAAATGATATGATTTACCATCAAATAGAAATGCTGTATACTTCTTTGATTAAGGATGTAGCCCAATTTGCCAATATCCTACCATCAGGTCCATCGTGCTAAAAAAACCTTGCTTTTTCATCATCATCATCATCATCATCATCATCATCATCATTTAAGACTGATTATGCCTTTCAGTGTTCAGTCTGGAGCATAGTCCCCCTTAGAAAAATTCCTCCATGATCCCCTATTCAGATTGATGCCTCTTCTGATGTTAAGCCTATTACTTCAAAATCATTCTTAACCCAATCCAGGTACCTTCTCCTTGGTCTACCCCATCTCCTCCTACCCTCTACTGATGAACCCATGAGTCTCTTGGGCAACCTCGCTTCTCCCATGCGTGTAACATGACCCCACCATCTAAGCCTGTTCACCCTGACTGCTACATCTATAGAGTTCATTCCCAGATTTTCTTTGATTTCCTCATTGTGGACACCCTCGGGGTGCCATTGTTCTCATCTACTAGAACCTGCAATCATCCTAGCTACTTTCATATCCTTAACCTCAACCTTATTGGTAAGGCAACCTGAATCCATCCAGCTTTTGCTCCCATACAACAAAGTTGGTTGAAAGATTGAACAGTGCATAGATAACTTAGTCTTAGTACTGACTTCCTTCTTGCAGAAGAAAGAAGATCGTAGCTGAGCACTCACTGCATTAGCTTTGCTACACCTTGCTTCCAGTTCTTTCACTATGCTGCCATACTTGCATCCTAAGTACTTGAAACCATCCACCTATTCTAACTTTGTTCCTCCTATTTGGCACTCAATCCGTTTCTCTCTCTTTCCCACTGACATTACTTTCGTTTTGGAGATGCTAATCTTCATACCACAGTACTTACATTTCTGATCTAGCTCTGAAATATCACTTTGCAAACTTTCAATTGAATCTGCCATCACAACTAAGTCATCCGCATATGCAAGACTGCTTATTTTGTGTTCAATCTCACCCAGCCAGTCTATTGTTTTCAACATATGATCCATAAATAACATGAACAACAGTGGAGACAGGTTTTAGCCTTGTCTTACCCCTGAAACTACTCTGAACCATGAACTCAATTTGCCGTCTACTCTAACTGCTGCCTGACTATCCATGTAGAGACCTTTAATTGCTTGCAAAAGTTTGCCTCCTATTCCATAATCTCATAGAACAGACAATAACTTCCTCCTAGGAACATGCTCATATGCCTTTTCTAGATCTATAAAGCATAGATACAATTCCCTGTTCCACTCATAACACTTCTCCATTATTTGCCGTAAGCTAAAGATCTGGTCCTGACAACCTCTAAGAGGCCTAAACCCACACTGATTTTCATCCAATTGGTCCTCAACTAATACTCGCACTTTCCTTTCAACAATACCTGAGAAAATTTTACCCACAATGCTGATTAAAGAGATACCTCTGTAGTTGTTACAATTTTTTCTGTTTCCATGTTTAAAGATTGGTGTGATTACTCCTTTGGTCTAGTCTGATGGAACCTGTCCCAACTCCCATGCCATTTAAGTTATCCTGTGTAGCCATTTAAGACCTGACATTCCAATGTATTTGATGAGTTCGGACTTAATTTCATCCACCCCAGCCGCTTTATTGCACCGCAATCTATTGACAATTTTCTCCACTTCCTCAAATGTGATCCTATTTCCATTATCATTCCTATCCCATTGTACATCAAAATCTTAAACATTACTGATTGTATTTTCACCTACATTGAGCAACTCTTCAAAATATTCCATCCATCTGCCCAAGGCATCAACAGGATTCACCAGCAGTTTTCCTGACCTGTCCAAAATACTTGTCTATTCCTTCTTACCTGCCTTTTGAAGACTGTTAATTACACTCAAGAATGGTTTTCCAGCAGCTTGAACCAAAGTCTCCAACCAGTTTCCAAAGTCTTCCTAAAATTTCTTCTTGGATGCTGCAATTATGTGTTTGGCTTTTTTTCTTTCTTCGACATAACTTTCTGTATCTGCCTGAGTTCTAGTATGTAGCCATTTTTGATATCGCTTCTTTTTCATTTTATAGGCTGCTTTGACTGTGTCATTCCACCAAGCTGTTTGCTTTGTCCTACTTTTACACACTACTGTTCCAAGACATTCTTTAGCCACTTCTAGTACTGTGTCCCTGTACCTTGTCCATTCCTTTTACAATGTCTGTAATTGACTACATTCAACTAACTGGTACCTTTCTGAGATCACTGTTACATACTTGTGCCTGATTTACTTATCCTGAAGTTTCTTCACTCTTATCCTCCTACATATGGACCTGAACTCCTGCACTTCTGATCTCACAATACCAATTTCACTGAAGATTATATAATGGTCAGTGTCATCAAAGAATCCCCTGAATACACGTGTGTCCCTCACAGCCTTCCTGAATTTCTGATCTGTTATTACATAGTCAATGATAGATCTGGTTCCCCTGCCTTCCCAAGTATACCGGTGAATGTTCTTATGTTTAAAAAAGGAGTTTGTGATTACTAAGCCCATACTGGCACAGAAATCCAAGAGTTGTTTCCAGTTCCTGTTGGCCTCCATATCCTCTCCAAATTTACCCATAACCTTTTCATACCCTTCTGTTCTATTTCCAATCCTGGCATTAAAGTCACCCATGAGCAGAACACTGTCCTTGTCCTTTACTCTAACAATTACATCACTGAGTGTGTCATAAAAACAGTCCAACTTATCTTGATCTGTCCCTTCACAATGTGAATATACTGACACAATCCTAATTTTCTTGCTGGATATTGTCAGATCTATCCACATCAGTTGTTTGTTTACATACCTCATTGAAACTACACTGGGTTTCATTTCTTTCCTGATGTAAAGCCCTACACCCCATTGTACTATTCCTGCTTTGACTCCTGACAGGTAGACCTTGTATTCTCCCACTTCCTCTTCTTTCTCACCCCTTACCCGAATGTCACTAACAGCTAAAATGTCCAACCCCATCTTACTTGCAGCCTCTGCCAACTCTACCTTCTTCCCAGAGTAGCCCCAATTGATATTAATAGCTCCCCATCTCATTACCATTCGTTTCCCCAGTCGTATCTTAGGTCTCCCTGGTTTGTCAATTAGAGGTTGGTCTCGGTCACCTCCATAGGTCCAAGGCATTTTGCTCTGATTGTTGCCAGCATCATATTTAAAGTACCGGGGAAGCAGGTTGCTAGCCTTACTTGCCCCAGGTCCCATTGAGTTTTACCCCTGATGGTTGAGGGACTAACCGGTGGATTTGGTAGTCTTTGTTGTCTGAGCACAAAGGTGACCACGACTCAGAATATGTCCAAGATGCCCAGCCTTATTCCAAAGTAACTGGCATCCCGACTGTTAGGACCACTTACTTGGTCACCCATACGCTGCCCATGGTTCATGAACTAGGATATGACAACAGGAACCCACACCATAAACCACCAGCCTTTACATATGGCCAGAATTTTTTTGGGTTTTGTGAAATATCATTCAACAATATTCTGTAATGATAGTCACTGAAGCCATCATGCATTGCTGCCTTGACAGCCAAATGTATTTGATGAAGCATCTCTCTCTATATACAGAGCCCTACACTTTGTTTTAAACCTGTTATGCTGTGATCTCTGTTTTTTTAGAAGTTTCTTTACAGTGACTGTACACCACAGAGGTTTCCTCCCATTATGAAATTCTCTACTAGGTACATATCCGCCCAGTGCTTGGTCAACTATTCTTTTGAATTTGTGTCAGAGTTTTCTGTATACTACCACCCAACCCTGAAAGTGCCAAGTTCCTCATTGGGATATGACAATATTGATTTTTTTATCTAGTTTACTGAAAAAAAAAAAAAAAAAAATATATATATATATATATATATATATATATATATATATATATATATATATATATATATATATATATATATATAGAAAGAAACTTCCACATGGGAAAAATATATTAAAAACAAAGATTCCAAGACTTACCAAGCGGGAAAGCGCCGGTAGACAGGCACAACAAATAAAACACACAAACACACACGCAGAATTTCTAGCTTTCGCAACCGACGGTTGCTTCTTCAGGATATACTGGAGGGCAAGTTCCCATCTCCACAGTTCGGATAGGTTGGTGTTGGTAGGAAGTATCCAGATAACCCGGACGGTGTAACACTGTGCCAAGATGTGCTGGCCATACACCAAGGCATGTTTAGCCACAGGGTGATCCTCATTACCAACAAACGCTGTCTGCCTGTGTCCATTCATGCGAATGGACAGTTTGTTTCTGGTCATTCCCACATAGAAAGCATCACAGTGTAGGCAGGTCAGTTGGTAAATCATGTGGGTGCTTTCACACGTGGCTCTTCCTTTGATCGTGTACACCTTCCGGGTTACAGGACTAGAGTAGGTGGTGGTGGGAGGGTGCATAGGACAGGTTTTACACCAGGAGCGGTTACAAGGGTAGGAGTCAGAGGGTAGGGAAGGTGGTTTGGGGATTTCATAGGGATGAACCAAGAGGTTACGAAGGTTAGGTGGACGGCGGAAAGACACTCTTGGTGGAGTGGGGAGGATTTCATGAAGGATGGATCTCATTTCGGGGCAGGATTTTAGGAAGTCGTATCCCTGCTGGAGAGCCACATTCAGAGTCTGATCCAGTCCCGGGAAGTCTCCTGTCACAAGTGGGGCACTTTTAGTGTTCTTCTGTGAGAGGTTCTGGGTTTGAGGGGATGAGGAAGTGGCTCTGGTTATTTGCTTCTGTACCAGGTCGGGAGGGCAGTTGTGGGATGCGAAAGCTGTTTTCAGGTTGTTGGTGTAATGGTTCAGGGATTCAGGACTGGAGCAGATTCGTTTGCCATGAAGGCCTAGGCTGTAGGGAAGGGACTGTTTGATATGGAATGGGTGGCAGCTGTCATAATGGAGGTACTGTTGCTTGTTGGTGGGTTTGATGTTGACGGATGTGTGAAGCTGGCCATTGAACAGATGGAGGTCAACATCAAGGAAAGTGGCATGGGATTTGGAGTAGGACCAGGTGAATCTGATGGAACCAAAGGAGTTGAGGTTGGAGAGGAAATTCAGGAGTTGTTCTTCACTGTGAGTCCAGATCATGAAGATGTCATCAATAAATCTGTACCAAACTTTGGGTTGGCAGGTTTGGGTAACCAAGAAGGCTTCCTCTAAGCGACCCATAAATAGGTTGGCATACGAGGGGGCCATCCTGGTACCCATGGCTGTTCTCTTTAATTGTTGGTATGTCTGGCCTTCAAAAGTGAAGAAGTTGTGGGTCAGGATGAAGCTGGCTAAGGTGACGAGGAAAGAGGTTTTAGGTAGGGTGGCAGGTGATCGGCGTGAAAGGAAGTGCTCCATTGCAGTGAGACCCTGGACGTGTGGGATATTTTTGTATAGGGAAGTGGTATCAATGGTTACAAGGATGGTTTTGGGGGGTAACAGACTGGGTAAGGATTCCAGGCGTTCGAGAAAGTGGTTGGTGTCTTTGATGAAGGATGGGAGACTGCATGTAATGGGTTGAAGGTGTTGATCTACGTAGGCAGAGATACGGTCTGTGGGGGCTTGGTAACCAGCTACAATGGGGATGCCGGAATGTTTGGGTTTGTGAATTTTAGAAAGTAGGTAGAAGGTAGGAGTGCGAGGTGTCGGTGTGGTCAGGAGTTTGATGGAGTCAGGTGAAAGGTTTTGTAGGGGGCCTAAGGTTCTGAGGATTCCTTGAAGCTCTGCCTGGACATCAGGAATGGGATTACCTTGGCAAACTTTGTATGTAGATTTGTCTGAAAGCTGACGCAGTCCAGAGCCACATACTCCCGACGATCAAGTAACACGGTCGTGGAACCCTTGTCAGCCGAAAGAAAGATGATGGAATGGTCAGCTTTCAGATCACGGATAGCCTGGGCTTCGGCTGTGGTGATGTTGGGAGTAGGATTAAGGTTTTTCAAGAAAGATTGAGAGGCAAGGCTGGAAGTGAGGAATTCCTGGAAGGTTTGGAGAGGGTGATTTTGAGGAAGGGGAGGTGGGTCCCACTGTGATGGAGGACGGAACTGTTCCAGGCAGGGTTCAATTTGGATAGTGTCTTGGGGAGTTGGATAATTAGGAGTGGGATCAGTATATCCCTTCAGTATATCCTCTCTTCTCGATATCCGCCAGGCCTCAACCTGTGCTAATTTCAAGTTGCCGCCGCTCATACCTCACCTGTCTTTCAACAACTTCTTTGCCTCTGTACTTCTGCCTCGTGACATCTCTGCCCGAACTCTTTGCCTTTACGCCTTTATGAGAGAGAGAGAGAGAGAGAGAGAGAGAGAGAGAGAGAGAGAGAGAGAGAGAGAGAGAGAGAGAGAGAGAGAGAGAGAGAGAGAGATATCTCTGCCCGAACTCTTTGCCTTTATGTGTGAGAGAGAGAGAGAGAGAGAGAGAGAGAGAGAGAGAGAGAGAGAGAGAGAGAGAGAGAGATATCTCTGCCCGAACTCTTTGCCTTTATGTGAGAGAGAGAGAGAGAGAGAGAGAGAGAGAGAGAGAGAGAGAGAGAGAGAGAGAGTGTGTGTGTGTGTGTGTGTGTGTGTGTGTGAGAGTGAGTGTGTGTGTGTGTGTGTGTGTGTGTGTGTGTGTGTGTGTGTGTGTGTGTGTGTGTGCCCTCTCCCTTAAAAGTGTGTTTTATTTATTGTGCCTATCTACCGGCACTTTCCCGCTTGGTAAGTCTTGGAATCTTTGTTTTTATATATATGTATATTTCTGCTTCTTTTAGTTGTTCTTTGTACTTTGGTAATCAATAGTGTGGCAACTGTGTCATGGCCACTGATAGCAGTTTTGATGTGGTAATCCTCAAAGCTGTCAGTTTCTCCTCCCCCCACCCCCACCCCATTAAATCCAATATATTTCTACCTTGAATGGGATTCCTAACTATGTGTTCTAGATAATTTTCAGAGAAGGCATTTAGTTAAGTTTCACAGGATGTCTCATTATGGCCACCACTAATGAAACTGTAATTTTCCAGTTAATCATTGGATGATTCAATTCAACTGATGATTAGAATAGAAAGTACTGTACCTGTACAGTTGCTATATTCAAACGCTGTGTGTCACCAGCCTATTTTGGAGAAATGGGCAGTCCAAGAGTAAATGCTGAAGTAGAACAATGACTTTATACACTTTAACAATATTATGATTAGGATAGATTGTTCCTCACCACAAAGGTGACACATTCAGACAGACACAAGTAAAAGATTGTTACGCATTCAGATTTCAGCCAAAGTCATCTTCAGAAAGTGCAAAAGTGTGTGTTATTTTTATTCTGAGCTGTCAGAACTGAATTATGCTGTTGTTAAAAAAGTAAGCATTGGTTATAAGAAGACTGTGATATTGATTCTTAAGAATATGTTCCACATTTACAGGTGGTGTCAAATTTATTTCAAGAAAAGCAGGCACTGTGTTCAATTACTGTCTTCCAGCACATACTGCATAATCAAGAGAAGCTTTCTGTATCAACAATACATCACCCAGTTGACAAATATCTGAATAATCGATACACATGCAACAGCATGCACTAAATAGTATGTGCTGAAAGTGAACACATTAAAATAAGTTTCTTTCACGGCTCATACCTCAGGTTCTATCAGTGACAGAAAGGTAGGGTCAAGTGGTTTAGATACCCCTTGGGCTAAGAAATATTTTTAGACCCAACTGAAGCACTATCTTAATGTCACTGTCTTACAGTATATGGTCAAAGTATGAATATCACACACTTCCTTCCACTTAGGCAAATGGAGCAATTTGACTGATTCTTTTTGCATTTGATTTGGTCTACAGTGGATCTGTAGGTAGGTTATAGAGGCACCAGTAGTTCAAGTGTTGTTCCTTAGAAAACCACAAAAAAGGGTTGTTTTCACCATTTTTGTATCAAAACCAAGCCACTGGTTCCAAGATGGCTATGCATAGCAAATATTTTACAATATGTTCCTAAGATCCTGATTTTGAACAGCCTCAGAAATTTTCTTGAGATCTTTATCCATTTTCAAGATACAGAGGTTCGAAGTTACCATACTTGTACACGTAAAATATACATGTAAAATCGTGAATGGGGCAAAAAGTTATAGTTTATAAAGTGAAATAGCACAGAGAAATATCCTGTAAAGTGTCAGTTAACATCAGAAGTTTTCTGAGAACCCCATGTTCTAGTACTGAAGCAGATGCAAAGTTTAATGTTAACTGTAAAATTAGTTATGTTTTATTTCAATTTCACATAAGTAAACTATCAACATCATATTGATCCATGAAGTTATTTTCATATGAGTGGCATTCCCTGCTGTGGCAGGGAAAAGAAGGGAACCAGTAGAAAAGTCCTCCTATTGGAGCATAAAAAAGGTGAATATACTTCTGTTTAAAAGACTGACTGAAAAGAGAAGTATCAGCTGCCTCATTCTACCTTGCTCAGCACCCAAACATCCCTAAAAATTTTGGCATGTGAATATATTCACACTTTTTTATTCTGAGAGAGAAGAAGACAGTGTTAAGTCATAACTGGTACCTGAATTTTGGTTGCTGCCTCCTTGAATGATCAGCTTCTGCACCAGTTGGTGACGTATTACAATTTGGAGGAAGTTACTGTTCCTCAAGGTTTAAAATACAACTCTGTTAGTTACTTGGCTGTATTGCAGATAGCTTTGAGCCCAAGTTTTTGTAGCTTTTCATACCTAAGGGACCAATGTTGTAAGTAAATAAGATCAAACAGCTTTTTGTGAGAAAAGGAGATTGCTTAGCACACAAGCTTCCTTCAAACTAAACGTCCTGCTACATCAGAATTGGTCAGTGGAGTTCAGCACCATACTATTGTACAAGAACATAATCCAATTACTGTAATTACGAAATTATGAGAGGTTGTTACTTATTGAATGAAAACTATGGAGAATGCATTTTGTTTCCTATATTTTAGTGAACTTTGTACACTTAGAATTCTGTCTTTTGATAGATGGCAACGACAATGAAGTTTACCTCCTTTTCCAAAAACAAGATATTTCTATTCTTCACTTCCTGAAAATTTGAATACATAAATGTTTGGCAACTCTTACACATACTTTACTCAGTTTTATCACTAAAATGTAACAATGCATTCTGAGTGACAGCCTAGCAAGACATCCTCTTTCCACAAGATACAGATTAACAGTCCTCTTTTTTTTTAAAAAAAATAAATCAGTTGTCTTTTTTGAGTCCATACTCAAAGATTCTCTAATACTATCATTACGGGGATTGCGCACTAAGGAGTTTCTTGCTGTCCAGCTGCACTTCACTTCACGTACTTTTTGAATCACATTTACGGTATTTACATATATTACTGAGGTCCTCAGAATAAAATCGGGCACAAATTAGTTTTAAAAAAGGGCAGTGAGGCTCACACAACATTACACACTCTATCATTGTGATTAATACAGCTGCACAGACTACCCCAGTCCAATGCCCTCCCTAACTCAACCTTCAATTCACACCTCAGCCCATCCTGATTTTCCCCTTCTGAAATCGTCAATTTTGCTGGGGCTCTCTGGTAGTAGAATAGCTCCCCAGCTTTTGTACATAATGGGAAAATTGTGCCTGTACTTCAGGTGTAGGTGTAATTACATTTTCCTGGAGTTGTATTGAGTCTCAACATTATCTTTGATAAAAATAAAAGCTGAAGTAATGAATTATGCTATCTTCTATTCTTATCAGAGACTCAGTAGGTCTTTAGGAAAATGTAATTACATCAGATCACTTACACCTGAGGTACAGGCAGGATTTCTCCTTTATTTAAAAAGTTAGAGTGTTGTTCCAATATTGGAGAGTCTTGGCAATACTGATGATTTAAGAAGTGGAAAACAAAGATGGGCTGAGGTGTTTACTGTAGTTTGTGTTAGAGAGCATAGGACTAAGGCAGTATGTGCAGCTATGTTAGTCACGGTGCCAGGATGGTGTAGTGGACAACACATCTGCCTAGTAAGCAGGAGACCCAGGTTCGAATCTCGGCCTTGGGACATATCTGCATTCATTATTTCAACTTATATCCTTATTGAAGATGAATCTGAGACTCAGTACATCTCCAGGAATTGTAATTAAACAGCTCAATAACTTATTATTACTTAACAGAATACCAACAACAACAACAACAACTCAAAATCTTGAGAAAATGCTCAAAGGTATGTCTGAGCTAAATAATAGAGCAGAATGGATACAACTAATAATAAGATTGGTCAAAACAACACTGATTTAAAGATTCTTGCTGAGGGCAATCTTCATGGGTGTGATGGGCCAAGATTAAATGCAAACATCTTTAGTGACCAGTGTATTAATCACCAAAAGAATACAAGTAACACACAATGGAGGATATGCATTGCAGAAAAGAAGAAAGAAGATAGTGCTGGGAAGAACAGAATACACCAAAAAATATCAGTAAGAAAAATGAAGACATGCCACAATTTCAAGTTGTCTTAATGTTAGACCAATTGTTCTACCAAACAGCCTCCAATCCCCCATAGGACAGAGGTCCCAGGATAAACGGATATTTATGCTGTGATTCTGCCAGTCCTTGTCTGGACTGGACGTAAAACCAAAGAAACGGGATGAGTGTTCTATGAGAACTAATCCAGCAATGGTGCACCAACAGTAGCAGTTGCATCGGTTGACATAGGCTGTGGCTGAAGGTGCCCATATGGCTGTGATGGTGTAGGCAGGTACATTGCTGCATGATGCAATGCAGTGTTTGGGTGACAGTACTGGGACAAAACCACAGTGTTGTCTGCCTGACTTGATGTGTTTGATGAAAATCTTGATAGATTTTGCACTAACCAGTATTGCCATTGTATGGGCATCACATTCCAGTAATGGATACAGAACTGTACAAGGTGTTTGCAAAAGGGGCTGGATGGAAATCATATGTAGCACAATGTGAGAGCACATAGTGAACCCTTTGTGAATAAAGATTGGGGAAGGGGTTTTTTACATGGCAGGATGTTCCATTTGGACACAAACTGGAAATGCAGTTCTTGATTTGTTATATTAAGAAGGGAGGTTCTCAAGGCAGGTAGCCACATTGTTGGCTGAAGATCTCCAAAGGACGCCCAATGGTCTTTCCATACACATACTCTGCACCAATATTATGTCTGAATGCTGCATGTAAACCAAGCAATATGGGGGTTAATGTTGACTACCAAGAAGAACCCTGATACATGAGGGACAACTTTAAAGTTCAGTGCAAATGTTCCAACATACCATTATTGGACAGTTGATAGCTGGTAATACAATGATGTATAAAACTGTATAAATATGCCATTTCAGCAAATGAGGTGGACTCAAATTGGTGTCTCTGGTCTGTTGTTGAGATACACACAGTGAGAAATGGGCCAGTGTGACAGTTTCAGGTGAAACATCCATGATGTGTACTGTTTCCACCCAGCAGGCAGACATATCCATTGGAAAAAATTGGTTTGTGGACTTGGCATCCCACCTTGGCTGACTGACAAGACAAAGAAGACTTCACTCATAATCTACCGTCACACCCGGCCACACAGATCCGTTTATCATCATTCATATAGTGCTGTTGACTCAAGGGTGAGCAAGTCTGAAGATGGTATGAGAGATTTGTTTCCTAAAACTGACAGAATGAAACAATGTGGGCAACTATGAAAAATCGCGTATCATACAAGAAAACAGGCAATTATCAACTTCAAATACAGGATGTTTCTTCATAAACGCCTGCAGCTCTGCTTCAGTGTCTTGTGCTGTAGCCAATTGCTTGAAGTCAATCCACACAGAAACCACTTTTATTCTAGGGAAATAGTCAGCAACATCATCATCTACATCTCAGAAATGACACATATGGGTACTAACTGGCTGAAATTCCAGATGGTGGAATTGTCATGATGAGTAAGGGTCATGAGGGGTGTTGAAAGCCAGTGAGTTTTATTTGTAATTGGTGAAAACTGAAGTGTCATGCTTCTCAGTTCAGTCAACAGTGCTTAACAGCTTTATAGACCACAAAATTTTCTGTCATAGGCAGTTCCATTTTGTTTGTGACTGACCACTTTCTGGAAACTAAGCCAAGTGGCTGCCACGTACCATGTACTTGCTGTTGTAGGGCTACTCCAATTGCTGCCTGGCTAGCATAAACTAGAATAGCTATAGAAATGAATGGAGTAGGATATACTAGAACAACTGTGTGTGTCTTAAGCCGTACTTGACCTTGACAAATTCTGATAGCATCTCTTGGGGTCAAAGTGATGATGTGTTGTCCTGTTGAAGCTGGGCTTGACAATGCAGCAGTGACAAGGGGGGCTGTACAGTCACAATGTGTGAGAAATGATGCCTGTAGAACTTCACCTTACGCAGATAAGGCACAACTATTGGAATTTATCTGGTATAAGTCACAGGCTGAACAAAGTCAACTTTATTTTGTTACGACTGAATGCCAGAGGAAGTAACACAATGTCCCAAAAAGTTCACCTCTTTCTGCCTAGATGTATTGGTCTTTCTTGATTTGGAACGCACAATGTGAAAGTCTATCAAAAATGATCTGTAGGTGTTTAACATGTTCCATGGCAGAATTTGAGAAAACCAATGTATTGGCCAAATACACAAAACAGGAGAGTGGGCTATGAAGCAGTTTGTTGTTGAAATGCTTCCACATTTGAGCTGCATTCTGAAGAGCAAATAACGTTTCCAGAAAGTTGTCAGTCACAAACAAAATGGAACTGCCTATGACGGAACACTTGGTGGTCTATAAAGCCATTAAGCATTCTTGACTGAACATAGAAGCATGCTACTTCACAGTTTTCACCAATTACAAATCAATTTCACTGGCTTTCAACACCTCTCTGACTTGTACTCACAAAGACAATTCCACCATCTGGAATTTATCAGCCAGTCAGTATTCATATTTGTCACTTCTGAGGTGTAGCTGATGATGTCGCTGATTACTTCACTATAATAAAAGTGGTTTCTGTGTGGATTAACTTCAAGCAGTTGGCACTGCTGCAGAGCTGCAGGTATTTATTAACAAACCAATGTTGTATTTGAAATTGCCAATTAATGGCCAATTTCATGCAATGTACGATATTTTTTCAGAGCTGTCCATACAGTTTCATCCTCTCATGTTTTAGAAGATTAGTCTTCAGTGTCATTCACACACTCACTCATCCTAAAGCCAACAGCTTTACACAAATGAACAGATTTATGTGGCTGTGTGTGAGGTTTGACTGCAGATTGTGACCAAAGGCTTCTTTGGTTTGCCAGTCTGCTACAGTTGATTGCACCTCTCACCCCTATTGCAAGGTTTTAAGTATACTTTGACAGTTTATAGGTTTACCTGCTTCTCCAATATAGACCAACAATACAGGGGGGCGGGGGCTTCACTATTGTGCCCATGCAAATACTTCATCTTGCGAAATTACCACAATAAACAGTGTCACTCTTTTAGAGTGACATGTAATTCCACTTATTGGGTCACTTTGAAGAATAATCTTGTGACAAAATCAGTTACTATACTATAACTTCAGTCATGTATTAATTTATGCAAAAAGTAGTGGTTTCATGAACTGCAGTCAATCTGTTATTAAAAATCTATTTACTGCCACCTTAGAAAGTCAATATTTTCCTTTAAAAATGTAGTACTTGCATTCTTGCTTCCCTTTCCCATCTCTGTTGCTAATTTTAGTATAACCATACATCAGTAATTGTTTCAGTTGTCATTAAGTATAGTGCTTCTTTGTATGCACACAATATTTTCATAACATAACCTACAGCTGAGCTTAATGCTTCTGTGAACTACTTTTTTTGTGCCTCTTGCAAGACAATCCTCAGTCACCATGGTTGGAGCAGCTGGACAGTAGCTTTTAACACAATTCTCAAAGATTATATTGCACAACATTATTTGACTGATTGGTATCAAATGTCAGTGTTCTACAGCAAAAATTAAGACCACTCTACCAGCCAATAGGCAAGTATCACAATAATACCTTTTAGCAGGCACTACTCAAGTCAAATCTGAACTTTGAGAATAATGTAAAGGAACACTACAAGCTCCATTCTGCTTCATAGTTGCTTTGTGAATAATGTAGTAGATACTATTTTGACTGGAATACTCTCTTTCAAATTCTAAAGGTGGCAGGGGTAAAATACAGGGAGCAAAAAGCTATTCACAATTTGTACAGAAACCAGATGGCAGCTATAAGAGTCGAGGGGCATGAAAGGGAAGCAGTTGTTGGGAAGGGAGTAAGACAGGGTTGTAGCCTCTTCCTGATGTTATTCAATCTGTATATTGAGCAAGCAGTAAAGGAAACAAAAGAAAAATTCGGAGTAGGTAGTAAAATCCATGGAGAAGAAATAAAAACTTTGAGGTTTGCTGATGACACTGTAATTCTGTCAGAGACAGCAAAGGACTTGGAAGAGCAGTTGAACGGAATGGACAGTGTCTTGAAAGGAGGATATAAGATGAACATCAACAAAAGCAAAACAAGGATAATGGAATGTAGTCAAATTAAGTTGGGTGATGCTGAGGGAATTAGATTATGAAATGAGACACTTAAAGTAGTAAAGGAGTTTTGCTATTTGGGGAGCAAAATAACTGATGATGGTCGAAGTAAAGAGGATATAAATGTAGACTGGCAATGGCAAGGAAAGCGTTTCTGAAGAAGAAAAATTTGTTAACATCGAGTATTGATTTAAGTGTCACGAAGTCGTTTCTGAAAGTATTTGTATGGGGGTGTAGCCATGTATGGAAGTGAAACAATAAATAGTTTGGACAAGAAGAGAATAGAAGCTTTCGAAATGTGGTGCTACAGAAGAATGCTGAAGATTAGATTGGTAGATCACATAACTAACGAGGAGATATTGAATAGGATTGGGGAGAAGAGAAGTTTGTGGCACAATTTGACAAGAAGAAGGGATCGGTTGGTAGGACATGTTCTGAGGCATCAAGGGATCACCAATTTAGTACTGGAGGGCAGCGCGCAGGGTAGAAATCTTAGAGGGAGACCAAGAGATGAATACACTAAGCAGATTCAGAAGGATGTAGGTTGCAGTAGGTACTGGGAGATGAAGATGCTTGCACAGGATAGAGTGGCATGGAGAGCTGCATCAAACCAGTCTCAGGACTGAAGACAACAACAACAACAACAACTTTTTTAATTGTCATAAATAGATAACTCCCATACATTTTTGTAAATTTATTTATGGTAATTGACTGCTAACATAAGACTTGTTTGTTTATTTTCATATCATTTAAAATACACAGTTGTGATGGGAGTGCCAAAAAATGATTCAAATGGGCTTTCCAAGCCTATTAGATGCTAGGGGTAAAGCTAAGGAATGGACTCTTGAGGAAAGGCAGGGAAAGTGTTCTTAGTAATGGAAAATAATCAATGTGCAGTGGAAGAAAGGTGTAAGGACTGAGCTAGTAATCGAAAGACCAGAGTGAAAATTGTCAAAATTCAGTGTTATGGAAAAGGCGTGTAAAATGTTTGCAGAAAAAGTGAATTAAATTTTCAAGATTTCTTAGAGTACTGAAAAAAATTGTATGTATGTATCATATA